>NW_020174922.1:5926274-5962010 GCF_003031525.2 Neophocaena asiaeorientalis asiaeorientalis | reverse complement strand
TTCTGTTTTGCCTTCTTTCTGTTGTTTCACTTATATTTTTATTTTTTGTAATACATTTTTTATTTTTCTAATTTTATTGTATTTTTATTATTTGTTATTTTTCTGCTCCTTTTTGTTTGTTGCCTTTTGTTTTTTTTGTCATGCTGCACAGCTTGCGGAATCTTGGTTTCCAGGCCAGGGGTCGGGCCTGAGCTTCTGTGGTGGGAGCACGGAGACCAAACCACTGGATTAACAGAGAACCTCAGGCCCCAGGGAATACTGATCAGTGTGAGGTCTCCCAGTGGTCCTCATCAGGGCACCAAGACCCCACTCTACCCAACTGCCTGCAAACTCCAGTGCTGGACGCCTCAGGCAAAACAAGCAGTAAGACAGGCATACAGCCCCACCCATCAAAAAAATGAGACAACAAAAGAATATGTTACAGACGAAGGAGTAAAGATCAAATAAAAGACCAAATAAATGAAGAGGAAATAGGCAACCTACCTGAAAAAGAACTCAGAGTAATGATAGTAAAGATGATCCAAAATCTTGGAAGTAGAATGGAGGCACAGATTGAGAAAATACAAGCAATGATTAACAAGGACCTAGAAGAACTAAAGAACAAACAGTGAGGAACAGCACAATAACTGAAATGAAAAATACACTAGAAGGAATCAATAGCAGAATAACTGAAGCAGAAGAACAAATAAGTGAGCTGGAAGACAGAATGGTGGAAATAACTGCTGAGGAGCAGAATAAAGAGAAAAGAGTGAAAAGAAATGATGACAGTCTCAGAGACTTCTGGGACAATATTAAACACACCAATATTTGAATAATAGGGGCCCCAGAAGAAGAACAGAAAGAGAAGGGGTCTGAGAAAATATTTGAAGAGATTATAGTTGAAAACTTCCCTAACATGAAAAGGGAAATAGCCACTAAAGTCCATGAATTGCAGAGACCCAGGCAGGATAAACTCAAGGAGAAACATGCCAAGACACATATTAATCAAACTAACAAAAATTAAATTCAAAGCAAAATATTAAAAGCATCAAGGTAAAAGCAACAAATAACATACAAGGGGATCCCCATAAGTTTATCAGCCGATTTTTCAGGAGAAACTCTGCAGGCCAGAAGGGAGTGGCAGGACATATTTAAAGTGATGAAAGGAAAAAACCTACAATGAAGATTACTCTACCCAGCAAGGATCTCATTCAGATTCGATGGAGAAATCAAAAGCTTTACAGACAAGCAAAAGCTAAGAGAACTCAGTAGCACCAAACCAACTTTACAACAAATGCTAAAGGAACTTCTCTAGGCAGGAAACACAAGAGAAGAAAAAGAACCGCAAACCCAAAACAATTAACAAAATGGTAATAGGAACATACATATTGATAATTACCTTTAATGTACATGCAACCAAAACACACAGACTGGCTGAATGGATACATAAACAAGACCCATCTATACGCTGTCTACAGGAGACCCACTTCAGACCTAGGGACACGTACAGACTAAAAGTGAAGGGATGGAAAAGGATATTCCATGAAAATGGAAATCAAAAGAAAGCTGGAGTAGCAATACTGATATCAGATAAGATAGATTTTAAAATAAAGATTGTTACAAGAGACAAAAAAGACACTACATAATGATCAAAGTATTAATCCAACAAGAAGATAGAACAATAATAAATATTTCTACACCGAATACGGGAGCATCTCAATACATAAGGCAAAAGCTAACAGCCATAAAAGGGGAAATCTACAGTAACACAATGAAAGTGGGGGACTTTAACACCCCACTTAAACCAATGGACAGAGCATCCAGACAGAAAATAAATAAGGAAACACAGGCTTTAAATGACACATAAGACCAGATAGATTTAATTGATATTTACAGGACTTTCCACCTGAAAGTGGCAGTTCTTCTCACATGCACATGGAACACTCTCCAGGATAGATCACATCTTGGGGCACAAATCAAGCCTCAGAAAACTTAAGAAAATTGTATCAAGCATGTTTTCTGACCACAACACTATGAGATTAGAAATCAATTACAGGAAAAAGAAAACTGTAAAAAACACAAACACATGGAGGCTAAACAATACGCTACTAAATAAACAAGTGAAGACATCAAAGAGGAAATAAAAAAATACATAGAAACAAATGACAATGAAAACACAACAACGCAAAACCTATGCAATGCAGAAAAAGAAGTTCTAAGAGGGAAGTGTGTAGCAATTCAATCTCACCTCAAGAAACAAGAAAAATCTCAAAAAAAAAAATAAAATCTAACCTTACACTTAAAGGAACTAGAGAAAGAAGACAACGAACAACAAAATAACCCAAGGGAAAGAAATCATAAAGATCAGAGTAGAAATAAATGAAATAGAAACAAGGAAAACAATAGAAAAGATAATAAAACTAAAAGCTGGTTCTCTGAGAAGATAAACAAAATTGATAAACCTTTAGCCAGACTCATCAAGAAAAAAAGGGAGAGGACTCAAATCAATAAAATGAGAAACAAAAAAGGAGAAATTACAACTGACACCGCAGAAATACAAAGGATCACAAGAGAGTACTACAAGCAACTATATGCAAATAAAACGGACAACCTGGAGGAAATGGACAATTCTTGGAAAGGTACAACTTTCCAAGACTGAGCCAGGAAGAATTAGAAAATATAAACAGACCAATCGCAAGTAATGAAATTGAAAGTGTTATCAAAAATCGTCCATGAAAAGAAGTCCAGGACCAGATGGCTTCACAAGTGAATTCTAACAAACATTTAGAGAAGAGCTAACACCTATCCTTCTCAAACTCTTCCAAAAAAATTGCAGAGGGAGGAAAACTGCCAAACTCGCTCTACAAGGCCACCATCACCCTGATACCAAAACCAGACAAAGATATCACAAAAAAGAAAATTACAGACCAATATCACTGATGAACATAGACATAAAAGTCCTCAACAAAATTCTAGGAAACAGAATCCAACAACACATTAAAAGGATCATACACCATGACCAAGTGGGATTTATCCCAGGGATGCAAGGATTCTTCAATATATGCAAATCAATCAATGTGATATACCATATTAACAAACTGAAGAATAAAAACCATATGATCATCTCAATAGATGCAGAAAAAGCTTTTGACAAAATTCAACACCCATTTATGATACAAACCCTCCAGAAAGTGGGCATAGAGGGAAGTTACCTTAACATAATGAAGGCCACATATGAGAAACCCACAGCAAACATCGTTCACAATGGTGAAAAACTGAAAGCATTTCCTCTAAGATCAGGAACGAGACAAGGATGTCCACTCTCACCACTATTATCCAACAGTTTTGGAAGACCTAACCATGGCAATCAGAGAAGAAAAAGAAATAAAAGGAATCCAAATTGGAAAAGAAGGAGTAAAACTGTCACTGTTTGCAGATGACATGATACTATACATAGAAAATCCTAAAGATGCCACCAGAAAACTACTAGAGTTAATCAATGAATTTGGTAAAGTTGCAGGGTGCAAAATAAATGCACAGAAATCTCGTGCATTCCTATATACTAACAATGAAAGATCAGAAAGAGAAATTAAGGAAACACTCCCATTTACCATCATAACAAAAAGAATAAAATACCTAGGAATAAACCTACCTAAGGAGGCAAAAGACCTGTATGCAGAAAACTATAAAACACTGATGAAAGAAGTCAAAGATGACACAAACAGATGGAGAGATATATCATGTCCTTGGATTGGAAGAATCAATATTGTGAAAATGACAATACTACCCAAAGCAATCTACAGATTCAGTGCAATCCCTATCAAACTACCAATGGCATTTTTCACAGAACTAGAACAAAACATTTTACAATTTGTATGGAGACACAAAAGACCCCGAGTGGCCAAAGCCATCTTGAGAAAGAAAAACGGAGCTGGAGGAATCAGGCTCTCTGACTTCAGACTATACTACAAAGCTACAGTAATCAAGACAGTATGGTATTGGCACAAAAAAAGAAATATAGATCAATGGAAGAGGATAGAAAGCCCACAGATAAACCCAAGCACCTACGGTTACCTAATCTATGACAAAGGAGGCAAGACTATACAATGGAGAAAAGACAGTCTCTTCAATAAGTGCTGCTGGGAAAACTGGACAGCTACATGTAAAAGAATGAAATTAGAACACTCCCTAACACCATACACAAAAATAAACTCAAAATGGATTAAAGGCCTGACACTATAAAGGCCTGACACTATAAAACTCTTAGAGGAAAACATATGAAGAAACACTCTTTGTCATAAATCACAGCAAGATCTTTTTTGACCCACCTCTTAGAGTAATGAAAATAAAAACAAAAATACACAAATGGGACCTAATGAAACTTAAGAGATTTTGCACAGCAAAGGAAAGCATAAAGAAGACGAAAAGACAACCCTCAGAATTGGAGAAAATATTTGGATTAATTTCCAAATTATATAAACAGCTAATGCAGCTCAGTATAAAAAAACCCAAACAATCCAATCAAAAAATGGGTGGAAGACCTAAATAGACATTTCTCCAAAGAAGACATACAGATGGCCAAGAGGCACATGAAAAGATGCTCAACATCACTAATTATTAGAGAACTGCAAATATAAACTACAATGAGGTACCACCTCACACTGGTCAGAATGGCCATCATCAAAACATCTACAAACAATAGATGGTGGAGAGAGTGTGGAGAAAAGGGAACCTTCTTGCACTTTTGTTGGGAATGTAAATTGATGCAGCCATTATGGAGGACAATAAGGAGGTTCCTTAAAAAACTACAAATATAACTACAGTATGACTCAGCAATTCCATTACTGAGCATATACCCTGAGAAAACCCTAATTCCCAAAGACGCATGCACCTCATTGTTCATTGCAGCACTATTTACAATAGCCAGGCCATGGAAACAACCTAAATGCCCATCGACAGAGGAATGGATAAAGAAGATGTGGTACATATATAGAATGGAATATTAGCTGTAAAAAAGAACGAAATTGGGTCATTTGTAGAGATGTGGATGGACTTAGAGTGTGTCAGAATGAGAAGAACAAATATCATATAATAACGCATATATGTGGAATCTAAAAAAGTGGTACAGATGAACCTATTTTCAGGGCAGGAATAGAGACACAGACATAGAGAACAGACGTGTGGACACAGCAGTGGAAGGGGAGGGTGGGATGAATTGGGAGATTAGGACTGACATAAATACACTACCACGTGTAAAACAGATAGCTAGTGGGAACCTGCTGTAGAGCACAGGGAGCTCAGCTCGGTGCTCTGTGATGACCTAGATGGGTGGGATGGGGGAGGGGACGGGAGGGAGGTCCAAGAGGGAGGGGATATATGTATACATATAGCTGATTCACTTCGTTGTACAACAGAAACTAACACAATATTGTAAAGCAGCTATACTCACCACCACCACCCCCCACAAAAAAAAGCTGAGCTGGGAGAGTACCGTCATCCCGAGTCTGTCTGTTACTGCTCATTTGAGATAAGCCTTAAGAAGACTCTGATTCCCAGGAAATGTGACTCTTCGTTCCTGCCGTCTACAATTTGATGTCTTCAAAAAAAATTCTATCCCACACACCAGTCTCCCAATACCAGAGAATCCAAGTTTATAAGGGCAATCATAAGGCAGACAGGTACACCCTTTCAATTTTCTGTTCCCACACTGATTTGCTGTCCTTCAAATACTGGCACTTTTCAAAACTACAAAATCACCCTCATTTTAGATAAATGTATCATATTCTATATAAAGAACTGTTACTTTCAATCTCAGTTGGACTTTAGCCACTTTTTGATCAGTGGTTCCTGCAGAAATAAAACTATTAAGAAGACAAACAAACAAACACAAAACACAGCAAAGAAAAAACCACTTGCCACCATTTCCAAAGTACATCCTGTAATTGTCTAACACCTAATATTGATTTGCAAATAATTTAATTCTGCTCCTGAGTTAAGTCTTCCCTTCACTGTATTGCATTACTTTTTGAGTGAGAGCTTATTTAATTTGAGTGAAATATGATAGTAAAGTGGTAATGTTTGAGTTTGGAAAAGTCCTTGTTATTAAAAGACACTATCAAATTGTGGACAATAATATTAATACTAACATCTACTATATATTGAATGTCTGCTATAGGTATCTGGTCCAGTATTAGGTATTCTGTACACACTATCTCTAAGTTTCCAACAACTGGAAGGCTTTATTATTCCCACTTAATAGGTAAGAAAACTGAGGCTGAGAAAGACTAGGAGGCTGAAAGCCATATACCTACTCAGGAAAGAGAGAACCAGGGATTGGAACTCAGGTGTGTCTAACTCTAAAGCATATACAACAACGATAATAATACAAAAGGAGCAAGATGTACTCAAGACGTGGAAAATCCTAACACTAGATTAAACCTCGGAGGCTGAGCCTGGGGGTTAACTGCCCCTTATTTTCCACATCAGTACATAACCTGCTTCTCAATTCTGGTAAAGCCAGCAAGTAAATGACATCTAGATACACACTGTACATTGGGAACAACTCCAAGAGAGCCACACTCATCGGTAAAGTGTAATGTGAAAGAACTTCAGGGCAGGAAAGTTTGTATTTTTGAAAGTTCAAGTTTGTTAAAGCGGAATGTAAATTTTACTTAAATAACAAAGTGACTATTCCACCGCAAGGATTTTAACTCTTGCCAAGCATGAATTTCTTCATTGAAGGCATTTATCTAGGCATAAAAGCCTCATCTGAGAATTATGCAGTAAAAAATATTTTCTTCTGTTTTTTAAAAAAAAAAATCTTAAAAAAACAGTTAACATAAAACAGCTGAAAGATTTTCTTCACATTTTAACAAAATAAAATTCACCGCTGGAAATGAAAACAAACATTAGAAATTTCAGCCCAAAATGGTTTCTGGGGAAAGTTATAGGCCACCAATAACAAAGGATTTAAGTAAGTGCCTCTGCTCAATGAAAACTATGAAACAGCTACAGGACTATATTTAGTGAGTTAAATATTGTACCGATTAATAAATAAGAAACTGGTGCAAGTATAAAAGAACAAAATATAAATAAAAATATATTTTAAACCAAATTTGTACAGAAATTTCCTTATTTATATCAGCTCTTTACTCCTAACCAGTCATTTATTAATTTTGGCTTAGTTCCTTTTCTCAAAAAAGGAAATCACCTAAACATCAAGCTATCATTTGTGAATTATTTTAATTCACTTATAATGAGATTAGTATAGGCTTGAAGCATACTTTATTGGTCTCTAATTAACACATAACAAACCATCCAAACTCTTCCAATACTTAACATCCTGATGTTATCTTAGCTTCTATTACCATAATTTAACAACCTTAGAAGAGATGAACTGCCATGGAAAATTAAAAGCTCTCTTTCGAGGCTTTAGCCATTTGTTGGCTTTTTTCCTCCCTGCTTACATAAATCTTTAAAAGAGGAAGGTATATTCGACTCATCTCTCATTAAGAATAAAAAAAGGATCTGGTAAATACAACAATTTAAATTAAAAGTTCTTCACATCTCCTCTCTAAGCAAACAGATCCTTCTGGTGACGCAACCAGACTCATCCTTGGTGTTAGTGAACCGTTACAAGAAAATCTGATAAATGTGTATATTAAATGCCAGAGTTCTTAAGGACAATTGCACTTGTGTTAGGCTCATGAAGCTTTGCCTTTGATTTTCAAAAACCAAAGGGTGCTGCTAAGTAAGAACAGGTTACTGTATTTCTCTGAGTACCTCCTGCCTTTCAAATACAGACTCATGGGCAAAGAATTTTGAAGTAAGACAGTCCATCTGCTTATCTCTCTCTCTTTTTTTGGTCATCCAAAAGGACACTCTGAGCTTTTTACAAGAGAACAGACACAAAACCATGTCAGCAATTTACGCCAGAAGGACTCTGGGTCCTTTAGACCACGGGTCCGAAAATGATCATGAATCGGACAAGACCAGCAGAGTGAGAGCCTCAGCTGGGACTTCACGGAATACTGGAACACTGTTTTCCTCCTTCACTTCAAGCGAGCCTTTCAGTACGCATGGGAGCCATAGTGCAGGAGGGTGTCCCTAAGGAGCCGGTGAAGATACTTTGCCATTTCTAGGGCTTTTTACAAAGACCTCAAGAGGAATAAAAAATTCTGAGAACACTCAAGAGAAAGAAGTGCAAATGCACTGCTGGGCTGCTTTTCACGTTCCATGACATATTATCGTAACAGTTTCTTTCGGGAAAGAAAACTTGATACCAATGAACTTGGTCATTAAAAAGGAAGCTATATGAACCTGCGGACATGGTGTGTAAAGCTATCCTCAGATGCTCACTACCCTAATCTGGGGGTCAAACTGGATGCTGAAAACCTAGGGGCTAGAACTGGAGCCCGTTCTGGAGCACCACAGACAGTTAGTAGTGGTCTTGCTTTGCACAGGGAGAAAAGGAGTTAGAAGACATGCCATCCCTGTGCACCTCCTAAGTCCCGAGTTCTCATTTTCCCCTTAACTCTCTCTGTCTCACTCTTGTGCTTAAGAAAGTCATTCTTTAATGCTCTACATTTTATTCCACGTTTAAAATAATTATTTAATTCTAATTTAGAAGGTCTTTCATGAGAATCAAAATGAGCCTTTTTCATGTGGAAACTTTGTGTGGCACTTGGTCCCAACAGGATGAGTCGATTCAGCACTGTCCCTTCTTCAAAAAGTAACTACGTAAAAACAGAGAGTAGAATGGTGATTACCAGGGCCTCGGAGGCATGGGAATTGGGGAGATGTCCTTTAAGGGTATGAACTTGCAACTAGTAGATAAATAAGTCTTGGAGATTTAATGCACAGCCTAGTGATTATAGACAACAAGACTATATTGTAAACTTGAAAGTTGCTGAGACACTAGATCTCAATTGTTCCCACTACAAAAAAAGAAAGAATAATTATGTGACATGATAGTAGCATTAGCTAATACTAAAGTGATAATCATATTGCAATATATACATGGATCAAATCAACTCACATGCCTTACACTTACACAATGTTATATGGTCAATTATATCTCAATAAAAAAGTATCTACACATGACTATGCTTATATTGTATATTCATTATATATCTCTGAATAACTGGAGACGTCCTAGTATGCATCCCTACTTATTTATTAACATTAATAGATTTGAAGTATTTTTAACAAACATTTAATGAATGTATATTGACTCTGAACATGAATCCCATTCTACCCACACCGATCCCCCTGAATAGTCACGTGCTCCCAGACAACCACCTATGTCAAATAAGAAATTTACTTACAAGAGTCTACATAACAAATAATGTTTAATCTGGTATCACTTGCTTATGAAAAACTTATCTTAAATGTTAAAGGTGTCTTGGACCTTCTTCCTGGTAAACTTTTCTTTTTCCATTTGAGGTTAAAGCTCCTTCATTAGACAAAGCCGCCAAAATTCTAGGAGTAATGTATCCCCAACACACATACGACCTCCAGTGGAAAAGTGCCTTTGAAACAAGGACACAGACGTCTTTGGTACTATGGGACTTACAAATGCAAGCATAAAAAATATCTCCCTGCTTAAGCATTTAGTTGAAAGGTCCCTGAATGTCATATAGGATGCCTATTTGTTTTGCACTGCCTCTTCTGCATGTGATGTATCACGTGGCTCAAACAGATTAGTGCTAAGGGAGAGTTTTGTTTTTTTTTTCTGGCTAGATAGATAAGCAAGCCAAACTATTATGACAACTTGATAAATGTAGCTTTTGAAAATGCTTTCTGTTGTAATAATACAGCAAACAACAAGGAGGCACGCGGCCAGGCGTCATCCATCAGTAGGTGAGCTGGCGGGGAACAGACCAGACCCTGGTGTCACACCAGTTCTTCCTGATCTGCTAGGGGCTCTAATGTGGCCTAAGGACCCAAAAGAACACTTGGCCTGAAAGCTGAATTTAAAAAGCAATTTTAAAAAGAAGAAGGGGTAACGGAATCCCACACTGAAAAACGGTGCCATAAATTGAGTCCGCGATGTGAAAGTGTTTCTTTGGCATAGGTGACATATTTTTGTAACATTAGTTTTACAATTCAACACTTCTGCTCTATACTAGTCTCTCATTATAGAAAACATTCTGAATGCTGTGCCAGCTTGGAGACTCTGATTTGTGTATACAGAGAGAGTTACTAAAACTGAATGTGTAGACCAAATCCAGTATAAATGGAAACCACATAGGTTTAGGAAAAACATTCTAAGATGACATCTTCTCTGTTGTTTGATCTTCTCTTGACCATAGGGAACTGTACTTTTACAGATTCCTGAGCAGCAGCTTAGAGGCTGCAGAGCTGTTCAATTAAAATATAGATACACATGAGGATACTACGGACTGAATTTTGGAGTTTGGCCTGTGAGTTTCAAATTGGTCTATTTGCTATTATGAGTGTCTGGTATGTTCTAAATTACAACTAGAAAAACCAGTGCCAATTTCTTTTCCCAAACAAGTATGATTTTACATATCTCTGCCTGTTCTTCAAAGACAGACATGCTACAACAAAGCATTGAGTTCTCACAAATATCGGCTAGGGTTATGAAAATGAGGAGGGTGCTCATGTAATCAAAAGAGAAGAAAGCAAGAACAGCGACACTGGAAACCACAGTGATCATGCCCAGCTTCTAATAAAACCAGAAACTGCCCCAAGCAGACTGCTCAGATAATCTAATGAGACAACATACAACACGCAATCTCAAAGTGAAGATGAGCCCCTGGGCAGGACGTTCTGGTTCACAAATTCTGGTGGAATGCTTTCTGATTTACAGTCACTTCACACATTTATTGAGCATCCAATCGGAACCAGTACTAAGCCAAGGCATTGTGAAAGGTACAAAAATGAGGATTCCTCTGACCCTTCTCAAAGCTATAATTTAGTTGTAAAAAAATCCACAAGTCCAAAGAGAACACATATCAGTATAATGTAGCATCAACAGCTAATGGGCATGGTCTGGATACTAAATATGGAGGTATTAGACAAAGGGACCGACTGATGAGAGACAGAAGTAACTTACAAAGGTAATTATCTTAGGAGGGGTGTCCGGTACGGGCCATACAAGTCCCAAGAGGGTGATGGGAGAAAGGAGAATTCAAAACACAACCTTCCCTCCCAGCTCCTGCTTCCTAAAGTATGGCAGTAGGTTACTGGCTCCCACAGTCCATTCGGTCAATTCACCCAGCACTGACTGAGTACCTGCTATGCAAAACAGGAAGACATAAAGAAAAGCAAGATAAAACCTGTGCCCATCGTGCTGACAGTCTAGTGGGGGACAGGGTCTTATAAATAACTATAACACAAGCCAGGGTAGGTAAAAGTGATTAAAAGTGGTGCAAACATAGTGCCTTAGAAATATAGCAAAGTGAGACTAGGGGCCACTACTGGAGGTTACTTTAAATAACACTGAGGGTTTGTGGGCATGGGCAGTGCGAGGCGTTGTAGGAAGGGGGCTCATCAGGAGAAAAGGCACAGAGTCAGCAGCATGGCCATCAGTTGAAAGGATCAGGACACAGGCCTTCAGCCACCCAGGATACTTTTCACTTTTAGAAAATGTATTTTTGGTTACTTGCTTTTCTCCTTTGCAGTCCCTCTGTGTGATCTCTGAGCTCCAGTGCCCAGTGAAGCATGGTTTACTGTTAGCATTCCACAAGCATTTATTGAGAAGTGCAAGGAAGGAAGGAAGGAAGGAAGGAAGGAGGGAGGGAAGGAAGGAAGGAAGGAAGAAAGGAGTAGAACAGAAGGAAATGCTATAAGGATAATTTCAGGTTGCAAAGAATTTTTGGCCTCATATTTGCTCCAATTTTTGAACCTGAAACCCAATTAAAATCTTTCTACAATAAACCAAAGATGAAAAGTTTAAAACGAAACTAAATAGCTACCAAAGGAAAGAAACTTTGGCTCTTTTCTACGGACATGTTTATTTTCACATATTTACTCAAAGTTGTATTTGTCACCGCAATGCATTTGTTCCCTCTGAAAGAGGGCGAGGGGTGGGGGCCCTGGGGATTGCTGCCTTTGGCTAGAGATCCACCAGCAGGAAGGACATGTACTTTATAACACATACACACATGCCATAAGATTTGCAAATGATCTTACATTTGCTCCGGACGTGTACTTTATAACACATACACACATGCCATAAGATTTGCAAATGATCTTACATTTGCTCGGTAGCCAAAAGAGGCAAAGAATGAGAATAAAAACAAATGTGTTTTAGCAACATCAAGTCCAACTTTTCCATCTTCCCCACGAGGAAAATGTGTATCATGAAATTCTAGGACTCTCACAATCTCACCCCATACAGCCCTGGAACTGGGAATTTATGAATTACTTTGGCTAGAGACAAAAGTTCTTCAATCTGCCCGTTATCACCCAGATGTCCACTGCAAAATGAGGGCCTGGAGAATCATAACATTTTTCTTTAAAACCATTCATATTCAGAGCAGTTTTAGACTCCTCTTCCTCTCTAACAGCAAAATGGGTCACACATTCGATTTGGAGTTGAAGGGCGCCTTAGACATTCTTTCAATATAAACATTTGTTGAACACCTATTCTGTTCCTGGCACTGTCCACTTGACATCGTAGATGAGCCACCTAAATCCCAGAGAAACTGAGAACCTAATCCTACGTCACACAGCTAGAAAAGAGTGGGGTCAATATTCAAAATTAGTAGTTTGATAAAAAAAAAAAAAAGGGATAATCCACAAAATAGGATAAAGTTTCTATCAGAGGCAATGAAATACAGGGTTTTTCTTAAGAGTCAGGTTCCCAAATAGGTGACTGTTTCCCATAGGAAAGGATCTCTATCTTGACTAATGAGTCCTACCCCAAAGCCAAGGTAGAGCTTGGCCCTGAAGCTATTTGAGCTTGGCATGTGTAGTTACGGGCTTCAGCTGATGATCACACATAAATATGATGTTACTTAGCATTCTGTACTTATTTTTTTCTGTCTCTAGGTAAAGTATCCATTCCCCAATGTATGTAATTCTGGTATCTCTCTTTTTTTTTCCTCTTAATATCTTGTGTTCTTTTATTTCAATCTCTCTCTCTCCCGCTCTCACAAACACACACGCACGCACACACGCAGGCGCACACCCTTTCGTCCCTTTATCCCGCACCCCCCATCCCCAGTGGTTGAAACTAAGCAAAACAGAGTTAGATAAACTCCTCTCTTCTATTGTATTGATACAAACTGGGATCAAACAGATGAAATAGAATTCGAGGAAGTCTTTCTTTTTTTAGGGGGACAGGGAAAATGATAGATGCTGAATTGAAGGTGGAAAGTTAAACTCTATGGTTAAGGAATTTAATGAAATTGAGGGAAAGTTGATCTCAGAGAATTTGCATAAACCACCCCAGTCACTGGGAATTCACTTAGTCAGTCACTAACAACCTGGAGGTTTAAAGGGTCATATCTATAAGCTTAATAATGGAATGGAAGAAAATTTCAGAAACCACGAAGTCTATTCACCTAACTTAGGGCAAGGTTGATCTTGAGTAATACTAGACAAGTGGAGAACTACACAGAAAGGTTATTGCTGTAGCTCACAGGAGTACAGAGGAAATCACTACTTTTATTGTCCTGACATGCTAGTGTCCATGACTTTTCCTCCCACACTGCAGATTAAGTCATTCTATAAAAACCTGAATGAGGAAGTTAAACATTAAGAAATCTCTTTATCAGAAAATATCTTCTTTTCTTCATAACCCCAACCTCTAAATTCTCAGAAAGCTGGAGACAAACGTCATCATTTCACTATCATGCCCTCCAATAGAGCAGCAATTCTAACACTGGATACACATTAAAGTCACTTGGAGAGCTTTTACAAAATTACTGATGGCAGGGCTCCAACCCCAGAGATCCTAATTTAATTGGTCTTCAGTGGAGCCCAGATATTTGTATTTTTAATAAAGCTTTCCAGGTGACTCTAAAGTACAGCCGGGGTTAAGAACCAGCGCTACAGATGTATTACCTATTTACAGAACTGGGGGAAATTCTCTTAGTTCTTAAAATATCTTGCAACTATAATCAGTAGAAACTCAATATAATCAGTAGAAACTTAATAATATGATAAGTTCCCAACAGCAAATTCTTGTCCCTTGGGCTTTATATCCTTAGTTACACCTAGAAATTTGCCTAATACATAGTAGATGTTCAATAAACATTTATTAAATGAATGCATGAAAACTGAGATTCAGTCTTAAAGATCATATGTTTCTGAGAATTTGTTCATTTTTTTCTAGGTTATCCTATTTTTTGGCATATAATGGTTCATAATAGTCTCTATCACCCTTTTAATTTCTGAAGCATCCATTGTAATATCTCCTCTTTCATTTCTGATTTTATTTATTTGCATCTTCTCCCTTTTTTCCCCCTCAGTCTGGCTAAGGTTTTGTCAATTTCATCTTTTCAAAAAACAAACTCTCAGTTTAGTTGATCTTTTCGATTGTTTTTCTATTCTCTATTTGATTTATTTTTGCCCTAGTTGTTATTATTTCTTTCCTCTGCTAACTGTGGGCTTAGTTTGTTCTCCTTTTTCTAGTTCAGGCCAATAATAAACAAAAATATTGAAGTGGTAATCTAAAACTTCCTGACAAAGAAAAGCCCAGGACCAGATGGCTTCACAGGTGAATTCTACCAAATATTTTAAAAATAATTAATGCCAATCTTTCTTAAACTCTTCCAAAAAAACAGAAGAGGGAATACTTTCAAACTCAGAGCCTGAACAAGAAAAACAAAGCTGGAGGCATCACATTTCCTGATTTCAAACTGTATTACAAAGTTATAGTAATCAATATACTACGTTACTGGGACAGAAACAGGCCTATAGACCAATGGAACAGAATAAAGAGCCTGGAAATATACCTGTGCTTATACAGTCAACTAATATTTGACAAGGTGCCAAGAACACACAATGGTGAAAAGATAGTCTCTTCAATAAATGGTATTAGGAAAATTGGATAGCCACATGCAGAAGAATTAAACTGTACCCTTATCTCACACCAAGTACCAAAAATTAACTCAAAATAGATGAAAGACTTAAATATAAGTCTTTAAACTGTAAAACTACTAGAAGAAAACATAGGAAAAAAGCGCCTTGACACTGGTCTTAGCAACAATTTGGTCATGACAGCAAAAGCACAGGCAACTAAGACAAAATTTGACAAGTGAAGTTGCATCAAGCTAAAAAGCTTCTGTACAGCAAAGGAAACAATCAACAGAGTGAAAAGCCAACCTACCTAGTAGAAGAAAATATTTGCAAACCATATGTCTGACAAGGGGTTAATATCCAAAATATAGTTTTTAAAAACTCATATAACTCAAGAGTAAAAAAAAAAATCCCAAATAACCCAATTTTAAAAATGGCCAGAGGACCTGGATAGACATTTCTCAAAAAAAGACATACAAGTGGCCAAAAGATACATGAAAAAATCTTCACCATCACTACCATCAGGGAAATGCAAATCAAAACCACAAGGAGATATCACTCATATCTGTTAGAATGGTTATCATCAAATAGATAAGTGGGAGAGGATGTAGAGAAAAGGGAGCCTTATGCACTGGTGATGGAAATGTAAATTGGTAAAGGCATTATGAAAAGCAGTATGGGGATTCCTCAAAAAATTAAAAATAACAGTATATGACCCAGCAATTTCACTACTGGGTGTTGTATATCCAAAGGAAATGAAATCTGGGTCTCGAATAGGTATATACCTGTGTTCATTGTAGCATCATTCATAACATAGCCAAGATATGAAAACAACTTAAAGGTCCCTTGATGAATGAATGCATAAAGAAAATGTGGTATGTACATACAATGGGGTATTATTTAGTCTTAACAAAATGGGAATCCTGCCATTTGTGACAACATAGATGAACCTGAAGGACATCATGCTGCGTGAAATAAGCCAGACACAGAGAGACAAATACTGAATTATCCTGCTTACGTGTGGGATCTAAAACAGTAAGACTCATAGAAGCAGAGAGCAGAATAGTGGTTGCCAGGTGCAGAGGAGAGGGCGGAAATGAGGAGATGTTGGTCAAAGGGGACAATGTTTCAGTTATGCAAGATGAATGCGTTCTGAAGACCTAAAGTACAGCATGGTAATGACAGTTAACAATGCTGTATTGCATACTTGAAATTTGCTAAGAACATAGATCTTGAATCTTCTCAACACACACACACACACACACACACACTATGGAGATGGGACGGATATGTTACTTAGCTTGATTGTGGTGATCTTTTCACAATGTATACGTTTATCAAAACATCAAGTTGTACACCTTGAATATATATTAGTTTTACATGTCAAAGATCCCTCAATAAAGTAGTTTAAAAAAAAGAAAACTGAGTAGAAATAAAAAACTTCAGAAAAGCTACTGAACAAACCAAATAAGGAATTTTTAAATAAACAGAAAAAGACAGCCAAGAGTTATAGATTCCCAATATGGCTAGTAAAGGTTATGGACACTAAACACATTTCCACCATCTTTTATTTCAACAAACAGGTTTATGGGACAAACCAGGCCATAAATTGGTCCCAAACATTCAGTCATTGGCCTTAGTGTATTTTCCTCCTGAAAGAACATCAGATCTTGGAACAAAACATCCCTCTAAGATATATGACCTGGAATATTAGAAGTCCTGGTAATACATTTAGAATAGGCTTTGACCCAAAAAGTTAAAGGAAGGCAACTGCAAACTCTTAAACATATATCCAAAAATGTGAAATCTCCTCTAACACAATGAAAAGATCACCTCATATAAATGACATGACTAGTCAGACTCATTCTGAACTTGTATATCTTTCTGTTAAACAAACCTCAAACATTTCCAAGGAAAACAAGGCTGATAACACGCAACGTTTGATGAAGAATAACAGATAAATCTTGCTTTGGGGCTCACTTGTGCTGCAAGTCCTAAAACCTCTTAAGTCTTGTGAACCTTAATTGGATGTTATGACAGAGATGAGGTGACTTTAAAAGAAAAAACATCTGTTTAAGAAGCCAAATCTTAACATTAAAATTTTCCTTTTGGTATTTATTATTATACACCAAATCTTAAAATATTTCTTTCAGTATTTATTGTTATGCAGTGTATAAATTATTTGCTAATTAAAGCTTATATTCATGTAAGTATCAATATTATTATGGGAGAAAAGTTGTATTTGCAATTAAAAAAAAATCAGAGGAGTTAGCTTATTTTCCCTTAGCACAATTATTATGAAATGACAAGTTTGAATAATCTTCCCCATTCCTGTGAGATAATCTTCCTTGGGATATTTATTTTAATTTTTTTGCACTTATATTGATAACATTCTGGCAGCCACATCCCTTTGGAATAATATCACAATCTTAACTTTTTTAGGCACCTCTACAGTGTGATGATTTTTATCTCTTGTTCATCTAATAATTTTGTTCAACTCAAAAAATTTTTATTCGACTCAAGAATTCAATTCAAAACTTAGTAACTTGTTACAATGTTTCCATCCTTTATAGGTTTGCCTCTTTTTTTTTGTTATTTGGATATCTATGAAGTCAACGAGTATTTCGTTTAATCAGTTGGGATTTAACAAAATATTCGTACTGTTAATGTATTAAATACCTATTGTATTAATTTATTAATCCATAGTATTAATTAGTCTGGAGATTAATCTGGCATTTCAGAAAGTGAAAAAAGGTCATAAAAGACCTTTAAATCTTCTTCAGCCACCAATGCAAAGGCTGACACTACACTTAAGAGTATCAGCTGACTCACTCACTGCTATCTTTTTTTTTTCCTAAAAGATATCTGCACCACCATGTTCAGTGCAGCATTATTATTTTTTTAAACATCTTTATTGGAGTATCATTGCTGTACAATGTTGTGTTAATTTCTGCTGTATAACAAAGTGAATCAGCTCTACATATACATATATCCCCATATCTCCTCCCTCTCGCGTCTCCCTCCCACCCTCGCTATCCCACACACACCTCTAGGTGGTCACAAAGCACAGAGCTGATCTCCCTGTGCTATGTGGCTGCTTCCCACTAGCTATCTATTTTACATTTGATAGTATATATAAGTCCATGCCACTCTCTCACTTCGTCCCAGCTTACTCGTCCCCCTCCCTGTGTCCTCAAGTCCATTCTCTACATCTGCATCTTTATTCCTGTCCTGCCCCTCGGTTCTTCAGAACCATTTTCTTTTATTTTTGAGTCCATATATATGTGTTAGCATACGGTATTTGTTTTTCTCTTTCTGACTTACTTCACTCTGTATGACAGACTCTAGGTCCATCCACCTCCCCACAAATAACTCAATTTCGTTTCTTTTTATGTCTGAGTAAATGAGCTGCAGTTTACACATTTGACCTTGATCTTGGCACAGACCTAATATAGGGGTACATGTGATGTTAGACACATTATTCTTAAGTGCCTTACGCATCTGGAACTCCTTTCAGGCAAAAAGCTAAATGACCTGGCTGAAGACAAACCTAGAGCTCTCAGAGACACATCTTTAGTATCAAATTTTTAAAAAATATGCTTAAGTCATTTAGGTTGCAGAAGGATCATTTCCACTAAACAACACACCATACAAGGTCAACCAGACAAATGAATTTGCTAAAAGTATGATTGCAGAGTATTTAGTGGGAGAGGTGGAAAACTGGAGAGAGAAGAAGCAGCCTCTCAAGGTAGTTGGTACATTGTTTAATTCATGTGTAATAAAACAAAGGACCATCATAAAGTACAAGTAGGTAGAGTCTGTTTTTTAATTAAAAAAAATAAAAGCAGACATTATATACCACTTGGTGATTAGCAACAACTGCATTATTAGAGTTGCTCAATGAAACCTAATGGAATCTTACAGAAATTATCAAAAGTTGTAGAAAAAATTTTATACAGTGCCTTCCTTTATTGCTCAAATTAAATTTGCAGCAAAAGGCAATAATCAATGTTGCAATATCAGAAATTGGGAATATCAAGCACTGCTTACTTTCTGTGAGCCTAGAAAAAAGACAGGGGAGAAGCCAAGGAAAGGATTCTGCTCAGTATCTCCCTGTGTCAGGGCTGTTTTCCCAGCACTAAGTACTGCCAGTTGAGAATGAAGGATTTTATATTTAATGCTTGTTTATATTTTCACTGTGCTTTGCCTCCACTGATTTTTTTTTTCCAAAAGATCACTCAGAGAAGATGTTCTATACTCAGGGTTTTAACCAAGCCTCCTCCAAGCTCCCAATCCATCAGGGAACATACTTAACTCCAGAAGTTGAGCTACTGTCATCTATTCCATACAATCTGACTATTTTAGCTTCCATTACAGTTCTATCATATTGGGAATAGAATAATTATTATCTGATATCAGACCTAAATGTGACCTGTGAGATCATATCACCAGGGCTAGAAAATGGGCCTGGCAGGTTAACTCGGCAGGTGGATGGGAGTTACTTGGGCTGAATTGGAATGCTGACCATTACATTACAACACACATTCTAGTTACCAGCTGGGCCTGTAAAGACATATACATTCATAACCTCTGACCTTTCCCAAGAGTTATAAGGTGACTAAATTGAATTTGGATGCCTAAATATGGAGTGGAGAGATGAGAGAAAACTTACTAAGTCCATTAACCATTAGAAATGAATTGCCACAGAAGACCATCCATGGTAGATTGCCAAAATGGTCCCAATTCTTTACCTGCCCTACATCGCATGGCTTTCCTTGTAACATTTTTGCTCTCGCACATTGACTTTGGACTTGGCTAGGTAACTTACTTTGGCCAATGTACATCTTTTAAAAAAATTATGACAGGACTATTTATCTGCTCCCGACATATATTTTGACACCATTCTTCAACAGAGCTTGTGTTGTGAAGTGACTTTATGCTGAACTGTACTGATTCCGGTTCTCTTGAGAAAAACAACACATAGGTTGATTCAGCTGTGCAGTCACTTCTTTTATTATTTCTTTATGTTCTTACCAGATCTGGGAATGCCATCTGTTTGAAGATTTTTTTCTTTTTCTTCAAATCCCTAAAGAATAGGTGGTCCACTTCTCTCCCCATTCTTTTTTTACTTCCTATCCACACCAGTATGAGTTTACTGAATGTGTTTTTTCAATATTTGGGCGTCAAATAGAGACATATATACATTCATAATTTTAGAATTTACATTCTACTTTTTCAGTTCATTATAAATAGATGACAGCCCTGACCCAAGTAGATGACACTGACACCTCCCATAGTATCTTAATAAAATCCTAACGACTGGAGCCTTAATTTACTAGGTGACAAAAATGGTAGTTTTGAATATCACAGGACATCAATATTTGATGATTTTCCAGATGACAGACTTTCACTTGTGGTTTTAATTCATTCCTGAAGTTGTTTCTCACTCAGTACAAGGTTTTCACATCACTGAGCCAATGTGAAAGTTCCCATACATTTCTTACCAGCTTTGTGAGACACATGTTTTGGTTCATCCCTACAGAATATTCAAGCATGCTTACTTGGGCAAACTACATAATAGGAACATTCCAAAGTTGTACCTTTTGGCTTTACTGATGTGTGTTTATTATCAGTTATGGCCCAAAGTGCTATCACCATGTAGCACAGATTTAGGAAGTTTTTGATATTCATGATTAAGAGAACAGGTGAATCATTACGATGAAAGGTCTATTCTTTCTTATCGGTTCACAGATCTGGTTTGATATGAAGCTGGCCTCCAATGAAGACAGACAAACTCGCTAGTGGATTCAACCAACAGACTGATCTTCAGTGTAGACCCAAACACCAGAATGGCTAAATACCAGAATTGATCTGGTATCTTTCAAGATATGCCCATTGGCCATTTTCCCCCTGGGTATGTTATTTCCACTGGGGCCTCTCTGGAACCAAAACGATATCTAGTTATCAATGGATTCAGTGAGGAAACATCTATTGAGCTCTTAATATCTCTCAGACCCTGTGCAGACCTGGGGGATACAGAAAAAAGTAAGACCTGGACCCTGATTTCAAGAAATTCTCACTCTTATTAGAATAAGTTGACATTTTCCTGAAACTGTATCTCACCACTTTCTGCTGTTCATGTAAAGTCTAGAAGAATCAGCAGATGAATAATCTTCCCTTCTTCTGTTTCATGTTTTATTTATAATATATAGTAATTTTGATCAAACCTCTTCCTTGCCACATATAACACTTTTCACTGTCGAATAAAATCTTTCATTAAAAAAATATCACCATAGTACTTTGTATTTTATAGTTTGGAGAAAAATCTAGTCATAGACCACACAGTTCAAGAAGCACTTTTGAATTATTATTATTATTCTACGTAAAGACTTTCCATTCTAACACCTCCAGCCTTTTCCTTTCAGCTTAGGAACTGTTAGCCACTCTTACTTCCCTTTTCATCATCTCTCCCAGTGTTCATGCCCCAATTTCCACTGCAGTTCCTATTCTTCCAAACCTCGTAATATGTAAAACTCATCATTCAGGACACTGAATGACCTTGGGGAACTTCTGGTCATTATAACATCTAAAGAAACCAAATCAATATATCCTTCATTTGCAAACTACTTGGTAACATTGGAATCCAACATAATATGCGATTAACGTTAACGTTAATTTTTTTGTTACTATTGTCACCATAATTAAGATGGTACCAAAAGTATAATATGTTATGGAGCTATAGATGCTAGATCCATTTCTAATAATAAAATTTCCTTCCAGTTCTAACATGAAAACATAAGAAAATTTGCTTGGTGAATGAGATAAATTCTATATTGCTTATCATATAAGAGTATCTAAATACTTAGCTGGAGATGGTTATATTTCATTCTTTGGACCTTCCTTTCATTCCTTCATCTGGATTTGTGTGCAACAAAATGCTCTGCGTTTCTCCAAAAGTATGCCTCCAACCTGCTCCCTTGGGGCCTTGCAAAAGCTCCAGGTTGTGGGTTCAGGACTTACTTGCTGCTAAGGCAGCGCCTCAGCGAGTAGGAGGCCCCTCCACCGCAGGTGCGTGAGCACTCACTCCACGGGCCCCAGGCGTCCCACAGGCCGTCCCGGTCCTCCTCAGAGCGTGCGGTCCTGGAGCTCTGTGAGGAACGAGAGGATGGTCAGTATGAGTCCTCAGTGAATGGGGAAACGTGCGCCCTAAAGTGTGGGTGGTCTGTGTGTCTGTACATGCTGGCCTTGCTGAGGATGAAGATGGGCTCAGATTCTCAGATTCTTTCCAATTTAACACTGTGCATATGTTTAGGGAGAGGGATATTTGAGTTCAAGGACCCTGGGCTGTGACTGAGAAGGGCAAGGGACTGCATTTACGGGAGTGAACAGAAAAAGGTGGCCAGAAATAAGAATCTGGGTCAGAGGAAGATAGATTGCACTGAAGTCACAGTTTTGCCCAGGGTTCATGAGTCTACGCTTGTTGCTTCGTGAAGAGAGAAGCTGCACTCAGAGATGTTTCTGCTCTGAGAAGACTGACATGTGCATACCAGCACTGCTTTCCAAAATTTAACGTTTTATACAACTGACTTTTCTTTAAATGAAGCAGCATCATTCCTAGTTTTCAGATGTGTTAATGAGAATAATTGCATGAAGTAACTTCAGTAATGCAAGGATTGGCTCCAGACAGACAGATTTGCTTGTTATTGACAGACTCCCTAGTGAAATCTGCATTTACTGTAAGGAAAATTGTTATGTGTAGGTCTCCATGTAGTGCTTCACATTTCTTAGAAGAGTTAAAGAGAAAATTTGTGCCAGTTACATAATAGAATAATAATAATAGTTAATAGAACAGGTTCTGAAGTTAGAAACTGCCTGGGTGGGCTTCCCTGGTGGCGCAGTGGTTGAGAGTCCGCCTGCCGATGCAGGGGACGCGGGTCCGTGTCCCGGTCCGGGAAGATCCCACATGCCGTGGAGCAGCTAGGCCCGTGAGCCATGGCCACCGGGCCTGCGCATCCGGGGCCTGTGCTCCGCAACGGGAGAGACCACAACAGTGAGAGGCCCGTGTACCACAAAAAAAAAAAAAAACTGCCTGGGTTTGGATATGGATTGTTTTTTAAGTAATTATATGTCCTTGTACAAGTAACTTACCCCCTCTTTACACTTCAATTTCCCTTTCTACAAGATGGGGATAATATTAAAACCATGACACTACATCCACGTGTGTGCGTGCACACCCACACACACACTGTAGAAAGACTAGTTATACAAACTAAACTTAGGACTAGTTTCAGAGTAAATCACAAATAAATATTACCTATAATTATTATGTTATTATAAATTGAGAATGTGTCACATATGCACGTTCACAGTTGTATTAGTCTGCTCATGTTGCCGTAACAAAATACCAGCCTGGGTGTTTTAAACAATAAAAATTAATTTTTCCACAGTTCTGGAGTCAAAGTCCGAGACCAGGATGCCAGCATGGTTGGCTCCCAGTGAAGACTTTCCCTTTGGGTTGCAGATGGCTTCTTTGTCACTATGTGGTCACATGACCTCCACTTTATGTGAGTAAGAGCAAGCTCACTGGTGTCTCTTCTTAGAAGGGCACTAATCTCATCATAAGGGCCCCACCCTCACCACCTCATCTAACCCTAATTATCTCCTAAAGGCTCCATCTTCAAATAACATCACATTGGGCAGGAGGGCTTCAACATAGGAATTTGGGGGGGATATGACTCAGCCCATGGCAAGAGTTCTACAAGTAGCTAGTGTAAACTGTGGCCAAGTTACTTTACCGAATAAACCAAGTGACACCCATATAGTAAAGGTGGTATCGCTTCATGTCAATAGCATACACATGACAAATGTTAAAATTTCAAAACTATTTATATTTGGAAAAAGCAAACTGTAAAGAAAATGTGCATGAGAGGCAACATGACAGTTCATCTTCAGTTTTTTCTCTAAGGAGAGAGCATAGGCAGTGTATAATACTGGAAGAGCATGGAATACAGAGGCAACAGGAGGGTGACCTCTTATAAAGCATTGTGAGAACTTGAGATGATGCAAGTAAAATGACCAGCATATAGTAGGCTCCATAAATGGTAGCTCTTAAAGACTTTCTCACGCCCTATCTAGTTATACTCAAGGCTATATCATCCAATTAGGAGGAGCTCCTGAAAAAGAAAAGCACATTGTTTCACCCCTAGAAAACTATTTATTTTGCAGTAATGGGATTCTTTCTAAATATGTTGCTATGGGGCTCATTTGTCAAATTGACTACTCCTTGGAACTTTTACTGCCGGTATAAATGGAGCCACAAACCTGGCTTTAGAGTATTATATCAAGGATTGTCTAGCTGGTGCATGCTATATTTAGAGTCCTAAATCATTTGAAATGAGCAGTAGGATAGATAGTGGTTAGAAGTAGGGACTACAGACGTACTCAGCCTGGAGTGGAATATTGGCTCCAGAGCCTCCCAGCTGTGATGTTCTCATGCTTCACTTTTCTTATCATAGAATGGAGATAATAAAACTATCTACATCACTGAGACACTGTGAGGATTAAAATAGTTAATATATAAAAAGCACATAAGACAGAAATAATCCAAATGTCCGTGGGGGGATGAATGGATAAACAAAATATGCTATAGTCATACAATGGAATACCATTCAGCCTTAAAAAGAAAGGAAATTCTGACACATGCTACAACATGGATAAACCGAGGACACTATGCTAAGTGAAGAAAGCTAGATACAAAAGGATGAATATTGTATGATTTCACTTACAGGAGGTACCTAGAGTAGTCAAATTCATAAAGACAGAAAGTCGAATGGTGGTTGCTAGGAGTTGGAGGGAGGGGGGAATGGGGAGTTATTGTTTAATGGATACAGAATTTCAATTTGGTAAGAAGAAAATATTTCTGGAGATCGATGGTGGTGATGGCCACATAACAATGTGAATGTATTTACTGCCACTGAACTGAACACTTAAAAATGAGTAAGACAGTATATTTTATGTTATATATACTATGCCACAATAAAAACAAATACATATGCACACTTTAAAAAGCTCATAGGGCCTAAATAATAAATACTATGTAAGCATTTGAAGCTGTTATTAACATTATTATTTAATATTACTTATTAGCATCATGGGTAGCGGTGCTTTTTTTTTTTTTCTGCTGAGCTTAGTTGAAACACTGCACTATGTAAGGTTCATCTTTCTTAAAACCCTGGCTTTCCCATGGCAGAACCTTCCAGTCTCCTGCCACATGACACTGACCTGGTGATATGACCTGCCAGGAGCTTGAGGTTCCTATAAAATGCAGCATTGAATAGGAAACAGAAACACATTGGTTACCCCCAAACTTGTCCTTTCTAAAGGAAGTATTTACTGAGCTCCAAAACCTGGTTTTTAGGGTTAATAAAGCCAATCTCTAATCACAGCAATACGGGGTATTCTGTTTCCAAGCTTAATAGGCTAGTGAGGGAGGAAAGACCCTTTGCCATTTAAATATACATACCGAGTCTCTTGCTCACCCAGTAAATTCATTCCTCAGATTTTTTAAAAGTTTATTATGCACCTCCTGGCTCCCGTTTTGTTTGCTCTGTGTGACTGGAAGATGGTTCTGTTGAGAGAGTATTTGCCTGATGCAGTAATTATTTCCGTGATACACATGCATTGTACAATGCAATTTCCCTTATTTTATTAAAATTCCATCTGACTGAGATGAAAACCAGCAACACAAATGCTAGCCTGCATGAAGTAAGTAAACTAAGCAAGATGAGTGATTACAAATTATGATACTATCCAATTACTACAACTGAAAAAAAAATTCCACATGCGGCATTCACATGTGAACTCTACTTCCATGTGAGGTAAGAACACCAGAATGCCAAATCCTGCAGCAGTTTCTCTCTGGCACCTCTCTGGATAAGATATTTAGGAAATAATGTATGGCTGAGATTTGGTTTTTCTAGAGAAACAAATTGTTTCAAACTCTGTGCTAAAGTTGCTTGATATTTTTCATGTGCCATGTCTGGAGAGGCACTAAAATGGCTCTAAGGTGAGGGTTCACTGACTAAACATCTTACCTCATCACCAGTTACAAGTTTCCACACAACTAGACATACTAGGTGCCCACATTTCCCTGAAGGACATTGCACACTAGCCCAGAAGAAAGTCATGGACTTATTCCTTAAACTGGAACGAACTCCAACTTTTCTTTTAACCAGCAGAATAAACATAATTCATTTTAACTGAATTCATGTTTAATGTTAGAGAAAGTAATTTTCCTCCTCTTTAACTGTGCCAGATTTTTACATCTATAACCAGAAATGACATTTCAGCAATGCCTTGCAGGTCATTTAAGACGTAGAAGCATCTGCTTATTACAACTGTTAAGAGGGCCTTCATTATAAATAACTTTCATACTTAGTCCAGGTGGGACTCATGTTTATTACTCTCTTATTGTGGAATGTGCATTTCACTTCACTTCAAAGTAGCATTTTTAAAAAAATGTAAACTTTGAATTGCATGTAGGAAGAAAAACTGAAGCAGAAGGAAACAGGAATAGATAATGAGTTGCCTAGAGGCAATGCTGATTGCTTCTGAAACCAAAATTCTAAGCTTTCCCATTACATCCCCACCAATGTGTCTTGATTTGATTTCCATCACATAAACCTAATATTTTAATGTCAATATCTCAGAAACAAGGTCATGCATGTTATAAAAACACAGTGATCAAGAGATTATTCCCGACCACTGCTAGAAATTTCAGCAACAGTGTCAGGTGAGACGATGGTCTTTAGCTACTAATCGACAGAGGACAAAAGTGCAACCATTAAATTCTGTATGTAAGCCAAGATTCCACCAATAGGAGGTTTATCAGAAAAGGTCAAAACTGCATCTGATATTGAACTTGAGGGGAAAGCCCATTTTAAATTTCCTTCTTAGTATAGCACTTATTTTTTTCTATAGTCACTGGCTGGGTTAGAATGGATAACTGGCACCTCCTCTGAGTTGACATTTCAGAAATCTAGCGAACACTGAGAGGAGAAAGGCCTGAGTCTTGGTTCTATAATCCTATGAAAATCAAATACTTCCCATGAGTTATTCAATTTAGAAAAAGTCTAGCTATTTCTAGATCTTTGGTACCACATGATGGCCTCTGAATATAGCACTGATGATGACTCCTACATCAACTACAGTTGCCTCTAACACTTGGGGGTGAAGGGTGCTGACCTGCACTCAATTGAAAATCTAGGGTGACTTATGGCCGGCCCTCTCTACCCGCAGTTCCTCCATATCCACAGGCCACGTAGAGCTACAGTCTTTACTATTGAAAAAATCTGATATAAGTGGAGCCACGCACTTCAAACCTGAGTTGTTTATGGGTCAACTGTAGTCTTGTTTTAGAAAATTCAGCCATCAACTTCTCAGTTTCCCTCCACCCTTGTTCCCCATCAGTTAAGTGACTCTAAGCCTCAGTCCATGCCAACTGCATGGAATACAGACTGTGGCCGACATCACTGTATACCTCCCAGGAATATTCGAAGATGAGAAGAGCTTCTCTAAATCCATCAACCTCAGAATGGTGTCATTTTCTCGCTATTACTGCTTGTCTAAACGTGTTTTCATCTGATCATTTTGTGGTTAATTTCAGAGGCAATTGCAGCAACCAAGTCTCAGGTGAACAGCTTTAAGCCTGACAGCTACAAGTAGTTAACACAGAGTAATCACATGAAGCTATAGTTTCCCTGCACCTCACAGCCCAATAGACACTTAACCTCAGAATGACCTCCTATGTACCTCCTTAGCCAGAACCCTCTTCCACTGGAACCTGAACAGATTATCAAAGACTTAGGAAAGATGTTGTAGGACAAAGCACAAATCAGCAATAAGAAGACAGAATTATATCTACTTGGAGATACATACACAGAGTATCTGGAAAATATTTTTTCCAAACGTTGTAACAAGAGGTCAAGTTATACAGAACAAAATGAAAACAAAAGTAGGTTCTGAGGAAATGGATGACAGGTTTTTGTAGAATTGAAGTCTTATAGCAAATTATCTTATAAGTTATCTTATAAGCAAAGTGTTTTTCAGACATCAACAGATCCTCAAAAGTAGGAAAATGTGTAATGGGATGAATGGAAGAGCGGTTCTTACTCTTTCAAAATCAGCAAGGAGGTTTTCCTCTTCTCCCAGACAGACAGCATTTAGCTTAAGCCATCTGGACCTGTGTATGTGACTGTACTAAATGGATGTTACACACCTCGAAATTAAAAAGTGGGGGAGCAACTCCTCCAGTGATGAGAGAAACATTTTTCCTGTGGTGTGCCCATGCAATGTGGAGAAATCTATACACAGGAACACCCCATCTGTGTACCAAGCTTTGGAAACGAATTTGCAGACTTCATTTTTAGCTTCCCTACATCCGGTCCCTATAAATCTTACCTAATCCTTGGCTTCTTTAAGAACTTGGAATACGGGTTCTGCCGCCAACTGTACATGGTAGGAGTTGTGATGCTCTGCTCCTGAGAGCTTACAGACGTTAAGCAGTAACTGGGCTCTTGTAAAAGTCCATTAGCTTTTTGATGTACTTTCTTAAAGAGCAGGGTATGTGGATGGATACTGAGGCATGCGCCTTCCCAGATATTTGCTGCTGGCTTTGCTGAGGAAATTTGGATCATCTGGTTCTTATCACAGCTACACTGCTGGGGTATATGATGAGCTGACAGTGACACAGTGCACAGTCTTTCACAGGCCACTACGTGAAGCCTGTCCCTTGCTACTGAGGAGAAAAGTCAGTTCTGTAACAGGGTGGAAAAGCTATCTAGGCCACAGCAGGACTTTTGGGTGCTCTTCTCCTTTTCCTATTGCTGTGTCCATGCATGCACACAGAGGTGCCCCTTTCACATTGCTGTAAGGGCACCTAGCTGCGCCTAAACCTAGGAGGTGGGTGGTGAGGGCAAAATGCTGGGATTTATTAAGTACCTGTGTGCCAGGAAGTATGCTAGAATTTACATGGATGGTCATATTTAATCCTCAAGACGAGCCATGTCAGGTAGGAGAAGTTTTTCCTATTTTACCAATAAGAAAATTGAGGCTCAGAGAGGTTGAACACCTTGCATCAAGGTACAGGAGAAAGAGCACAGGCTTGGCGGTGGGACAGACCTTCCTAGACATATGTTAGTAAACTGAACGAGAGCCCTTTGTCAGATCTCGAGCCTGGGTTTCACCATCTGTGAAATGGGGATATTTATGTTTCTTTTCCTAGGGTGATGGTGAAGATTAACTAGGAAATCATATGTAAGGTGCCTAGTGTAGTTTCTAGCAGGTTGGTGTTAATTATTTCATCTCTCCACTCAGGTCACAAACATTTGTCCCCCTGCCCCACTTCCCTCTCCCCTTGCCAAATCACACAGCTACTACCTGGTGAGACCACGTTGGTTTTTGGTTTTTTGTTTGTTTGTTTTTAACATCTTTATTGGAGTACAATTGCTTTAGAGTGTTGTGTTAGTTTCTGCTGTATAACAAAATGAATCAGCCATATGCATACGTATATCCCTATGTCCCCTCACTCTTGCATCTCCCTCCCACCCTCCTTATCTCACCCCTCTAGGTGGTCGCAAAGCACCGAGCTGATCTCCCTGTGCCATGCAGCTGCTTCCCACTAGCTATCTATTTTACATTTGGTAGTGTATATACGTCAATGATACTCTCTCACTTCGTCCCAGCTTACACTTACCCCTCCATGTCCTCAAGTCCATTCTCTACGTCTGCATCTTTATTCCTGTCCTGCCCCTAGGTTCATCAGAACCAAATTTTGTTTTGAGATTCCATATATATATTAGCATATGGTATTTGTGTTTCTTTTTCTGACTTATTTCACTCTGTATGACAGACTCTAGGTTCATCCACCTCACTACAAATAACTCAACTTCGTTTCTTTTTATGGCTGAGTAATATTCCATTGTATAAATGTGCCACATCTTCTTTAACCATTCATCTGTCAATGGACACTTAGGTTGCTTCAATGTCCTCGCTATTGCCAATAGGGCTGCAATGAACATTGTGGTACATGACTCTTTTTGAACTATGGTTTTCTCAGGGTATATGCCCAGTAGTGGGATTGCTGGGTCGTATGGTAGTTCTATTTGTAGTTTAAGGAACATCCATACTGTTCTCCATAGTGGCTGTATCAATTTACATTCCCACCAACAGTGCAAGAGGGTTCCCTTTTCTCCACACCCTCTCCAGCATTTATTGTTTGTAGATTTTTTGATGATGGCCATCCAGACTGGTATGAGGTGATGTCTCATTGTAGTTTTCATTTGCATTTCTCTAATGATTAGCGATGTTGAGCAACCTTTCATGAGTTGGTTGGCAATCTGTATATCTTCTTTGGAGAAATGTCTATTTAGGTTTTCTGCCCAGTTTTGGATTGGGTTGTTTTTTTGATATTGAGCTGCATGAGCTGCTTGTAAATTTTGGAGATTAATCCTTCATCAGTTGCTTCATTTGCAAATATTTTCTCCCATTCTGAGGGTTCTCTTTCCGTCTTGTTTATGGTTTCCTTTGCTGTGCAAAAGCTTCTAAGTTTCACTAGGTCCCATTTATTTTTGTTTTTATTTCCGTTACGCTAAGAGGTGGGTCAAAAAGGATCTTGGTGGGCTTCCCTGGTGGGGCAGTGTTTGAGAGTCTGCCTGCCGATGCAGGGGACACGGGTTCGTGCCCCGGTCCGGGAAGATCCCACGTGCCGCGGAGTGGCTGAGCCCATGAGCCATGGCCGCTGAGCCTGCGCGTCCGGAGCCTGTGCTCCTCAATGGGAGAGGCCACAACAGTGAGAGGCCCGTGTAACGCAAAGAAAAAAAAAAAAAAAGGATCTTGCTGTGATTTACGTCACAGAGTGTTCTGCCTATGTTTTCCTCTAAGAGTTTTATAGTGTCTGGCCTTACATGTAGGTCTTTAATCCATTTTGAGTTTATTTTTGTAAATGGTGTTAGGGAGTGGTCTAACTTCATTATTTTACATGTAACTGTCCAGTTTTCCCAGCAGCACTTATTAAAGAGGCTGTCTTTTCTCCACTGTATATTCTTGCCTCCTTTATCAAAGATAAGGTGATGGAGTCAAGATGGTGTATGAGGAGGATGTGGAATTCGTATCTCCCCACAACAAAGGCACCCACCAGGCACCAGTGGGGGACCATGCACACCTAAGGGGACGGGAGGAACCCCAAGAGACCGGTGATCTCTCCTTTTGGCTTGTTGCTCCCCACCCTTTTTTTTTTTCTTTTTTGTTGTGGTTTTATTTTACCTTGTTGCAGTTGTTTCAATTATAGCTTTATTTTTCTAATTTTATTTTTTATTCTTTGATATTGTACTGCTCCTTTTTTCTCTTTCGTCTTTTTTTTTTGTTTTTTTATTTTATAACCATGAAGATTGTGGGATCTTGGTTCCCAGGCCAGAGGTCAGGCCCCACCTCCTGTGCTGGGAGCTCCGAGTCCAAACCACTGGACTAACAGAGAACCTCAGACCCCAGGGAATATCAATTGGAGTGAGGCCTCCTGGAGGGCCTCATCTCAGCACCAAGACCCAGCTCTATCCAACTGCCTGCAAACTCCAGGGCTGTACGTCTCAGACCAAACAACCAGTAAGACAGGAATACAGCACCACCCATCAAAAAAATGAAACATCCAAAAAATATGTTACAGATGAAGGAGCAAGGAAAAAACCTACAAGACCAAATAAATAAAGACAAAATAGTCAAACTACCTGAAAAAGAATTCAGAGTAATGACAGTAAAGATGATCCAGAATCTCAGAAACAGAATGGAGGAAATACAAGAAACATTTAACAAGGATCTAGAAGAACTAAAGAGCAAACAGTGATGAGCAACACAATAACTGAAATTAAAAATACTCTAGAAGGAATCAATAACAGAATAACTGAGGCAGAAGAACGGGTAAGTGACCTGGAAGATAAAATGGTGGAAATAACTGCCAGGGAGCACAATAAAGAAAAAGAATGAAAAGAATTGAGGACAGACTCAGAGACCTCTGGGAGGGCATTAAACTCACCAACATTTGAATTATAGGGGTTCCAGAAGAGGAAGAGAAAAAGAAAGGGTCTGAGAAAATATTTGAAGAGATTATAGTCAAAAACTTCCCTAATATGGGAAAGGAAATAGTCAATCAAGTCCTGGAAGCACAGAGAGTCCCATACAGGATAAGTCCAAAGAGAAATACGCCAAGACACATATTAATCAAACTATCAAAAATTAAATACAAAGAAAAAATATTAAAAGCAGCAAGGGATAAGCAACAAATAACATACAAAGGGAATCCCCATAAGGTTAACAGCTGATCTTTCAGCAGAAACTCTGCAAGCCAGAAGGGAGTGGCAGGACATATTTAAAGTGATGAAGGAGAAAAACCTGCAAACAATATTACTCTACCCAGCAAGGATCTCATTCAGATTCGATGGAGAAATTAAAGCCTTTACAGATAAGCAAAAGTTAAGAGAATTCAGCACCACCAAACCAGCTCTACAACAAATGCTAAAGGAACTTCTCTAGGCAGGAAACACAAGAGAAGGAAAAGACCTACAAAAACAAACACAAAACAATTAAGAAAATGGTAATAGGAACATATATATTGATAATTACCTTAAATGTAAATGGATTAAATGCTCCAACCAAAAGACATAGACTGGCTGAATGGATACAAAAACAAGACCTGTACATATGCTGTCTACAAGAGACCCACTTCAGACCTAGAGACACATCCAGACTGAAAGTGAGGGGATGGAAAAAGATATCCCATGCAAATGGAAATCAAAAGAAAGCTGGAGTAGCAATTCTCATATCAGAAAAAATAGACTTTAAAATAAAGACTATTACAAGAGACAAAGAAGGACACTACATAATGATCAAGGAATCAATCCAGAAAGAAGATATAACAATTGTAAATATTTATGCACCCAACGTAGGAGCACCTCAATACATAAGGCAAATGCTAATAGCCATAAAAGGGGAAATTGACAGTAACACAATCGTATAGGGGACTTTAACACCCCACTTTCACCAAGGGACCGGGTTTTATACTCATAATTCGACAACCTTTTGTGCTGCCTGGCTTCCAATTTTGACCTTCCTTTCCATTTTAGACAGAATTTTATCAGTACACAGTTTTTTTAAATAGAACGACAAGTATTAATGTTGTTGCTTTTCTTGTGAAAAATGATTTTGTCCTCAGCATCCTTTCTCAATCTAGGAATAACAGCTTGGAGATGGAATTAAGACAGCTTCATTACTTTTTAGGAAATGAAAGCCTGCCTCTGCTCCATGTCAAATGCTTCAGGAAGATTTTCATTTCAGAAGGAGGGTAACTTGATTTGTTTGTATCCCATCCAAGGCCCAGGCTGGATTACATCTCATCTCGGAAACTGCTGAGAAACCTCTGGGCATTTTGGAAGGCTCAACCAGACACAATTTCACAGCCAGCTGAATTCAAATCAATAATTGCTGATATGAGCAAAGATTAGTATTCAGGATATTTGTGACTGGTCATGGAGTATTTTGAGCCAGTTTATCTCAAGGAAAGGCCTAGTAAAATATTCTATCACTGTCAGTTTCTACTGCTTTAAAAGCATAAACTTCACAAATAGAAAGACTCTGCTTTGTTGTAATGCGGATAGAATATTAACATAAATACTACTATACATTTCTTTTTCTGAGAGATTTCAAACAAGTTTGGATGAAAACCTATATATATATGTATATTTATGTGTATACATATACGTATATGTATGTAGATTATGTATATACACATATACATATGTGAGTGTATATGTGTGTGTGTGTGTGTGTGTGTGTATATATATATATATATATATATATATATATCTTCCAGACACACTCTCTGAGAGCGTCTGGAAGATTTAAAGAGATTTTCTACTAGAAAGAGCCTGTCAGTCTGGTTTTCTTTTTTCCACTGTAATAATTTTCTTTTTAATAACAACTGTAGCAGCCAAACTCCTAAACCTAGGGGCCGCTCAATTAGGAATAGAAGGCTGAAACTGGTAATTCCATTTCTTTTACAAAACAAAATTGGACAATAGGAGAATTGTATGCTGTAGAAACTGCAGTCATTTAAAAAAAATCATCTATTCCCATGTTTACCCTGACCGTCATTACTTCCATGGCCTTTGCACTGTATGGATAGTTTGAAGACATTCTTCTATTTCTCCTCAAATGTGAAACTTAAGCCATTTACCTGGAGTTCTAAAACTGAAGCTCGTCTTCCTGGTTGCTGTTTTTTTTCTAAGAAAGAAAAAATCTCCAGTGCAAAATAATCTATAAGCCAAGCACCAAGGAAAACAGTGACGAGTCATCTCCTGGGACGTCCACACCCCTCCACTCCCCAAAACAGGCATATTTGAAAAACCCCCTCAAGTGAAATTCCTTCTTCTGCTCTTTTTGTGAATTCCTGACTTCCTGGTGAGCCAGTTAGAAGTTTCAGTTTCCGCTTCCATCTCATCTAACCCAAGCTCTGTCCAAACTGCAACTCCCATCAGCCATACTTTCTGCAGCACAGGCAAATTTTGCTGCAATTCATTTACAAAACATCTGTAGAACTAATGAAACATCAGAGGCTCTGGAAAGCACATGTTGGGCTTTGGAATCAATGGAGAAAGAATTCCTGACAGAGAAAACACTCACTTTGTGATTCCCTGAGAAAACTGGAAAGTTAATAGATTAATATGGCTTAGAGTTTGCTGAACAAAACCCCCAAACTGCAATTGATAATAGAGAAGCTAGAAGAAATGACTTTCACTTCACGCCACAATCAAGCCTTTGGTTTTAGGAGAACTTTCCTAACTCTTCTTTGGTTGACCATGGTGCCACCTGAGCCAAGAAAGAAAATTTGCTGAAATGGTTCTGAATGAACTTCCAGAGGACTTTGGGTGTGTAATTTACGTTCCTTTCCGACGCTCATGATCGGGTCCTTTCTCTCTCAAGTGCCATTCAGATACTGCGGGATGAATGTTTGGAATCGAAATCTAAAACATTCTCTCTGACGCAATATTATATTTTCTTTTTTCCTATATTCTTTTTTCTACTTTTGCGCACATTAAATTCCCTTTACCCAGAAAAAGTATTAGAATGATAAGCGCTTACTATCTCAATATTTTAATTTGCAATTATTTGATGTTGCATCCATGCATTATCAGTTTGCAAGGCTACATGAAACCAAAAACAAGACTTTGTAGCTCTTTAGGGTGATTTTACATAACAATGATCTTCCCAGTTAGACCATAAACTTGCTGAAGGCAGGAATTATGCTTTCTATTTTTGAACTACCTACTGTTGGCACTGCAATAATTCCTATGCATGCCATTTAGAAGAAAATGTAATAGATGTGGACAAATATTTAAGAGAGGGTGAAAGGCTTCGGAAGTATGTTTTGTTCTAAATCTTAGATTACTCAGTTACTTGTCATCTGTTTCTTAAAAACGTACATAGGATATGCAATAAGCACAGGAGTGGGGGTGGGGAGGGGGGAGAGAAGGGGAAGAGAGAGAGAGAGAGAAATATCTAGTTACTTAAAATTTCCAAGTGGTCTCAAGTTCTGGGACTTTATTATTTTCTTCAGTTCAAATGCATACCACCACCCACCCTCCTCCACACTAGGAGATAAATTTTGTCAGAACACTGCACCTATGACTCAGATCCTTTTTTTTTTTTTTTTTTTTTTTT
>NW_020174922.1:5905358-5926236 GCF_003031525.2 Neophocaena asiaeorientalis asiaeorientalis | reverse complement strand
CCTCTCCCGTTGCGGAGCACAGGCTCCGGACGCGCAGGCACAGCGGCCATGGCTCACGGGCCCAGCTGCTCCGCGGCATGTGGGATCCTCCCGGACCAGTGTCCCCTGCGTCGGCAGGCAGACTGTCAACCACTGTGCCACCAGGGAAGCCCTCAGATCCATTTTTAAAAGCAACAGCTCTCTCAATTACCATATCTCTGTATCTTCAACAGATAACATTCCCTCTAGTTTTAACCTGTAACTGTAGCTATAGGTAGCAGTTTGAATAACTGGAACAGGTTCACGAGTTTTGCAGGATGGCAGTAAATCATTTTGAGGGTCTACTTATGGTCCTGATGATCCTTTTCCATCATTAAAGTAAAGCAAACCAACCCGGCGTCCCAGCAATCCAGAAGCACCATAATTGCTTAATGTACATTGACGCCAATCATCATCAGATTTCCTTCGCATCTATACCTGACTAAACACTCAAGGACAACACTCAACATGGGCCAGGAAGCCTTGTAAGCAAGGCATAGGCGGTAACCAGCAAGCTAACTTGCTGCTTCGAAATGACTGTCTCCCATCCACGTGTACCAATTTCAACAGCTCCCTATTCGATTCTCAGCGTCTCCCAGTAGGTATCAGCAGAGCTCACTACCGCATAGCCCTCTGCCTCTTGGCTTATGGAAGAACCTGTTGCTTTCTCATGGATCTTAAGCTCTAATCCCGCATGCTTATGTTTCCTTTATAATCTACTGAGGAAGTGAGATAAACAACAACAACAAAATATCTGACTGCTCAACATTCTCTGCATTTAATCAGATACCAAGTCTCATCACTTCCACTTCTGAAATGTCTCTCTTCCACTCCCACCCTCCCCAATCCCTACTTTGACTGCCTTAATTCTGGTTCCAGCATTTCATGCCTGGCATTCTGCAGTAGGCTTCCCATCTGATTTTTTGACCTCAGCCTCTCCACCCACCAGTCTGTCCTCCACACTGCTGCCAGTTACCTTTCTAGAATGCAGAGCTAAAGTTCACTCCCTAAGGGGGTTCTGTGTTTCCACTACCTGCCTAGAGCTGGTGGCATCAAGTAATAGATTTCAGATGGGCTGTGAGGACTCAAGAGACTGTATGCAACATTTTTGGTGTATGTGTGTCATTATTAAGCTTCTGGCAAGAGGATTTATTGCTTTCATCACGTTCTCCAAAAAAGGTTAAGAACCACCGAGTATAAGATAAAGTCCAAATTAGAGTGGCATCCAACACCCTTCCTAACTTGACCCTAAATCAACGTTCTAGACTCATTTCTGTCGCTCCTGGTCACTCAGATCCTCGACACTCCAGTGACAGGGCACTGCTGCTCAGTCAGACAAGCTGCTTGGGCACCTCTGATATTCTGTTCATGAGCCTACTGTTGCCTAGATTGCCTTCCTCTCCGTGTTCCTTGCATCCTTTTCTTTCTTCGACTTGTATACTTCTGCTCCTGCAGCTCCCACGCCATCTTCTAGTGCAATGTTCTCTAATCTCCAGGCAAAATCAATCACTGCCTCTCCTGTATACTCTGAACATATTGCTAGGACTTGATACGCACGGCTATTTTAGCATTTGTCAGCCACTGTACTGTAGTTACTTATTTATACATCTATCCCAAAGAATGGACAGTGTGTTTCTTAAGGGCCATGACAAAGATGAACATGCCTTTGTACCCCCAGTGCCTCGTAGAACGCCGGACATGTAATCGGTCTCAGTGCATATTCATTGAATGCATAATTAACGCAAGGCAGGCCAGGACAAGTTGTAGTTGAGTGTCTAATTAACAACCGATGTCAGCTTTCACTCTCATTTATATACATTCAGATTCTCTGAAGACAGAGGGGGGAAATATATATGCAGAAACTGCAGATAAGTAAGGAAATGGAAGAGGAAAAAAATTAATCTGACGCATGGAAGAAAAAGATGATCACACTTCTGCTTCTCCACGTGTCTTTTTACGCCAACTTGAAATTTACCCAAAATGTTAAAAGCTGATTAACCTGTCACATCTTGCCTTAATTTAGCCTAATTCAAATCCTAGATGCTTATCTGCCAAAGAATCCTCATCACTGAGTAAACAATAGTCAGTCCTTCGGCAGCACCTGGGAAGCAGCACTTTGTGGAGACGAGTGTGCTGGGCTGAGGAGGGAACAAGGATGGGTGGGTGAGGGAGTCCTGACTTGACCAAAGGCATAGGCCTCTACCAATAGAAAAGTAAAAAAAGATGAATTAAATTGTATTGTCATTAAACTGTACTGTCATTAAATTGTATTTTCATTAATTAATGTGTATTTTCATTAAATTGTGTCAAAGGGAATTCCTTTTGACACCCCTAATTTCTAAAACAGGGCTTGATACAGAGATCAATGTTCAATGGATGTGTAGTGTTTAACTGACTTTTTTGTGAGCAATTTTATAATGCATCACAGAACAGATATGGATAATACTGATGGCAAAACTTCTAAAGAGGGACACAGGCTGAGGGTCAGGACTTGGCCATTGTGGGATTTGGGGCCAGATACTTTCTGAAACATCCCTAGCCATAAATATGTCTACAATTCTAAATGAGCATACTTACAAATAAATTTTCTAACTTGGCGATGAGACATGAACATTTGCTCAATTTAACTCAGGATTGCTATAAAAATTGTTTAAAAAATAAAAGTTCTAAAATATGAAAATGTTGACAGTACTAAATTGCTAATTCAAGTAGAGATGATCCTACGGCTTCAGCTGTTAAGAATCGTTTCATTAAAAGTAATTCTTGAAACAAATAATCTCTAATGGGGACTCCTTTACAATACAATTATCAGCATCCAGAACCTCTGTCAAATCATTGACTCCTGAATAATAAAAAAAAAAAATGCTAAAGTATACACTGTATTTTTGTTGATAAATGTGTATTATTTAATTATTTAAAAATCACTAAGTACTGGTAAGCAAAAATTTCCCAAATGAGATAAAAGTTAGCTTTATATGATGGCTTTCAGTTTCTGTATTGACTTATTTCCTATCCAGGTGGTAAAGAATAATGGTTTTTCATTTTATGCTGTTTCTACTAATGGCTATATCAGTAATTTTCATGACATAATTTATTTTGTATCAAAACAGAAACTGCTATTGTGGTTCTCTACAAGTATAACTTCTAGTAGTTATTTAAAAAGATATTCTGATTTCTAGATATATTTTCAACATATTATTAAGTCCTTTATCAATAACAGTTGAGAGTCAGTAACCTTCATACAGCTTTCGTTGTCTTAACTACAGCAATGAGGGCAGACGTTCCCTAGTGAAACGATGCTGTCTTTCATAAATAGCCTACAATTTTTCTGTAATATTGTAGGGAGTAGACTGTAGAATAAGTCCCTTATTTTAAATCACTGCAAGAAAGACTTTGGTTTTCTAAAAGGACTTGTCTTTCTCAGTCAGTTATAGTTTGTCATTATTTGTAAACAATACTGATCTACTTAAATTGAGATGGAATATAATATTGGTGATTAAAGGCGTATATACCAGTTGTCTCTATCTCCCAGTCAAGTTCATGAAAAGTATTTGTATTTCTGAGCTGGCTAAATTCCCTGTACTGTTAGCATTTTGAAATCATAGTTGTAAAATATCAATCAGTATTGTATACATGGGAAGTAATGCAGTCTTTCATTTGTAAATTAAATGACAATGTCTAGGAGCCATCAGTGAAACCTTTTATAAATGTTTATTAGCATATGAAACATAATATGGTTTTTGTGAATCTCGTGAGCACTTCTCTGACCCTCAATGCTTGATAAAGTAGAAGCAAAGAGTTTCCCTGAGAATTCATAAAACTTAATTTTTGCTTTCAATGTTGCAAGCATTTTGAGTCCGTCATCATTTTGTTTTCAGCAAGAGGAATTATTTTTCCTGCAGTATCATTCAATGTTATTTAATGGTAGGGATGCAATGCAATGTATGCATTGCATTAATCATGGTTAGTAATGTGAAAAGTTAACAGGCGGATGCTTCAAGTAATGTTATAATCACTAAAATGCCTCAGGAATATATTAAAATGGATCTTGGCCACAGACAATATCAAGATTACCGAGATGAACCACAGGCATCTTTTTTAAAGCCCGTTTTGTAATAAGCACAGAAAGCGAAGGTGCTAAATCATGGTTTACTACCCCATTGGCCTCACAGCCTGTCTGTCTCTGGTGCTGGGCCTCAGAAATCAATTTCACACACGGCTGCTATCAGTATTCTTCGAGCCATTAAGACGAGAGCACTTTCTCCTCTTTTTATTAAAACAAGCTCACTTTTATCTCACGGCTCCAGCTTCGTGCTTTCCTGCCTTCACTTTCCACTTTGTTAGTGGTAAGCGTTAAATTGTCTTCTGCCTCCTTTCCTTTCACTTCTAAACTTCTTGAAAGGCTAATCCATGCGCACAGAACCCACTTCCTCAATACTCTCCATTTCTTTAACGCTTAGTCATCTGCCTTCTGCCCTGCCACTTGAGTGATGTCTCCTCTGAAATTCATCAGGAGCCTGTAACTCACCACATCCGAAGACCTTCCCTCAGGCCTCCCCGTGGGATGTGATCCCCTGGCTTTGCTGGCAGTGACTCCTGGCCGGTTCCTCCCCTACCTTTTCTTACTCATACTGACTAGTAAATGCCGAAATCCTCAAGATTCTTTCCTTTGGCCCCTGCTCTTCTTTCTACCCTCCTGTTGATCTCACCCACTCTCCCTTGCCTGCACTCTTCTCTTTGTAGACGAGAGACAAAAACGTCTCTACCCCAATCTCCAGGCTTCTGTTTCGACTCACCTGGACGCCTCCGTAGTACCTTAAACTCAACATGTCCAAAACCAAACTCAATATTTGGGTCCCCAATCCTTCCTTTAGCAGTCCTTCCTCTTAACCCAGTTACAGATATATAAACATTTCTATAAAACATTTCCCCTACCTTCAGCCTCTCCATTCTCCACCTCAACCCAGCCTACCCATCCACCCACACACATATACCCAAACAATTAGCTGTACCAGATATTTTACTTTGGTGATGTACCTACTTTCTGTTCCCTCTTTTCCATTCCAGCTGCCAGCGCCCTAAATCAGATTCTTCTTACTGTCATCTATATAATACACAACTGGTACCTCAGTCTGCTTCCAGTCTGGCAGATCGGTTCCCCTGCAGCGTGGCTCTCCGGGTGTCAGAACAGCCAAAGACAAGGCTGGAATGGTGGTCTGGGAGAGGGCCTTGAGTTCCAGCTGAGGGATTGCTCCTTAAGTAGACTGACAGCTGAAGCCAATGAAGGCTTTTGAGCAGGGCATGATATAACGGGAGTTTTACAGTTTTCAAAGTGCTTACACATATTTGTTTGATCCTTATAATATCCCTAGAGCAGGCATAGCAGGTTTATGGGCATTTTAGAAAAAAAGAGACTACTAAGGTTGGCAGATAGAGAGTGCTCTAAAAAGGATAAGAGAGAAATCCACCTTACAACCACTTCCGCAACAGGTAAGAGGACTTTAGAATCTCTTTATGTCTAAGTAAGTGGGATAAGGAGAGATAAGAGTCAGTCAGTCATCTGGACAGGAATTAAACTTAGCTGTTTGAGGAAAGCTGGGGAACATAAGATCAGATACTTAATCTATTACAGTGGCCATCCAGAAAAAGAAAATAAAAGATTATATGACTAGTATATGCAGAAGACTGGATACCCTCAGAGCATCTGGGTTTTTTAAATTTTATTTCTTCAAATCAGGCTCAGAAAGGTTCTAATTTCTACCTTGTACAAAATGTGCACGGTTCCTATTTCTGAATAAAAAATTTATGCATTCAAATGGCTGATAGATTAGACTTCAGCTAACACTACACCCTATTAACTGGAAGATTTCCAGGTCTCTTTGTGCATGCGAGAGGTGTTTAGAATCTTCTAAATATGCAGTTGGATCAATGGCTATCAACTCTGACTGCATACTCAAATTACCTGGGAACTCGAGAAAAATCGCCCATGTCTGAGCCCTACCCCAGGCCACCTGAATCTGAATCTCTTGTGTGAGGGAACCTGGAGGCTGCCCAGACATTTTTCAGTTCTCAGTTCCTACAGTGATTTGGATGCAGGGGAGGGTTAGAACCCTGAATTAGGCAAGCGTTTACAAGTGAACTCACAGTGTGACTTTTTTGAACCTACCTTTATCCTTATTCTGTTTTATACTCCCTGGTTTCAACAGACTCCAGACCTCCCCCTGCTCATTAAAAAGGAATCTTAGTTTTTCTTCTCAGTCCTATTCTTTGAGATAACATGGGAGACTCGAGTTACCAAACAAAGCTGTCAGCTGCCCTGAATCGAGGAAAAGATGAGATTGGTTTCTGGGAATGAGATAGAAAAGTTCAGCCTTGTAGGAAGGGAGTAATGAAACGTGATGTTTATTGGGCACTTGCTACATGTGTTAGGCATTGGGCTAAGTAGGTTGCATGGCTCATTTGATTAAATTTCACAATAATCCTTTGAGGTAGATGCTGTTGTTGGTCCCTGTTTTGCAGATAAGGAAACTGAGACACGGAAAATAACAGGAAGGTTACACGGGTGGAGCCAGGACTCGAGTCCAGGCAGTCGGGCTCAAGAATTCCTGCTCTCAACAGCTACACCAGCGAGTCTCAAACTCGTGTTTATCAGGATCACCTGGAGAGCTAAAAACACGTACACAGAGGCCCAGGCCCGTTGAAGTAAGCAAGAGAATCCTGGGCCGTCATAATCTTAATAGGTGCTCAGCTGATTCTGATATTGACCAAAGATCAGCAGCTACCACATTATACTATATTGCTTACAGGTGAAAATACTGAGGCACATTTAGATTAAGAAGAAAAGAGATCTTCGGTAAGGGGGTTTGACCTTTGTATGGGACAGAAGTAAGTTGAGCTCAAGGTACAAACTCTCGATGTCTCAGACTGGCAAGCAAAGACAGGAGCCATCTGCATCAGAGGACTGTGAACGGCACGAGAGGGTCGGGGGTCCATAATCCTATTTCTGTAACTGAATCTCAAGCTTTGCTCCCATCATTTAAACACTGGAGAGACCCTGGTACGCCCTTCCACCGAATCCAAGATGACACAGATTGAAGTCACATTATTTTATGTACCATTAAGAATAAAAAAAGAGCCACCCATTAAACAGTGACCTGCTGTCAATGATAAGACACGTCAAAGTTTCTAAAATCAGAAAAATTATGTATCTTAGGATCCATGAAATACGGTACAAGCAGTGAACTCTAAAGAATTTGTTTCTGAAACCGTGGAAATCACTCAGCAAGCTGGGGAGGCTCCTGCTGACAGTCCAAATAACATAGTTCCAACAACAGGGAAAATATTCTGTACTGCATATTTTAATATAATTTGTTTGCTATAAGAATTGAGTACGTATACACTAAAAGTGGAGGCATTCATGCCACCTTTTAGGTTTTAGTACTCAGTTTTCCTAGCTATACGAGGATGTGGTAAGGCTTATCTGAGATGACATAGAAACAAGTAGCACAGTACCTAGCACATAGGAAGACACTAAAAATCACATTTTTCCCCTTTGCTAAGTCTGACGAGATTTCTGTGTTGTTTGCAGTCGAGTTGGGGGAAGAAGGAAGGAAAGGAAAAGTAGTAAATGTCGAAAATTAGAATGAAAGTCAGAAGGACCATACGTTTTAAAACATAAATACCTGTTTGATGCTGTTCCAAAGTCAGTCTACTTTATGAGGTGAGGCCAAGCTATAATCAATTCTGTACTAATGCTAAGTAAATTGGAGACTATTCCTAATTAGGAGCAGAAGAAATGATATACCCACAGGATTCCAATGGCTGATTAAAAATCTGATGCCTTAGCAACTGGATTCATAAAGAAAAAATATAAAGAATATAATTATGTGACATTTAACTCACACTTTCTTTAACAAAACGTGTGGGTTATTTTTGTTCAGTCGCATTATGCTTTTAGTACAAAATGATGAACTGATGAATTTCAGATATGGTTTGACTTTTTTTCTGAAGACCACGATTACTATTCCATCAGAGCAGCTAACTTAAATTTAGACACTGAATGCAGCATCTTTTACTGGAGTTTCAGTTGCTTTCAAAGGGAACTCCGCATGTGGAGCCCATTTTAGCTAATGTGGAGCGCTGCAAGAATTAGGGCAAAGATATTTGCTGGCTTCCCGTGCAAAGATTCATGACTGTGACATGAATAAGACTTGAATAAAGCACTGTCTGGTGAGAAATCAGATAAATAACCACAAGTGGGAAAACACTGCCGTCTCTGAGGACAATAATCACCCCAAAGTACAAAAATGACTCCCCACGATGGCCTCTGTGTTACGTGAGGTCATACAGCTTTCCAAAAAGTGCAGGAGTGCCCCTTTGAAATAGCCTCTATGTATTTGGAAAGGTTCACTGAGACTGTGGAAATCTCTTCAGAAAGGTTGAGCCTGAACTCTCTGTTTCCTGAGAGAATGACAGAAAGTTCTTCAGGTTTTAAAGACTCAGACATTTGTTACTCCAGAAGGCCTTTTATAATTTAGTAAAAAAAAAAAAAAAAAATCTCTGACTGTAGGGAAGGGATTGAACAGGGAAGCCTTGAATACAATGATTCATTCACTCCTTCGCGCATTCCTTCTGCACACAATTGAGCACATACTCAGTGCCAGGGTACAGGCTGTCTGCTGAGCAGGGGGACCGACAGAGCCCACAGCTGGTGCTATAAGAGCCTCTGAGCCCAGAGGACCACAGGGCTTTTTCCTACAAGTGACTATGTAGCCGTATAGGTGGATCTTTCCCCCTCTTTTCCATCACTGGGGCTGCTGCCGTCTTCATGGCTTCTCACTATCAGTGGTGTCATAATCAAAGGGCCTTCCAGCCTCCATTCTCGGGGTCTCTCCCCTCTGTGGGGCCAGCACAGCTGTCTTTCTAAAACACAAACTTGGACCGAAGCTCCCAGGCATGGCATGCCAGGCCAGGCCCTGCAGGAGCTGTTATGCTCTAGCCACTGGGATTCACTCACAGCTCCTTGGACTCAACTTTTTTTCCTTCTTCTGTGTCTCTGCCCGGGCAGGTCCCTCTGCCTAATGCCCCCTTTCCCTCTCTTGTCTACCTGGTGAACCTCCACTGATCTCCTAAGGCTCACTTTAAATGTCCCATCTTTTAAGTCACCCTCACTGACCCACCTAGAGGCTGAGTGATTCTCTGCCGAGCACAGAGCCTGGGGCGCTGCAGCAAATAAATGCCAAATTCCTTCTCTCATTTTCTTCCTTGTGCTGCTGTGGCATCTTATATCCTCCACTCAGCCTCAGTCTGTTACCTTTTTTTTTTTTTTAATAAATTTACTTAATTTATTTATTTATTTTTGGCTGCATTGGGTCTTCGTTGCTGTGCGTGGGCTTTTTCTCGTTGCGATGAGCAGGGGCTACTCTTCGTTGCGGTGCGCGGGCTTCTCATTGCGGTGGCTTCTCTTGTTGCGGAGCACGGGCTCTAGGCACGCGGCCTTCAGTAGTTGTGGCTCGTGGGCTCTAGAGCACAGGCTCAGTAGTTGTGGTGCACGGGCTTAGTTGCTCTGCAGCATGTGGGATCTTCCCGGACCAGGGCTCGAACCCGTGTCCCCTGCATTGCAGGCGGATCGTTAACCACTGCGCCACCAGGGAAGCCCTGTGTTATCTTTTCAAAACTTTGTTTACAATCTGTGAGCGTCCTCGGGGGCGGGGCTGTGTTTCGTTCATCTCTGTGTCCCAGGGAAATTGTCTGGCTTAGAGCAGGTCAGTCTAACAAAATTTTTCACTGATATGAAGAGTAAGGAGAGCAATAAGGTCCCTGGTTAGTTTTCCATAGAGTTAAATGTGTTTAGTTTCTCTTCTGAAATTATATACTTGAAACTTTGGGCTTATTCAAATAACCTTTCATTTCTTACACCGCTGGTGAAACAAAATGGCATTGTTGGGACAAGAGTGAACCCTGCCTGTGTTCAAAGCTGCACTCCGTCACTACTAGCTGAGTAACCAAAAGCAAGTTATATAATTTCTCTGTGTCTCAGTTTCCTCATCTGTAGAATGGGAAAAATAATTATAACTACTTCCTAGGGTTGTTAGGACAATTAGATAACTTAATATATGTAAAGTATATCTCACATTGAAGCAGGCACTCTCTATATTATTAACTATTATTACTTCAGTTATGAAACAGGTGATAGAACTTTATTTTATTAATGTCCCTAATAAAATTAAAACATTAGAAATTTTGTTTTCCATACTTCCCGCCTGCCTGCAAATACAATCTTATTTCTTTTTGAAATTTTAATGGTCTACGACATCCAAGGTCTGGGAATCACTTCTTTCAATTATCTAGAACTCTAAAATGGACATAAAGGACTGGGTTTGAGTCCCAGCACCACCAAACTGAAGTTAGCAAATTTAGCAAACTACCAGGGGTAAGAATGCCTGCCTTGGACTAAGGCAGGTTAGGACTGGTCACAGGGACATGGCAGAGGTGTTGGAAAATCAGAACCCCTCCTAGCAGAGAACTGAGAACACGCTGACTGGTTGCCAGGTGATGCTTAAAGGTTTCTAAAGGTCCTTCATACTAATGGTTTCCACAGAGCAAGCTAAACCTTTTGAGGAAAAACCTACTGTAATTAGTGCTCTATATGCTGTTGACTGGTCTTTTATTCACTTGAATGAGGGGCTGGTGTAAAGGTTTCCCTGCTTGAGCATATTTCTAAGATGGAAAAGACAGGTGTTTATGTATCAAATAAACAGAGACCAAGTAATACACTCATTAAGCTTCGGTTTCAGTATGACTAAAAAAGAGGATTCCAACAAAAAAAGAAAAAAAAAGGCATAGCTCAAAGAAGTGATCTTAAATATAAATCTTCAGAGTTTTAGAGTTTTTCTAACACATTCTTTCTGGAATCACTATAAATAATGAATTAATGTGTCTATTTCTTTAGGCAGAGATGCCCTTACATAAGCAATAGTTAAGTATACAGTTTAAAGAAAATTATATCATGACAGCAACATAAAACCGATGGAACGTACTGGCCAGTTAATGCCTGTCTTCCCCAATCCCGATCTCAAATCCTTTCTGATGTTACATGTAGAAAGACCCATATTTAGAACCGTGTCTGTTTTGTTCAACACAGTATACCCTGTACCCTGCACAGGGCCTGATATACAGCAGGCTCTCAATGAATATACTATTTTGCACTGGGGGATGGGAAGGAAGCTAACACTTCTTGGAGACCTACTATGTGCAAGGTCCCCCATGAAGTCTTTTTCACATATACATCACCATTTTGTATTTCACATTCACACTGTTCATTGATATGGAGAGCAATAGAAATGAAGCTTATTGATATGTGTAGGTCTAGGGCAAGACATAAACTTCATAGACTTCAGTCCCCTCTTCTTGCCAGGTCACCCCAATGTTTATAAACCAACAATGATCCTCGAGTTTTAACTCAAGATGATTTTCCATCAGCTTCATTGCTTCCTCGGTTTCCACTGCATGTGACATTTCAACACTTCAACCTTTCTCTACCAAGGCCGGCTCGGCTGACTCTTATACAAAGGTCCTCAGGGGCCATACAGTATAACAGAAAGAGAATGAACTCCTTCTCAAAGGAGTATGGACTCAAAGGGAAGAGATCCATATTCCAGGCTCTGGATCCTACCTACTAGGTGTTCCTGGCAAATACGTCTCCAATCTCTTTGCAAACATTTATATGTTAAATTCAATTATCTGTGAAATCAAAGGGCTGGAATAGGTGATAAATTCATTTATTCAAACAACAGACTTACATTGAACATTTTCTGTAAATCAAACTCTTTGTCTGGTGCTGGGGATATACAGATATCAAAGACAAAATAAAACCAAAGTCCTGCCTTCAAAGAGGTCCCAGTCAACTGAGGTCACATTTTATGCTACCTCAAAGATTCTTTTTAATTTGAAAACACAATAAATCTATGTCCTGGGAACCCAAATGTCAATTAAACTCACTCTGTAACAGTAATTTCAAAGCATGTTTGCTATCTTAGACCAGGTACAAGCCCCAAAGTAAAAGTGTATGGCACCTGGTCTGGGTGACAAATGGTTATAATAACTGCAATAAAAAAAACAGACTATTGCTAAAAAGCTTTCTTCTAAATCTCACTGCAGCACCTAAACAGTAGGAGTTCTTATTGTTTCCATTACCCTTTTTCATTTCTGGTTCTATTGATGAAGTACAGTATTTGAACAATATTCTGGCGGACTTCAAATGGTGAAGTGGGCTGAGAAATCAGACACCCTACCATACTTTACTAAGGGAACAAAGTGAGGTCTATTTATTTTATTGGACAGTTTGAATTTATTATAGGTTGCTCATAATTTCCTGTCTCATTTCTTTAGTGCTCTTGGAATTTATGTCAGGATGTCTTAGGATATCACTCTCCTTCCCTCCATTGTCCTAACGTTTATGCCAACAGACTGAACTGACTTAGAGAAAGTCCCCGGACGAAAATTGAAGGGGAAAATACCCAAAAGTTTAGTTGGAGAAGGGCAGAACCTTCGGAAAAAAATCTGAAAAAGCAATGAAGATGAAAATGGAAACTCTGTGAAAGTTAATGTAGTGTAGAATTGGCGAACATACCACTTATTCCTTTAAACAAATAGAAGAAAGAACCCGCTTATGAGGTGCACCCAAATAATTCACAGGTGGTGAAACCATTAGAGTCCTGCAATTTCTTGCTTCAGAAGTGGAATAAGTCTCCAGTATTATAAATGGCATATGCTCACATGCGTGACTTCTCTGCTATTCCCTTTCTCTGAACTATCCCCCCCTTCCATGCACAAGGCCTTTTGGGTTTTTTGTAATTAACTTATTTTAATAAGAACTTTAGATAAAAATCTAGTCAGGTAGGGAGATGCAACCTACTATACTAATTGCACTTACAGACTTATAATTCCAAATGGAATATGCTTATTTTTTGCCTGGATTTTGGTTATTATAAAATAAGCACAATGCAGTAGAAACTACGTAAGATTGAAGTCTGCCATCACGATGCCCCAGTGATGCTGGGCAGATGAAAACTCCCTAGATATTGGTTGCACACAGTTAATGATCATTCTTGCAATGATAAATATTTGCTTTGAGAAAAGTTTCTTCCCAAAGAATTTATCTTAACTAAGACACTGTTATAGTGTGTTCTGCTGCACGAATTGATATTCTGAACTATAGAAATCGGAAAAAAATTTAATGTTTGAAGTCAAATACTGACTGATAATATCCATGAAGATAATACACTGATAATCTGTGGGAAGCCATAATTTACATTTATACACGGATGAGAGGATTAAATCGCCACTACCTAAGCAGGAGGGGGAGAGCAAAATGAGCCATCTTGTGGGGTAATTGAAAGCAATTATATACATCACAAAGCTATTCCCTACAGAAGAGTTTTTTGAAAATTAAAAAAAAAAAAAAATTGACAACAGAATGTCCAGCAACCTTCCAAGCTCCTCACCGCAAGGTCTGTGCCTTAAATTATCTTCCATGGAGCTTGGCTCTGTGTTGGGTATACAGTTGGTGATAGATAAGTGATTTTCACATGAATGAAAGTAATCACTTGAAATTTTATAGTACTTTGGAGTTGACAAAACACTTCAACATCTAATGCTGCGTTTTCCTCTCAAGGTATCCTGGAGAGTTAGGAGAGATGGACAATCGTGCATGGATGAAGAGACAATAGCTTCGGCGAGTTATGTGACTGGGTCACGATCATAGGGCTGGAATCAGTGTTAGAGCCCAGATGGGCACACTCTAAAACCAGGGCTCTTTCCTGACACCTGGACACCTCCTAGAAAGATGTATCAAAGATGATTGAGACTAGATATACTCAAGAAGTATGTCTTACTTTATAAGTTCTGTTTGTTTGTTTGTTTTGTGTGTGTGTGTGTGTGTGTGTGTGTGTGTGCGCGCATGCGTGTATGAGTCTGTTCCCCTCTCTGTCACTTGTTCACTCCTTTATTTTCTGACATCTCTGGAGCTGCACTGGTGTTGTGCCTCAGTTTCTGCTTCTTGGTATCCTTTTCTGTTTTCTTTGCCTTCCCCTTGGGTCTGTGTGGTTCTGTGTCCTTGGCCAGGTTGTGTGGTCCTGTTCTGCTCCATGGGATTCCAACTGTTTACCAGAGCCCTGCCTTTTCCACCCCTCTTATTTCTTACTGCTCCACCCACTCCTGGATTTTGTTTGAAAAAAGGATTTCCCCATTTTTCCACATACCTGCAAGTACTTAGAGAACTCTAGGTATACAGTAAGTTGCAAACCACAAAGACTAAACCACCATTAGGGTGACATGGCATGTCCTTATTTTAATTTTTTCGTATAATAAATGGAAAGTGGTATTGGTACTTACTTATAAGCATTCATTTCATCTAAATGTGAAGCAGTGTTATTTAAAAAGGTTTTCAGTATGACAAAGAACACCTTCCCGCAACTATCAGTGTTTTAACACAACGAGGGTTTATTGCTTGCTCGTGGTTAAACGAATGTTCACGAATGTAATTCTGTGAGACTGGCTGGCATGCTGGTGTGGGGCTCTGCTCCATGTAGCCATTCAGGGATGAGGCCTTCCATTCGGTGGCTTGACTATTTTCTAGAGTCTTGAAGTTCTTTACTGGATCCTCTGCATCCAGCAGGTGTTTAAAGAGAGTTCTTGCTTACTTGGAGGATTATGTGGGAGATGTCAGGCCTAGAAGTGCCACATGCCACTTCTAACGACATTCCATTGACCCAGAACTCAATCATACTGCACCAACTAATTACAGAGAAAACTGTGAAATAAAGTTTACCTTTGTGCCCAGTAGTAAAAAGAAATGAATTTTTGGTGAATCCACAGCATTATCTCTGCTATAATGAGAAACTTTCCAATTTTATAAAATTGTGGCTAATATAAGTATCACTTTCTTCCTGAGGACAAATTTTCTAAAAGGAAAAAATACTTGAGAACTAAATGGATTTTAAAAAAAGATATGAAACATGCAAAATTCATTCTAATTAACAATGGCAAAAAGGATCTTCATTCAATTGTTTTTCATTGTGTGGAGAGAAAGAAAAACAGAGTATGTATCTTCTCTTTTGAATGTATTAGGCTTATTGATTTGGTCTTACTAAAACCAGAATCGGTGAAATGCTTCACATGTGAAATGGATGTTCACATGTTCCCCTTGCTACTTGTGCTTTACCCTTTTCTTATATTTTCTTACCAAGTCATTCATATTCGTCCATTTATTCATTCATTCAACACATTTACTGAGACCAGGCATTCTGATAAAGGTAGGAGAAACACGTCACTCCCTCTGCTGTCACCCACAACCTTGTTGACTAGACAAAAACCTAAGTACAGTATGAGAAATAAATACAAGGAAACACAAGAACTAGAAGAAATTACATTTAAAAATATTGTCAAGAATACAGTGAATTATGTACGCCTCTGACAAACGACTACTAAATACTGACTATACATTGGTGGAATTTAGGGTGGGGTAGTCAAACAAAAGTGACGGTTTTTCTTCAAATAAAGGTTACAACAGTTACTGAGATAAGATATATTTCTATGACTGGAAGAGAGACTATTAACAAGTATAGGAAACTATTCAAACTGATTTAGAAATACTGAGCTTCTGGAAATACAAGAAACAAAAAGCCAGAGGTCACTGTTGTCTGCAGACTACTACCATTGGGACATCTACACACAGCCAGAAAAACGTCTAACTGCCCTACATGCTGGGTGCTCCCAGTTAGCAAAGTCCCTGGGAGAAGAAACCAGAACAGTTAAGCTTTATTCAACGTAGTTTTTCATCTTGAAGTTCAGGAATTGGGGAGATTTAGTCATTTATTTTTGAGCTCATGGAAAGAAGGGGTTGATAGCAACAGCATACCCAGTTGGCAGGCAGGGTCCCCACACAGCTGTGCTGGCCTATTTCAATTAGGATCCTTTCGGACTTACATCACCTCTGCTATGCCAGTCCTAAGCCGCTCGTGAGCCAGTCCTGCCAATCAAGCCAAAATTCAACCACATGGTATAGCTTTTATGATGCAGACAGAAGATGACATGAACTTGTCTCATTCTGGTGAAAACACAGTTTGAAGCCAGCTCTCTAGATGAAGAAAATTAGTAAAAACAGCAAGACTCTCAAACTTGATTTAGACACATTTTCCTGTGATTATCTCAACATGCTTCACCAGTAGGTTATTCACGATGAGTCAAGGAATGCTCTCACTCAAGAAGAGACTATGGTCCTCCTGCTACAAGGAGGTCACTCCTGGGTCACTCTACTCAGGAGACCACAAGAAACAGTAGAATATGCACAAGGAGGGAAGGGGAGAATGAAACTTACATAATTAGACCTGGAACCTAAAATAGACAAATTAAAAGCAGAGCTGTCACTTGACCAAAAAAATGAGATATATACATGAAGTCAGAAAACCCTGAACATGTGGAGAATTAGAGAATCATGTGAGTCTCTTTACATCCTTTGCTCTCTGAATTTAGCTCACAAATGGTTACGATGCCTGTATATACAACACACTCTACCGGGTTCTGGGGGAAATGCAGAAATTCACAGGACTCTGTGTTTTTTCCTGAATGAGTTTAAGATTATATTTTGATTAAGCCATAATAAAGGGGAGAACCAAAATACCAAACCATGTTTCATGCAAACATAAAACCTGTGCAAAATGGACCAACCAACTGGGTTAAAAAAGGAGTAGCAAGGACAGGGGTTAATCACACTTCACTGATTAAAATTGCACAATGTTGTAAAGATATAAGAATGAACTCTGTGGACTCCTAGGTTTGAATAATAGCCTACCACGTGGTCTGCTAGAGATTTGCTTTCCATTTTATTCATACATATGGTAAAGGGGAGCCGACATGTATTAACACTCCTATAAATGCACAAATACATTTATTTATTCATTCTTTCTTTCAAAAGTCTTTAATATATCCACAGAGTCTTTCAAGGAAAAACTTGCCTGGTGTAACAGGATTCTTTTGTAGTTCACTAGTGACCACTATTGGACATACTTCCCTCAACTTATATGAAGCCATAGAACTGGTTCACATGACAATAATAACGGGGCCCAGAAAGTCGTCCTGAAACAGACTGAAATGCTAAAAACAGGAGAAAATAAAAATGTAGCTGACCAAGGCTAGACAAAAAAAGTCACAAAAACATGAAGTTAATAATGTTTAAAGAAATGCCTCACTACGTTCTCCAGATGTACGTGAAATATCCTTAAGCTTGACTTAAAGACAACGTAGGCATAAGAGTAAGAAATCGATGTAAGCAGTTACAGAAAGGTGTTTGTGCATGCACATGGACGGACACACACACACACTTACTGGAGCAGGCCACAGTCTGCTGTAAATAAGGGATTTAACATTCATTCCACAAGCTAATGGTGCTTCTCGCCATCCAAGATAGATCCACTGAGATAATAGTGGAGGAGAGTGCCAGAGCGACCAAAGGAATGGGCTATTGTGTCTGACTAGTTTCCACGTATAAATTAGTGCAGAGAAGAAAGAGAAATTCAACAGAAAAACACATGTACTTTATTATAATTCCGAGTGCTACCCTTGCAACTGCCACAATAGCAGGCGAAGCAGCTTAAAACCACTTAAAAGAAACAAAAAGCAAATGCAAATTTGATTAAATGCTTTTCTGACAAGAAGTGATTTGACTTCAAGTTGGGATGGACACATATGTCAATGGCCGGTCATGGTTTTTGCCACATTCCTTTTGAGCTAAACAATTGGGACAAAGGAGGGAGAAGGGAAAAGGGGAGCAGGGTGGGGAGATGGGGAAGGTTGGGTTATGTGGCTTACTTTGACCTGAATATCAGAATAAAATCTCTTGCTCAGCACTACTGTCCTACTGTGTCCAGGGTAAAAAAAAAAGAAGTCTACGATGTTTGAGCTTTGCATGAAAATGTGGGTGGTGACCAAAAATAGATATAAAAGACACAGGCACTTCATTGTCTCAGGAGTAATGCTCCAGTGGGAAAGGGTTTTGGTAAAACTGAGGGTGAACAGCATACAATATTTGTATACACTCAGGAACAAAGTCATGATACAGACGATTCTGCTATCAGTGATATGAAGGCTGTTTTGAAGTAGAAACTGGGCTTTGCCACTAAACAAACAGGCTGTTTTCCAAGTAAGTAAAAAGGAATCTTTAAAAATTGCTTAAGTTAATTCTAAGAGTAGACAGACTCTTATAATGTATAAAACAATTATAGGAAAAACAAGCCACCCAGTTCAATTTCCTGATCCAGACAAAAGGGTTGAGCTGAAAATGTCACACTTCCGGTTCTAAGTCAACTACTGATCAGGCTAGACGTCACTTTCTCTTGGGCCAATAATTTACTTTTGGCCCCAAAGCTAAATGGGACAGTGAATGAGCACGTGTGACAAGTGCCCTTAATGCTGTACACATCTTTATCGGCCAAGATGAGGCAAAAAGCCTAAATACCTCCGACAAAGACTACAGACCAACCTGTGTCATTTCTTCCATCACGGCTAAACATTTTACAACCACAGTACAAAGCAAACGAGCTATCTTCTCTCCATTATTTCACCTCTGAGTTCAAATATAAGCTTTTTTCCTTATCTGTAGAATGGGTTTAAAGATGCTTTATTTGCAAGGGTATCGTGAAGATTCACGGTAATGCATTTCAAACAACTGGCCTCGTGTTTGGCACATTCAGACACACGGTACACGGCAGGTACTACTAACGCTGTTATTACTCAGCACAGGGATGTATCTTGGCGCTCACCAGGCAGTTCTCTCTTTTCTAGCCTAACTCTCAGAATCCAAATTCATTTAAATACAGGTATAAAGCAAACCTGGGTCTTATTTCCTTTTATCCTCATAATACAATTATTGTAATTTAAATGAAATGTTTTACGTTTCAAATCTGAAATAAGCAAACACTCCTTCTTATCCATATAAGCGTCATTATATATTCAAACACATATATGAATATTCAAGATATCAAAGAGAAATATAATGCAATTTACCCAGTGGGTAGCAAAACAATCTATTCCTGAATGGGAAAGTTTTTCCAAAGTATAATGAGATCATACTTCTTTATGAAGATACCAAAAAAGTACTGTGTACCGGTAATCTGCTTCATGATGTAATTAAATGCGAAAATAACCCCTGCTTTTAAAAAAAATACAAAGAGGGAAAGACGAGGCAAACCAATGGCGTGTATATAAGTAACACGTCCCACATGGAAAAAATGAGACACCTTTCATAAATTGCTTGCCCCACTCGTCATAAAGCACACCTAAACATTCTGCTTTTTATATTCCTCAGAACAGCTAAAAACGTACAGTCCATTCATACTTAAAGTTCAGTTTGCATTTAAGTTTCTATGAGAACTTGAAAATACACTTCTATATTTACAGCTTTTGCAGCATTACGACTTCTTGGCTACAATCATGCACATCAGAAGTGGAATTGTTGACATATTTAATCACTCTCTGATGATGAGCTTTCCTGGAGTTTTAAAATTTGTGCTTAAATTGCTTGCTCCCCTTCTTCAAAATTATAGTGCAGATCAAATTTGTCAGAGTCTAACCGGAACAAACATCCCTTCATCTTCGATGAATCAATGCAACCTATACATGCGTTGCATTTTTCCCTTTTTCCCTTCTTGCCTGGTTACCTTCTGAGGAAGGGCTGGCTCTCCATAAATGCGACAGGGAGAGCTACAAGCACGTTTGTTTGGACTCAGTGTGTGCAAATTTTGGAATCAAACCTTCAGATGAGGTTTACGAAGCTGCCTGCCCAGAACACTCTGGTTTTAAAAAAATGTGCATTGCTATTAATATTTTGAGTGTAGATTTTTTTTGGACAGTAAAGGTTCATTTTCTGCCCATAAAACCAAGTATGAGTCACAACGGAACATTTACTTCGAGTCAAAAATGCAGTGTGTGCTGATGTTCCAGAGCAGAGCATCTTATCACTGGGACTGTGGAAAGAAGCTGCACAAAGAGTCAGCACTTTCTTCTTCTTCAAAAGCAGATCTGACATCAAAGACCATAATCCTCAATTCATAAATACTAGCATTAACTTGTATCCACAGATGACTTGCCGTAATTATGAGCTATAATCTGGGTTGGCCACAGAGAGGCTTTCATTCCCTCTTTTACCTGTTTCCCTAGCACATGTGCACAGAGGAAGGAGGACCCATAAAAGGTAGTGGGGGAAAGCCCCTCACAGCCCATCCTTCAAAAATATTCCAGGAACACTTCAGTGAGTGAGTTTGATTTCAGGACATCTGTTACCTAAATTCCAAGCATGCACACCACCATTTATACAGCCCTCAGCTCACAAACTCCATGCAGTATGTCCCACAGTCCATGTCTCAGTATGTCTCAGTATTCCTAGTTACCTCTAACTAATCCCACAAAGTCTTGCAGACTTTATTTTGCTTGGGAAGTTGGGGTTAAAATTCTGCAAGAAGCTTTTTTTTTTTTTCTTCCTTTAAATCATGTAAATTATTTTACCTGGCGTTTGAAGAGAAAGATATACACAGGCACACACACTCACATACACACACGTACATACCACCACAACAGCACCCAGACTAAATGGCCATAGCGATGTATTGAAATGAAAAGGCATTTACCAGGAGCAGGAAAGCCAGAAAGAGGAGCGGTGTGCCAGCAGTTGCCCGACGGCAGCATTCCATGCTTGGATCCTTGCCGGAATCCGAATCGGACACTGAATAAGCTGCTAAGTGCTCCTCTGCCTGCTGTCACATCCAGTACTGGTGCTAACACTCCAGTCCTGCCTATCCGCTTCCAT
>NW_020174922.1:5884735-5905345 GCF_003031525.2 Neophocaena asiaeorientalis asiaeorientalis | reverse complement strand
GCTGAAGGAAATCTCTCTCGGAGCCGGCAGCCAGCCAATCAGGCTCCTGCTAATCAGACATGCTGAATAACAAAGCCAGGGGGACAGAGAAAGTGTAACAGTGCGAGCGAGAAAGGGAGGAAAGGACGAAAAGGAAACGAGAGCGGAGGAGCGCGCAGCAGAACCAGAAGAGAAATGCAAACGATGCAGAATTGCAAAAGATGAAGCAGAGCCCTGTGCTGTTAACTAACCTGGTTAGTTCTCTGTGAGATACATTTCTATTTGTGCCCTTTGCTTGTGCTGGTGCCTGTTGCTTTGTAAAGTACAGTAGCTCCCTGTGACTCTGTATTGTTCCATTCAGGAGAGAAACTTAATCCCTGTCAATATATAACATATGCCATAAAGGGAAAGAACCACAGACAAAAACTGACTTAATGTGCCCTTTAAACACGTTCTGTACAACTGCTTTATGCCTCTTCCATAAAGTTCCTCTTTATTTTCCCCCTTGACTTAGAAAAGGGAGACTGTATAAAATTTTGAAAGTTCCTCACTAAGTCTAAATAGAGGCATAAGTTACTTTGTGTAGTAATGACTTGATCTGAAGGAGAAGAAAAAAAGCAGGTTACTTCTTTGTAAAGTGACAATTTAAAATAGCCCAGGTTTACGAAAGCTCAAGGCACAATTAGAAATTTAGATCCCCTGTTTAAAAAGAAGCCCTTAGCAAAGACTCTTGAGATGTGTGGGGCTGAAATTTGGGGTTAAGGAACAGCCTGGTCTTGACACAGTGCCAACTCTCAACTATGGGCTTTAGCAGGAGGAGGGAAAGAAAGGGTGAATTAAATCCTCAGTTAATCCCTAAATCTTCTAACCAACAGTTTCAGCCTTTTCCTTATCCACGTCCTTTATCAGAGCTGCTATAATATAGCAGAAAAGGCTGGAGGGAGTTTTACCTCCTTTTCCTTCTACTGTTGCAAGAGGTTGGATGAGGAGATGACCGTCCCCATCCAGTGCAGCCCTGGAGGAAGTACTGATGACCAGTGAAATGATGACGGGGCCAGGCCAGCAACAGCAAAGAGAAGGTCAGGAAGCTTCTGAGTCTGGTTAAACCACCAGCAAGCAAGATTGAATTCTAATAGAGGGGGATTTTATTATAGTTTTAGAAAAGTGTCAAGTGTCAAACAAGGGTGCCTTTCACCTTATCTGTGAAGGAAATCATTGAATTTTTGAAAGAATGAAATAGCAAACTTGGCCTTACATTTCCATAGGGGTGTCACCAGGAAATTCTTCCTTTGTAGATCTCCTGATAGCCCAGAAATATACAGGGTGAAGGTAGAAGACATTTAGAATTAAGGTTCTTTCCTTTCATTGGTAAAAAAAAAAAAAAAAAATACTGACAAGAGGCATGAAATGCTCAAATATAGAAAACCTGATCAAGCCGTAACAGGCATGTGAATACAGGCAGCTCTGCTTCTATACATACCTGCAGTGCTGCTTTTCAAAAAGGTGGAGAAAAGCAGGTTGTTCAACTTCAGGTTACGTCCTTCATGTGGAATATCAATGAAAGACAGAAGAGCTTTAAAAATCCCATTTTCAACCTATTAGGAAAGTCAGGGCATATAAGGATCCACCTTCTCCCCCACCTAGAAAGATGGATAGTAGAAATCCACAACAAAGAGGTCCTCTTCTTGAAGTATGCTTTTCCCATTCAGAAAGATTCGTTTTACAAATCTCTCAAAAACTAGCTAACGCTCACAAGCTAAAGACTATTCAGGAGGAGATGTAAAAATGCTTGACCGGCAGTATCTGAAATCCTCATCATATTCAAAATGGCTTGATTCAAATAAACTTTCACACATAAGCTGTGTTATAGATCTCTCTTTTACACACTGGAACTTTCTGCTACGGGTTTTCTTCTTCTATCAGTGTCAGTGGCTAAAGAGTTTCAACTAGTTCTAAAACATGGAATATTTCATCTAATACCACTTCCTCCCTCTTCACACATAAACATCATTCATCAGAAGGATCCAAAGGGAAGAACAGGTGGTGGGAAAAGGAAGGGTAGCAAGAATGATTATGATACAGTGCCATTTGTAGCAGAATAGATAACAAGTTGCCATGGTCAGAGAATAATCGGTAGCCACTTCCATGCTAGTCTAGATTCCTTCCTGCTTTGGAAAGAAGCACTGGCTAGATATTTTGAGTCAGAGGTTTCTGCCTTGGAGGTTTGATGAACATGTCAATATCCAGCAAGATAGTCACCTTAATGAAGTCACTGAATAGAATATTTTTAATTCAAGCCCTCAGCCATATGTTGAATGCTCAGAGGATGCCCACCACAATGTGTCAAGCTTCTGGCCCCTTTGTGAGTAGCGTTTCCCTTCCAGAGAAATGAGGAAAAGCAACTGTACAGTCAAGCATTACACCCTGCAGTGCAAATTCCCTGCTGACTGTAATTTCAGAAAAAGAAGAACAAAATCAAGTTGCGTTATGGTGATTGGGGTAAGTTTGGGGGATGAGTTAATTCTGATAAATTTCCAAAGTTTATGCACTCTCCTTAAAGTTTACAAAATGATTTTATACCCACAATCTCATTTGACTTTTTTTTTTTTTTTTTTTGCGGTACACGGGCCTCTCATTGTTGTGGCCTCTCCGGTTGCGAAGCACAGGCTCCAGACGCGCAGGCTCAGCGGCCATGGCTCACGGGCCCAGCCGCTCCGCGGCATGTGGGATCTTCCCGGACCGGGGCACGAACCCGTGTCCCCTGCATCGGCAGGCGGACTCTCAACCACTGCGCCACCAGGGAAGCCCTCATTCGACTTTTTTGACTACCTGCGAAGTTGGCTAAGTACTCACCCAATTTTCTATATTTGGAAACTGAGGCTCAGAAAAGTTAAGTGACTTACCTTGGGCCTCACTGGTTAGAAATGACCTTTGAACAGGGTCTTCTGACTCTAAATCACTTTCATCTCATATACATATATGTAAATATATATGTATATATGTATGTACGTGTAGGTACGTATGTGTATACGTGTGTGTGTATGCAGATATTGACAGTGGTGTCCTACTGGTTGGAGGGGGACGTTTACAGTAAAGGCAAAAGAACAGAAGGCAGGCTACCCAGGTTTTATGGTGGGTATATGTTACCTGACAATGGAAAGTATCTTATTTTAGTCTACAACTCCTTTGTCTCCCATCTTTGTCGTTTCTAAAACCGTTTTCAGTGCCAAGGAAAAATAACATAAAAGCCTAGGTAATCGAGATCCATACCAGCAGCAGCCTGGGAAGGGCCTCTTAGGGCATCTGAGCAGGGCGTTGGCCACGTTCCTTTCTTCCTCTCCAGGTATCTAAGTGAAAGCCGTCTGCCAGTGTCTGAGCACCGGCAGCTGCCGCCGCAGCAGCAGTGGTGGCGGCCCCGGCTGCTGTAATACTGGTTACGGGCCCCCTGCACAATATATTAGGTGAAATGAAAGCAGAAGCAAGAGGGAGAGTATCAGAGCTGTCTGAAGCATCATTCCAAATGGTATGGATTTAACAATACTTAATTTAAAAAACACCAGCTTGGACAGGAGCAAGCTGTTAACATTCAGCGTGCTTTATGGCAGGAAAGAGTGACCTCAACTCTCGGAATTTCTCTCCCCGGGGAGAGTGCCTTACAGTGTTCACTCCGGAGCCACCTGTCTCTTCCCGAGGCTGGGCCTTCTCGCTTGGCCCTCTAGCTGTAGTAACTGTTGTCAAGACAGGGCAGAGGGTCTTCTGCAAAGAACTCAGAGGTGGGAAGTGATGGCGAGTTGGGTAGGGCCTCATCTCCCCTCTTGAAGGACGTGGCTATGGCAGCACCCAAGTCTTACTACCCTCACGGGCATGTGTGGAAGTGGTTTGATTCCCCTGGCTAATTCTGAAAATTAAAGAGAGGAGAAACAGAGTGAGGATGAATGAGATCAAGCTACTGGAAGCCGACTGCTAGTCTCAGGGGCAGAGCTGGAACTTGAGCAGGGGTCTGTACGATTCACCTAGTAGCCATTTAACACCCAAGCAACTGGAGCATTCGTTACCATTTTCAAATCATCTTTCACACGTGACCTAACGTGATATGAACAGAAACTCTATCAGGTAGAGAGTGATTACTATCCTCAATTTATAGATGGGGAAACTGGTGCCCTTCTTGATAAGTGGGTTCATCATAGTTACTTATTAGCAGGTGGGAAATTGGAGTTCTATGTAAGGTTGTTTGACTTTCCTCTGGACAACTCTCTGAGAAGTTGACGAAAACAGCTACAGTTATTGAGAGTCTCCCACATGCCAGGCCCTGTTCTAAGTACTTTCTATTTATTATTTCATCTAATCCTCACAGAAACCCTATGAATAGGTACGCATTATCCTCGTATGGATGTTATTTCAGGTAGATTAGCTGTCAACATTCATCACCCAGTGCCTTCTTGAAACGCAGAGGCCTGAAACCTAGAAACTACATTCCCCAGACTCCCTTGCAGTTAGCATACCGGATGCAGTTTTTTTTTTAAAAGGGCAAAACATCTATACAATTTGAGGAGAAACCAGAGTATATGGATGCAATTTAGATCTGGCCACTCGGGAGCACTCCCATTAAGATTTGGAAGGCGGAAGTGAGGCAGAGACCACGCTTTGCTCTCTGTACTTGTAAAAATGGCTACAGAGCCATGTGGCTTGCCTGCAACCACGCTAATCAGTCATTACTTTTGTGGGTGTCAAGAGGCAGGCCTGGGACATGCAGTGTTTTAGCTGGATCAGAGCAGGGTGTGTGTGGCTATGCAGCCCTTGCATTTCCACTGAGCAGGTGACTTCCTGGCTATGGAAGGGGCAGCAGCTCCCTTGGTAATCTCCAACTGCACGGTAGCACGAGAAGCTCCAGAAAGCTCAAACTAGCCTTTTTCACTGACAATTCCAATTTTCTGTGGGTTAACTCACACCTTATAACGCTTCCTGCTTAAATTAGCAAGAGTAAATTCTGTTCTCTTTACAGAAACCTAGACCGATTCTTTAACAGAGGAGAAAACTGAGGCATGGAGAATTAAATTACTTGTCAAGATCATATACCCAGAGAGGGGAAGGCCCAAGATCTGAACTCAGGTCGTCTCTGTTCATAACCACTAGACAGCACTGCCTCTCTGTAGAGCAAAGGGCCACAGGAGTTCAGAGAAGGGAGAGGTCATTGCTGGTCTGAGGACTCAGTGGGGAATAAGAATCCAAATGGAAAAAATAGAAATTGAAAAAGACCTTGAGATCTAAGGAGACTTTTAGGGATGCAAAGAAAAAGGGAAAGGCTGTGCAAGTGAAGAGAACACAGTAAACAGAGATAAAGCAGGGACATAGGAGACCCACGCTTGACTCACGCTGACCCGCTATTTCAGGCTGCTTATAGGGTAAAGATATGTTTTTTAAATTCTTTGTCCCGTTGTCTCAGATCCCATACTCAGTGATCTCCCCCTACAAAGTGTCTAGCACTGCACGTTACATATGGAAGGCGTGCGACGAAATTTAAAATTTGATTTGACTCACCTCTCGCTTCCTGAAGCACTAGGAGCCTCTGCTTACATCTCTTCCTATTGTCTATAAGGCTTAATTCAGGGCTTCTCACACTGTAGGGACTTGGTTAGAATCTGTGACCCTGGCCAGCAGCAGAGAAGAACTCTAGTGGCTGCTTTGTGGAGGGGAAAGAACCCAGAATTTGGAGCCAGACGGTCCCAGCTCTTCTAGTTACTACCAGCAGGGCTCTAAGGACATAAATTGTTGAAAGTCCCTGAACCCACTTTTTTGTTTGTTTGGTTTTTGTTTTAAGCTGTTAGATGATGAGACTACTGTTCAGGACTGCAGGGCTGTTGTGGGCAGTGGAGCGAGGGGTTTGCAGAGTCTGGCTCAGAGCTTGGTACTAAATAAGAAATCGATAAATCTTTACCAAGTTAGGTGGTGGCTATGTGAGTATCCATTGTACATGTCTTTCAAGTATTCTGTGTGCTTGAAAATTCTAATAAAATTCTGGGATAAAATCATTATCATAATTTAGATTCTAATTCTAGGACACCCTCCTCCCTGGAAAAAACAAATAAACAAACAAGCAAGCAAACTGATTAACAGAGCACTGAACTGCATTGGGAGGATGGAATTATTCATCACCTTCAAACTGGTGGTTCTTGTTCTTCCTTTTTCTACATTGCTGGGGTCACATCATGGATCTCAGAGACTTGTTATTGAATTAGAGTCAACAAAACACTTATTAAGCACCTACTGTGTGCAAGCCATGATAAATAGAGAATTCTGGCAACAGACAAACTGTCTTTCATCGCCTTTTTGACATAGAGAGACATCAGTTTAATCTTCAAGGTTTGAATTATGGTTTTAATAGTCACATATTAAACCCAAGTGTAATATATAAATCCAAGGCCCTTGATTCTTAGTTCAGTACTATTTCCATGACATCATCCTCTACAGATAAAATAATTATCCCAGAGCCAGACAAGAGGTGAAGGGGTGTGAACAGATTTATAGACAATATAGAGACAGCGGGATTAAAATGCAAAAGCCAAATTCCTCAGCCTGGCATTCAAGGACCTCCCTGACCTGCTTCCTGTCCCAGGATAATAGAAAGTCATGCTCCAGACCAATTGAAATACCTGATTTACTCCAATACTCCAAATCCTCCCACTTCTGTATATCTGTTCATCCTGTCCCTTCTGCCTGGAAGATCCTTCCTCCCACCTCTGCTTCTCTAAAAATCCTTTTTATTCTTTAAGGTGTAGACAATGTCAGCTCCTCCACAAAGCCTTGTACATAATGGGCATTAGATAAATATTTGTTAAATTAATACAGGCATTAATTAACATATGCTATGTCTACAGCTACGGTAGCAGGAAAAAAGAAAAACAAGAGGAAGAAAAGCAAGCAGAATTACAAAAGAAAAGAAAATATAGTCTCTAAAATCTAAGGGAAAATGTAGATGACATTTGAAATAAAATTTGAATTTCAGAACAGCAATTAAACTATGGAAAATCATAGAACTCTTCCTCTAAAATAAAATAGATCATTGTGCAGCCTTCAATTTTATTCCTATTATATAGCTTGCTGACACCAGCTAGATGCATAGTTTCTCTGTTAAGTTACAAAGATTATCTCCTATCACAATGATAAATACTGTCAAAGAAATATCCAAAACTATCATATAGTGAAATACAAAAAAGAGCCTCTAACTGAAAATAATTTATAATACAGTTTATTTTTTCAGTTTCTGAAAAGGACATGAGGTTTGTGGGTAAAACTGGATGTTTTCTCTTTCCTACTTGAAAATGTGGTAGGTCTTTCTTTGGAAGACTTTCATGAGGAATATGGAACTTGGTAAGCATAGCCAAAGGAGGAAAAAAAGGATAACAACATAGAGAATTGAATACAAGCCAACAACAACAAAAACATGACTAAAATGCAGGCGTCCTGAGGGGAAAATAAGAGGTGTGATTGGCAGAAGCAGGTAAAAGAATTCAGAGATTTATCTTTTTCACATGTGCATTTCCTAGAAGTTAAAATCCAATATTGGTTTCCCAGCACAGAAACTAGTAGTTATGGAAAGTATAGGGTTCCAAGGCTAAAGGGGAACCGCCCCCCCCCACCCCGCCTTAGACATGATTGTAGAGTGGAAGCCAATCACAGAAGCCTTTGGGAGCAGCTGGAAGGCACACAAGTCCTAGCCTGGAGGTATGTTTGCATTTAAGGCCAGAGAGCGAATGAGGGAAATTTGCTACATATCACTTGACAATACTCTGAGGAGTAATGCCAGTGGGGGCACATCTAGGATGTACAAAATAAAGAGGCAGCAGGGTCCAAGGCACACGACTATGCAGGTTTCGTCATGGTCTGCTCTAGAGAGGTACATTCTAATCAAAATGGTCACACAGTCCTAGTTTTGGGTTTTGGTGTTTGGTTACATGTCTTTCCTTTGCCCCCCGCCCCAGCTCTCCTTCTGTGGCCCCCTCACTTTCTATCAGTTGGACTGGGATAGAAACACTCTTGCTTTTGCTATAAAGCAGAAACTAACACACCACTGTAAAGCAATTATACTCCAATAAAGATGTTAAAAAAAAAAAAAGACCCAACACAGGCAAAAATAAATAAATAAATAAAATATAAATTAAAAAAAAAAAAGAAACGCTCTTGTCAGTAGCATTGTAAATAGAATGGCTTTGAAGCAGAATGTTTACTGTAATCATATACATTTACTTCCGCTCTCATCATCTTGGTTTTTAAACTCTAGCCTGTATTTTAAAGGAAAGAATATTTTAAATAACCTATTTGTGGCAGAAATATTAAATAATATCTGTCATTCTTTTCCTGCTTTGGTAATGAATACACAGTACCACCCAGAAAAGAGACATTTCCGAGCCTCTCTTGCAGCCATGTGTGACTATGTGACAACATTCTCATTAAGGAGATGTACATGGAGGTCTTGGGTACAATTCCAAGTAATGTCCTTAAAGAAAAGAGCATTTCCTCCTTCACTCTTTCCTCCTTTTTGTGGCTGGAATGATGATGAGAAGGCTGGAGCAGCCATCTTGGACTGAGATAACCTTAAGTGGATGTGATGCCCCAGAGACAGGGTCCTGACAACCTGACACTCTGGAATATCACAGTGCTCCTGGATTGCCTACCTCCAGACTTCTATGAGAGAATGTGTTTAATACAACATGTACGTTTTAACATAACTTATGGAGGGCAGGACTTTGCAAAACTATCAAACAAATAGAGGCCAAGCTATACAGTATAGTCCTCTGTCAGCTTAGACCATCAGAAAGCTACAAGCCTGGCCCATTTCATACTGGTCTCTTTCAGAACTGCCTTAACAGTTCTCTGAATAAACATTATGCCCCTGGATTTGACTAATGGCTAACATAGAAGTGTGTGTATGTGAAATACTCTTGAGATCTTGTAAAATTATCTAGGACAGTTTTGCCTATATAGATCAATTATATAAGAATTCCCATGGCAAATTCTCAGCACATATTGGTCAAGTACAAAAAGCATGTCTTTGACAGGCTGGTATGTTTTATCTTTTAGTTAATGAGAGTAATGTAACTCCCTGAGTTTCCATCTTTGCTTTAGCTACTAGGAAGCTCAGAATAAAAATTTGGCCTTAGGGTCTAAATCTTTCCTCAGCCTATGGTTTTATCTTTTTTCCTTGATTTTCACATTTTAAAAAATCTCATGTAAGTGGCTTGGGTTTTGTTTTGTTTTGTTTTACCCTGCAATTTTATTCTAAACAACTTTTCAATGTGTTTGGGAGCTGGCTATGCACCACTCTGAAGGAGATGGTGGAATAAGAGAATGATTTTGTGATGATGAAAACACTGTTTTTCCTTATCCTTATGGGGACTAAACTCATTTTTGTTACCATCATGATTTATTAAGCTTTCCAAGCCTATTCTACCCTTGCTAAGGTTTACATTTTGCTATCTTTAGTTATTTGGAGGAACTTTATAGTTATTTAAGAAAACTTATTTGAACTGTATTATTCTTTCTTATATGTTACTTCCATTGGTATAATGCCATTCAAATGGAAAAATTAGCTTCCCCCAAATCAAATTTAATATCTTAGTAGAATTCATAGAACAATACTACAATTTCATTTGTAGAGGTTCTATTAATCAAATTTTAGACTTAGCTGAAATGATTTTCTACTATTACAGACGATGCATATGGGGGAGAGGTTGGCCATGTCCCAAGTCACCTGATTTACTGGACAATGTACTATTTCCATCTGGTTCTAGTTGACTCAGTTGCTCACAGCCTCAAGTTAGCGAAGCTTGGGGTCATGAGGGCACTCTTGCCATACACTGTACAAATATATTACTGGTCTCAAGAAGGCTAGGAGAAAGTTAATGAGTCAATTCCAAATCATCACTACAATTAAAAGAAAGAACAACGGCAACAAACTACTCAAACTAGACTGTAAGCCTTGAAAGCAATGTCTGTGTCGTGTTTGTTCATTCCCAACCTTTGGCACAGCTATCTGGCACACAGTAGGAGTCCAATAAACATTTGCTGAATATATGAATTAAAAAAGCACAAGTTTGATTCCTCAAAAAATTAAACATAGAATTACCGTATGATCCAGCAATTCTACTTCTGGATATATACCCAAAACAAATGAAAACAGAGACTCAAACAGATATATGTGTACCCATGTTCACAGCAGTGTTATTCACAACAGGTAAAATGTAGAAGCCACCCAAGTGTCTGTTGATAGATGAATGGATAACTGAAATGTGCTTTTCACCACATTTACATACATACATAGAATTTACATACAATGGGATATTGGATGAACCTTGAAGACATGACTGATTCCACTTATATGAGGTACCTAGAGTGGTCAAATTCACAGAGACAAGTAGAATGGTGGTTGCTGGGAGCTGGCGGTAGGGCAGAAGTGGAAAATTAACGTTTAATGGGTATAGAGTTTCAGTTGGGGAAGGTTAGAAAGATTCTGGAGATGGATGGTGGTGATGGTCACACAATAATTTGGATGTACTTAATGCCACAGGGCTGTGTTCTTAAAAAATGGCTAAAATGGTGAATTTTAGGTGATGCGTATTTACTACAACAAAAATCTTTAAGGAAGAGAAAAAAGAATATGAAAGAAATATTAATTTACCTGTGTAAAAGCAATCCCAATGAAAGCCCTGATATGAACTCCTAATCCTTATAACTGGGACTCAGTGTGACCATGGATATATCGAACCCTGCCTGATGACTAAATTTCCTATAAGTTAAGAAAATAAAGCGAGCACAAGCTTTACCAAAGCTACATCAAAAACGCCACCCTCACTCAAAAGGAAAGCAAATATTAGGGAAGTATTTCTCTGGACTAAGTTTTCACATATGTAGATTAGATTTGGTTCTCTCAGTTTAAATGTAAACGAGGCTGGACTCCCAGGGCCTGTGCACTCCCAGGGCCTTTGCACTCTTCCTGTTGTCTCTCGAACCTTCTCCCTCTCATTCTTCTACTGATTCAACTCCAAGGGTTCCTCACTTTCATCTTAAAAGTTCCTCAGAGAGGCCTTCTTAGATCTGTCAATCTAAATTGGCTTTTCCCGTTGCTTGTTTTCAATGCTTCTGGCACAGGACCTATCACAGTTCACAGTTATTATTCATTTGTATTTATATTTATTTGTGTGATTACAATCTTAATGTCTCTCTCTCCCTCATTAGACTGTAAGCTTCATAAGGGCAGGAACCATGCCAGTCTTGTTAACCACCACATCCTAGTATCTAGTACAGGGTTGAGCACGTAAGTAAGTGTTCAATAAGTACTTGCTGAATGAATCAATTTATTTCTAAACAAAAGTCTTCAAAGACATTGGTACCACTCAATTTCTTAAGCTGAGTAATGGATAATAGGCACTTTTTAAATACTTCATACACATATACATGTATTAATTTATACCTATATTATGTATACCTTAAACACACACAGACTTTTTATATATGTGTGCATTTATAAATTTACTTTTATTTATTTCTTTATCTTTACATTTATTTCCCAACTGTTAATCAATGGGCCAAGGAAGTTGAATGTTATTTCCTTGCATTTACTCCCTTCCCTGCCTGTTATCTCAAAGACCATTACTGTGGTTCAGCATCTTGTTCTAGTTCTCCCTTCTCTCAGTCCCGAGGTCTGTGTTTGACAGGTTAAGACAAGTAGCTCATTGCTTTGCAAATGAATGCAATTTCATTTCTTCTTTCAATCTGGGATACCAGTTTAATAATGATACTGGTTGGGTAGATTAATAAAAAGGCAAGGAAAATTCATCTCCTTCTACCTTATATATGGACAAAAATGATGTACTGAACATGTCCATTAGTAATGATATAAGAATCAAAATGATACAGTTTGCTCTCCAAATCAAAGAGAAAAAGATGATGCACATTAAATATTTTTATCATAATACTATTTTTTGATATAGGTTAAAATCTGATATTTAACAAAATTTGATTCTGATATTTACTAAAATCTGCACATTTGTGTATTATGTTTCTTAGAACTAACATTTATTTTGCTTATTCATTATGCCACTTTTTTTTGAAACACAATATTCCCTTTGAGGATGAGGTATATAGGGAGACTTGTTTTAAAAGTTATACTTACTAAAAGTTAGATTGGAAACAAGTATTTAGTTTTCCTTGCAGAATGACAGTGTATGATATCTTTAAATGGCCAATATCACCACTCATAGGCCAACATAATGTTTTTAGGAAAGGTTGGCAAAAGCAATTTGTGGTGCCATTTGCTTTAGCATTCTATATTTCTCCTTCTTTTGGAGGGTGATTTCCACTGAAACGTGAGTTTGCTCATCGTAGACAAGGATGTCATCCAGCATGTGTGTTATAGCCCAATAGGTCTGCTGTTTAGACTTCAAAGTGTTACCCTGGAGACTCCTGTGGATGATCCAAAGTAGTATTTTCACAGGTCTGTTCAAGGAAGAGCTTACTTTTACAAAGAATGAAAGCCATGAAAAGAAGCTGGGGGTAGCGATGGTACCCCGGTGTAAAACCTGCATGTATACCTAGTAAAATTTGGAAATTGAATTCATTCTGCTTCAGATTTCATTTTACCCCCTATTAAATCAAAGTACGACACAGGCATCACAAAATCTGCCACAAATAATTCTTCACAACCGTCTGCTTCACTTTGAGTGCCCTGGACTCTCTCCAGCCATAAAACATGGATCTACTTTTACCACTAAAGGGGATAGTTCCCCCTCGGTTAGGCCTGAAGAAGCTGAAACTAAAAAGGAGCTTGCTGTTGAAGCAGTTACTCTGCGTGCCACATCTTATACAACAAACAAACAGGAGTTTCACCGTGGAGCTAGGCAAGTCCTTGAAAATCTTGACAAGATTTACAAATAAGACACGGTGTTTGTTTATTACTTTAAAAACTTTCCGTTGTGCTCTCCTTGGTAATGCAATATGATGCATATTTTTGCCAAGGATAGGGTGTGGTTGCTCCGTGGCTTAGCCGATCATGAAATGTCATGCGTAAGACTTGAGTCAGAACATCAAAACAATGCAACTCTGGAAGGAGGGTGCCAACAGTCTTCCCACTTCTGCTAGATTCAACTCTATTCGAGTTGGGAGCATTAGAAGGTTTTCTCGTCACTATGTCTAGTCATGACTCCAAAAATATTCTCGGCAAAGCTGGAATTTGGTACTTGCTTGCTTGTGCATTATAAGGATATCTTCTCTCCCTGCAGCCTGATAGCCTCCCACATTCCTTCTATTCCTCTTTTCCATCCTTATTTCTTTGTCAATTATTGCTGGTTAATAGTATCATTCTTGCAGGTGTTAAAATCAAATGGGGAGAATCGTACTTAGGGATTGCTCTTCCAAACACCCAGCAATGTGGGCTAATGAGCTCACAACTTTTTAGATAACCCAATGAATCCAACTTCTTAAACACTCATCTCCTTAGTTCTGCTGGAGATTTGGGAATCAATTTTTTTCTTTTTTAATTTGACATAGTTCAATACTTTCCCAAGGAGTCTGATGAACTAAGCCAGATTGGGGGGCGGGATTCTCTACTCATCATAGGCCCTCCTGGTATGTAAGTTCCCTGAGTGCAGAGACTTGGTTTTTCCCATTCACTTCTGTAACTTCAGGGTCTAGAATAGTGCTTGACAGAGCTAAGGTAGTCAGTAAATATTTATTGAATTAATGGATAAAATAACTAGTGAGGTAGGCTTCAAAGTACAACAGAGGACTTGAAGTCAAAAGGCCTAGGTCCATGCCAAGAAACTACAGCAAATATGTCCAATAAAACACTAATAAAGTCTGTCCAACGAAATACAAAGGACGCATTGTTTATGAGGTCTGATTTCCTGGATAACATAATTTGTAATATAAAAAACAAGCATTTTATATTTCACGATAACATAAGCTGCTTGAAAGCAGATACTACATTCTCAAATAATATTTGATGAATGTCTAAATAATGGAAAATCCATGCCCACAAGACTATTGTCTCAAGCAGAAGCATGTAAGGCTTCTACAATTCAGTTATTATTTCTAGTATTTCCATAATACTAAAAAACTTAGTCTTGTGTTACTTCCTAAAACATAAAATTTCTGTTCGTTTAACATATATCTGCTCATGGCAGCAAATAACTGTTTTTTATAATATTGTTGATAAGGGAACGAGACTCATGCTCTGAACTCCTCAGAATGGTAATGGGAATATTTTTGTCATAAAATCAAAGGGCTGGACTAGATTTGCTAAAGTCTCTTCCAGCTCTAAAATTTTATGACTCTGGATTAAAAAAAAAAAATCACCCATGGGAAGTAGTGTCTTGGTAACTCACTCAGAACTTTCATTGTCATTGGGCAGATACTCCTCACTGATTCAGCATATTCTGCCTCAAGTCTTGTTCACAGTATGTGAAGCCTCGATAAAGTCTTTATCTTTGAAGGATGCTCTGGAAATCTTGTGAAATAAGCTGAGGAGAGCCTATCATGAACCATAACTGAGTTTGAGAATTGATGCCCCAATAAAAGAAGACACCAAATGTCATGAAAGGTTAAGGCCAAACTATGTAAAGTGATCAGATCTCATGTTCAGTCCTCTGCAGAATGGTTAAAGCATTATTTTTCAACTGGGGGTAGTGATTCACTAATAAGTCATGAAATCAATTTAGTGTGTAACAGCCAGCATTAAATATAAAGGGGGAAAAAAGTAGTTGTTCAGAGTAGAATAGAAAATATTGAGTGTATCTCCTATAGTAAGGGTAAATATTATTTGGTGAAACTTTTATTTCAGGGGTGTGTGTGTGTGTGTGTGTGTGTGTGTGTGTGTGTGTGTGTTTCAGTATAGGTGCATGAATACTAGGTCACCAGGTACAATGTACTTCTTCCTGTAGGACACATTCAAAAAAGCTTGAGAACTATTGGTTTAAATGGAAACAGCCTTTTAAAGTCTCTTCAAATGCTATAATTACTTCTATGAAATCCTGAATATCTCATGGGCATCCTTCGCAATCACAGAAAAGAGGTAGAGTTTGAATAGAAAGGTTTCTTTCCTCAGAGGAAAGAAGTACCAAACTAACCCACTGATTTTGAACACCAGAAGCCTAGGTCTATGACCAGCCTCTTCCATCTAACGGATCTGACTGGAGACACAAGCGCATCCCGTTTTGTCCCTGGTGGACGATGGATGTTACCTATGCCTAAGTGTAATTAAGCCTGAGTTAGAGTACAGGTCAAACAAAGGATTCTTTAAAAACCATTTGGTGGAAGCATAATATTCATACAGAAAAGTGCAAATAGGAAATTGTTTTCCATCCTGAGGGGAGAGGAGAGGCCCTGTAGCTTTCTTCCACTCCTCTTTCTCCTTTGGCATCCTGTATTTCTGTCTAAAGGATTTCTCAGAAGCCACAGTGGCTTCTGTTGGACAGGGAGGGGTATTCTAGCAGTGGAAACACCTCCTCTGGAAATTTCTCTTTTCTTCTAGGTGTATGTTTATATGTCTATAAAACTTTTTTTCTTGTAGTTCAATTTTACTTTAAGTGATGAGTCAGTATTTCCATTTCCTTTTATTTATCAAAACTTTTTTCTTTAAAGTAAAACCTCGAAGTTAGCTCAATAACTGGACAGTCCACAGCACCCTAACATAATAAGTAATTATGTACATAAAGTATATGGAAAAATTAAAGTTTTTCATAAGGACATGGAGTTTAAAGATTGTGAAGTGTGGTAAATAGGGGTTGGGACAGTTTCTTTTAAAAACCATACATACAAAATAAATGTTTACTGAAGGGCTAGTGTATGTCAGGGACTGTTTTAGATGCTACAGGATGAATGATACCAGCAGATAAGATCCCTGATTTTGCAGTGCTTACTCTAGTCAGGGGGAAAGGTATGAAAAAAAAATTAAACAAAAAAAATGAACGGGGTAATTTCAGATAGTGGTAACTGTTATGATAAAGAGAAAGCAGTGACCTCATGGTGGAGTTGGGGCACAGAACTGAAATTTCACTGGTCCCTGAAGGGACCTTTGAACCAATATCTCAATGAACAAGAAGGTAGCCAGAGTTTCCAGGGACATTAAAGCAAGTAGGTGTGAGCACTGATATTTAGTTAGCCATTATTTTCAAAGTCTTTCGACTTGAAAAGAAAATGAAATAGACATGTATTAACTGAAGAAAAGAAATCTAGGTAGTGAAAGTTGTTCAGAGATGTTTATTTTAAATGGATCCATTAGGTACTAAGGGAAGGGCCTCCACTTACCATCGCACAAGCTGTAAACGATGCCCCTGGAGTTCTGGAAATGGCACGCCTGAAGAGTGCAGCTTGCAACCTTGGTGGCCTGCTAAAGAGATATCATGTATCCCAAAAGGAAAATCTAGTTGACCAAGCAATCATGAGTACCACGGGTGAAATTTGCAGCAACTTGTTAGCGCAGGATTTCCAACATGGCAGGAAAACTGTGCACCCACCAAGCTCAGGATAGTGGGTTTGTTAAGCAGGAAGGCCTCTTAGGTAAAACTTTGCTACTGTCTGAGGAATAGTTATAGGCTCAATAATCTCAGAGGAGTATGGAAAACTTGAAGACTATTCAGAGGAAGTCAACAAAGATGATTAAGAATTGAATAACAGGGCCTCTGAGAAAAGGTATAGCCAAACTGGAATTACTTAGCTGAGATTATTTACCTTGGTGAAGACACATCCAAGGTGTGGCTTAATATGGCCTTCAAGAGTATGAAAGGTAATTGTGACTAACTGTTCTTTATGACCTTTATGAAGAGAACAAGTTGAAATGGGAGGGCTTTTAGTTAGAGACAAGAATTTTTAGGTTATAAACTATCCAAAACAGAGTGAGTTACCTAGCAAGGATTTTGGGTCTCTTTCTTTACAATAGGGGCTATTTCAACCCCTTCCACATGGATGGGTTTGGTGATCCTTGCCAAGTTCAATGTAAAATGTTGTGGGTATATGTATACACATGAACTTTTTTTTTTTTCTGGGAAGAGGATTGGTAACTTTTATTAGATTGGATCCATGCCTAAAAATGCTTTTAAAAAATCGATTATATTCTCATCTGCTTGGATCAGTTGAAGAACACTTTGTCTGAAGAAGCAGAGTAGGCTAGATGCCCTTTCAGGTTTGCCTAGCATCTTATAAGCTGCTTAGGAGACTTGGAGACCTGCATGCATGGCTACTCTAAAATTTTTTTTTTTAATTAGTAGTTTAATGTTTGGTTTTCAAAATTACCTTTAAGTGAAAAATGCACTTAGGAATAAATATAGGGATACTTGTCATAAAACTAGAAGAGTAAGTGGTACTTCTCAGGAATAGTACCAACTTAAAAAAGGTTTGCAACATAGGAACAAATGGGAGAAAGGTATTCTGTGGAATATTTAAAACATATGGTTTTTGTTTGTATTTCTTCCAAATGTTTGAGAAAAGTGAACAACTTGTACCTGTATACAATCATGACTATGAATGCACTATTTTGTTTTAACAAAAAATGTATTTATAAGCAAGCAGTAAAACACTGAAAGAAATCACAATGTTAATAAGTAGGAGGCTATCAGGTTCCGTATTAAATTTCTCATACCTAAAGCTTACTTTGCAAAGAACAGTCATTTTAACTTGATGGATTAAACAGTTTTCGATATAGCATAAATTTCAGAGATCCACAAGAAGTGATTAACAAAAATCCTAATCAATCAGGGATGGAGATAATATCCACACACACACATCCCTATGAATTATGCAAACAGGAAAAATGGCAGCATCACTGAAACAGGTGAAACGCAAAATTCTATTTTGTTCTTACCTCCATGTTTGAAGCAATAATAAAAGGTAGAAAGTTTATGAGGCCTAAAAAAACTCATGTGTGTCTTTGAAGTACATGTGGTTGATTTTGCATAAATTTGCCATCATTTTTTATTTGATCATCAGTAATCGTTTCTTTGTATAAAATAATTATTTTATGAAACACAACGGAATCTTAAATTCTCATTCGTTCTGGCTCCATTATTTAAAAAATGGGGAATAGTATACAAACTAGTAGAAAAACGGAGAATCAGAAATAATGAGAGAGAAGATGGGATTAGAACTCTCTTCTCTGGATTCTTGGTCTGGGAGCACAAAGTGTGAGCTTGAGTTGACAGAGTAACAGCAGAGAATGATAGGTACCTATACTCCTAGGGCATATTTGACACATTTGCAGCAAACCTTTGGCCTCCATCCTTTTCAGACTTAAAGAAGAGTTGCATGCAATAAAACAACAAGTTCAGATACAGTAAATTAATAACACATGGAGCTGAAAATTGTAAGGTTTCATTTCTGGGGTAGCTAGATAAACTGATATATTTACCCAAGAGCTGTTTGAGTCATACAAATTTTAAGCTAGTACTTATGGAAGTGGCAATAACTTTTCTGAAAGCTGCTCGAATAATGGTTTTAGTAACATAACTACTTTTTCCTACCCATTCACATCACCATAACGCAGGTACACATAAAGAAACTCATTTAGACAGTACTTCATCTTACAGGCATAAAATCAAATGGCAATTACAGATATAAAACCATCTCTAAACTGATGAGCTAGGTTAAAAAGATATATACATATTGGGGGGGTAAATTGGAAGATGGGATTGACATATACACGCTACTATATATAAAATAGATAACTAATAAGAACCTGCTGTACAGCACAGTGAAAACTCAGTACTCTGGTGACCTATATGGGATAAGAATCTATAAAAGAGTGGATATATGTATATGTATAACTGATTCATTTTGCTGTACACCTGAAACTAACACATTGTAAATCAGCTATACTCCAATAAAAATTAATTTAAAAAATAAACTAAAAATTAAAAAAATATGCAAAAAAGATACATACATATATATATATAAAATGACAGTAAATTATCATATGTGGTTCTCATACTATAAAAATTGATGCACTACTGTGATCTTCATACTGAGGCATCTAAAGCCTTTGCAAGGAACACACAAACATGATTGTTTTAAGGGGAAGAATTTCCATATTCTTAAATTCTATATAGACTTTTTTCCTAAAACTGAACTGCGGGACAATGCACATGCAGTTGTGGTGTTCTGATGGTTTCCTATCCCTGTTTCCATTTTTAAAGTGCTCCAGCTTTTCAAAAGTACCTGAAACTTACGTTGCTGTATTACCCCGGGGCATAAAACTAGGGGCACTGAACAAAAGAATGATTCAAAATACTGGTGTCAGTGAAGCCTTATTTAATTAAGGCATCATCATCACACAGTAGAGTTCCTGTCTTTCCCTGCTTTATGCAGTTTTCGGTGAAGACAAAGCATGGTTTAGGAACAGAATATCTGGGTCTATTTAAAGCTATTCTGAATACAAATGTACTGCAGAGTGGGCAATGGGAGTGACAACAGCTTTCATTCAACCATTATTGCCTCTTCCAGTCTGGTAAGGAATATTAATGGGGCATCGACTTATTTTATCCAGGTCACAGGAAGCTCTTTGCTGTATGCATATATACATGTATCTATGTATGAATGAATGAATATATGTATGAATCTGTCTTCTCAGAATTAAAAAGTCATATCATTTTCATGCAGCTAAGTATTAACATATCCATTTTCACTGAAAATGAAGTTAAGATATTTTCTGACTTCGCTGATTAAGTTACATGGCAAATATTTTTTCCCATTGAGTTAAATCTGCAGCCACAAAATGTTTTCTTTTGTGTTTTATTAAACATCAGGTTTATTGAGGTATAATTTGTATACAGTAACATCCACCCGTTTTAGGTATACAATTCTATGAGTTTTGACAAATATATACAGTTGTCTAATCACCAAGATAATCAAGATATAGATTTCCATCACCCCATGTAGTTCCCTTTGTAGTTAATCCTCACCCTACTTTTTATCACTGAAAATACATTCGTTGTATGAATGTATGATAATTTGTTTAGCCATTCACTGTTTGATGACCATGTGGGTTGTCTCCAGTTTTTAGTGATTATGAATAAAGCTGCTACAAATATTCCTGTACATATAATTGCCTGTATATATATTTTCATTTCTCTTGTAAATGCCTAAGAGTGGGATGGTGGGTTTTATGGTAAGTGTGTGTTTAACTTAATATAAGCGACTGCCAAAATGCTTTCTGAAATGGCAGTCCCATTTTGCATTCCCACAATATGAAAGAGTTTCAGTTTCTCTGCATCCTTGTAGCATTTGATAAGGTCAAATTTTAAAATGTTAGTTACTCTGCTGGGTATTAACTAATAGATCACTATAGTTTTTTTTTTTCTTTATCTTTTATTCTATTTATTTATTTTTAACATCTTTATTGGAGCATAATTGCTTTACAACAGTGTGTTAGTCTCTGCTTTATTTTTTTCATTTTTATTTATTTTAATTTTTAAATTTTATTTAATTTATTTTTTATACAGCAGGTTCTTTTTAGTCATCAATTTTATACACATCAGTGTATACATGTCATTCCCAATCGCCCAATTCATCACACCCCCTCCCCCCCTGCCCCACCACCAGCTTTCCCGCCTTGGTGTCTATACGTTTGTTCTCTACTTCTGTGTCTCA
>NW_020174922.1:5870089-5884251 GCF_003031525.2 Neophocaena asiaeorientalis asiaeorientalis | reverse complement strand
ATTTTGAGTTTATTTTTGTGTATGGTGTTAGGGAGTGTTCTAATTTCATTCTTTTACATGTAGCTGTCCAGTTTTCCCAGCACCACTTATTGAAGAGGCTGTCTTTTCTCCATCGTATATCCTTGCCTCCTTTCATAAATTAGTTGACCATAGGTGTGAGGGTTTATCTCTGGGCTTTCTATCTTGTTCCATTGATCTATGTTTCTGTTTATGTGCCAGTACCATATTGTCTTGATTACTGCAGCTTTGTAATATAGTCTGAAGTCAGGGAGTCTGCTTCCTCCAGCTCTGTTTTTTTCCTTCAAGTGTGCTTTGGCTATTCGGGATCTTTTGTGTCTCCATACAAATTTTAAGATTTTTTGTTCTAGTTCCGTTAAAAAATGCCATTGGTAATTTGATAGGGATTGCATTGAATCTGTAGATTGCTTTGGGTAGTATAGTCATTTTCACAATATTGATTCTTCCAATCCAAGAACATGGTATATCTCTCCATCTGTTTGTATCATCTTTAATTTCTTTCATCAGTGTCTTATAATTTTCTGCATACAGGTCTTTTGTCTCCTTAGGTAGGTTTATTCATAGGTATTTTATTCTTTTTGTTGCAATGGTAAATGGTAGTATTTCCTTAATTTCTCTTTCAGATTTTTCATCATTAGTGTACAGGAATGCAAGAGATTTCTGTACATTAATTTTATATCCTGTTTGTTTACCAAATTCATTGATTAGCTCTAGTAGTTTTCTGGCAGCATCTTTAGGATTCTCTATATATAGCATCATGTCATCTGCAAACAGTGACAGCTTTACTTTTTCTTTTCTGATTTGGATTCCTTTTATTTCTTTTTCTTCTCTGATTGCTGTGGCTAAAACTTCCAAAACTATGTTGAATAACAGTGGTGAGAGTGGACATCCTTGTCTTGTTCCTGATTTTACTGGAAATGGTTTCAGTTGTTCACCACTGATAACGATGTTGGCTGTGGGTTTGTCATATATGGCCTTTATTATGTTGAGGTAGGTTCCCTCTATGCTCTGGAGAGTTTTTATCATAAATGGTGTTGAATTTTGTCGAAAGCTTTTTCTGCATCTATTGAGATGATCATGTGGTTTTTCTCCTTCAATTTGTTAATATGGTTTATCACATTGATTGATTCGCGTATGTTGAAGAATCCTTGCATTCCTGGGATAAACCCCACTTGATCATGGTGTATGATCCTTTTAATGTGCTGTTGGATTCTGTTTGCTGGTATTTTGTTGAGGATTCTTGCATCTATGTTCATCAGTGATATTGGCCTGTAGTTTTCTTTCTTTGTGACATCCTTGTCTGGTTTTGGTATCAGGGTGATGGTGGCCTCGTAGAATGAGTTTGGGAGTGTTCCTCTCTCTGCTATATTTTGGAAGAGTTTGAGAAGGACAGGTGTTAGCTCTTCTCTAAATGTTTGATAGAATTTGCCTATGAATCCATCTGGTTCTGGGCTTTTGTTTGTTGGAAGATTTTTAATCACATTTTCAATTTCAGTGCTTGTGATTGGTGTATTTATATTTTCTATTTCTTCCTGGTTCAGTCTCTGGAGGTTGGGCTTTTCTAAGAACTTGCCCATTTCTTCCAGGTTGTCCATTTTATTGGCATAGAGTTGCTTGTAGTAATCTCTCATGATCCTTTGTATTTCTGCAGTGTCAGTTGTTACTTCTGCTTTTTAATTTCTAATTCTATTGATTTGAGTCTTCTACCTTTTTTTCTTTATTAGTACTATAGCTTTAATATGCATTTCCCCAATGACAAATGATACTGAACAATTTTTCATGTGACAATTTGCCACTTTTCTCTATTCTCTGGTGAAAGGTCTGTTTAGATCGTTTGTCCAATTTTGGGGGGTTGTTTGTGTTCTTATTACCATGTTGTGAGAGGTTCTTATATACTCTGGACATAAGTTCTATATCAGATATGTGTTTTGCAATTCTGAGGTTTTGATAAAAAGTCCATTTAAAACAGGGGATGTGATAATACCATTTTATCAAAACATTGTATGGGTAAAGGTATATAGTAAGTTGACTATATTTCAGTTTTCCTAATTCTTCCTGAATATATTAAATTAAACAAGGTGTCTCTAAGAGAAAGAGCAATAAGTATGAATAATGATCATGTGATAAGTCTCAGTAAAGCAGAAACAGAGAAGGTAAGTGGCTCTAATGATTCTGTACAAATCATCTTGCTGGTCAAGCCATTTATATTTCTTTGCTTTCAAGTGATATAATTAAGCTGTTAGTTGATAAACTATTAAAAATAAATTTTGATGGGTAATCACTAAGTGATTTTTGGCATATAACTCAGAAAGAGTTGAAAGAGCTGAGTTATATTATAACAAAATTCCTTCCTTCAACCTCCAAATTCATTCTTTTTATGTAACTGATGTTCTTTAGCATTTATATGAAGAAACATGAACATTAGAAATAGGATTTATGAGTAACCCTGTCTCATTTTGGCAATAAATAATGCTTATCCACTGACAGATGGGCTACTTATGAAAAAAGAAAGCTTCATATATTTTATTTAGAGAAGTAGTTTTAATGAAGCATATTACTTATCAAAATCTGTATTATATATGTTATTACTTGAGTGCTGATAATAACTGAAACAATATCATCACCCAGAAAAACTTTTTTCAAACCTATGTGTGAACATAGAAAATTTAACAAAAATTAAATTTCATTTTATACACATATTTCTTTTTTGCATATTTTTTCTTTTGTTGGTGATAATTTTGGTTCTTTTTTATTTTGAAATATTAAAGGGGGAAAACTTTCAATCATAAAATACATTAAGATAATATGAGTTCAAAGAGAAAAGAGAACAAAATAAATGTCCAGTACATATTTGTAACGGCTAATTATGAGCGTCTAATTGGTATAGTGTTAACCTTCCAGTAGAAACAGCTAGAATTGTCAATTTTATAATTCTCTAGGTATTATATCCTTTGCAACTATTTTAACTTATAATGACAAATTTTAAATATTAACTTAAAAATATGCCTCTGGTAGACAATTTTTCTAAATTCTTTTAGGGAGTTTGAATGTAAAAATTTTGAAAGGTAGGTCATGGCCTTTATAATTCTTTCCCTTTTCTCCCTGGCAGTTGTGACATTGGCCCGATCTCATTGTTCTAGTTTTTAAGCTTCTTAGTTTGCCATTACAATAGCAATAATGTTCCCTGCACACCGAGTGGATGACAAGCTCATCCAGTACCCGCGTCCTTCCCACGTTGGCTGGCAGCAGACCCCTAGCCATCAGTGCCAAGCTCCTTTCTCCAGGGCTCAGCCTTAACATTCTTCCATTCAACTCAACAAAAGCATCATAAAAGAACAAAACACCCAGAGTGATTCTTAACTGGGTATTCAGAACTTTATAAAAGGATTTATTATTGAGGCTTGAGGTTTTGTTTATTAATTGGTTTTTGTTCTCTCTTGTTTTCTGGTCAAACAAATACTTTGTGCAGGAGAAAGAGAGGGAGAGGGAAAGGGGGAGGGGGCAGGGAGAGAGAGAGAGAGAGAGAGCGTGAGTGAGTGAGTGTGAGTCTGGAAAATTTCCTGTTTTGTTGGAGTCCTGAAAAGTGTTTTCCAAAATTTTCAAAGCTTGGGACAGAAACTTATAAGCCAAGCTGAACTGCTCACATCCCACAAATGCACAGCCCTGTGTACTTGACACCTGTGATTTTTTAATACGTCAAAATGTGGGCTCTTCTGCATTCAAAGATCTCCAGCCATCAGGCCTCTGAGGGTCATGCCTGTGGAGAAGGGAAGCAAACTCATTTGGCAGACTCTTAGGAGGAAGGTACTCTACTTCAAGAAAGAATGAACAAAAAGATGTCCAGGGAGGGTCTAGCAGAGTGTCCCACGAGAACACATCTACCCCCGTGTCCTGCTTAACTCCCCAAACACACAGCTAAAACTGTAGGACATTTTGTTTTGCATCAGGTGAAACAACAGCCTGATTCCCCTATTAATGACCCTTAGGACAATGCCATTGCTTTTCTTTCTTTCATGGGCTCTTTTTTTCCCCTTTCTTTTAAATACTAAACTGAGGTCTGTGTGGCGTTCCCCCCTCCCCTCCTCCCCCTAGGTTTGGCACTCGTTTTCCCCGTTATTCCAATGAGTAATGACACCAAGGGCATGGAGCCAATCCTACCCGCTTTTTACACTTTCTTCTTTCTACAAAATAAAAGAGACCCAAAGCAAACACAACACGCTGCAACTTTCAGCTGCAGGGATCGTGACTAATTTCTAAGCTCTCTGTGCTCTGTAGTAGAATCTGGCTGTCATTTGACATTTGGCTTTTTTTCACAGAGCCCTTGAACAAACTTTATTTACAGCGCATACTGACTTTTATTACTACATAATACAGAAAATATTTGCTTCATTATGAAGCCAACTTTTGATTTTTGTTCCTTGTGGTAAACAAAGTTCAAAATACTCTCTACTACCATTGTTCCAAACTAGTCACAAACTATGTAAACAATCAGCAGAGTGATTGTGTGGCCCAGATCTTGTGACTGCCTCACCTCCCTTTCCAGGAAAAGGAAAATTTTGTTTAAAAAAAAGAAGTTCAGGTCAATTTTAAATTTTCAAGCAACTTTTGCCCCTCAGGACTGCCTTTTAGTCCATTCTGGTGGTTGCCTTTTATGGGAAGTCACCTCACAATGAAGTCTTTTCAAGGTACTTTTGGAACTAAACCTCTTTGGATCAAGTCCAAGGGAGGCCTAATTCTGCTCTAAGACAAACACTATTGCCCCAAACATCAAGTGCTAATATTTTAGGTAATACCTAGGTAAGAACATAAGTTGTTAGAAATATATGAGTGTACTCAGATGCATTTTATCTATATTTAGATATACTGTACTGGCTTTGCTAATTCCATTTAGTTCTAGAACCAACCTGCCTTGTGTACCTTAATTGGCTTTAAAAGATTGTCCAGACTTGAAATGGACCCATTTGGCTAACTTTATGGTTTAGTTTCTTCATAAGCACATTACAATAAACATGTCCGTCGAGACTGCCTGCATCTGAATCCTTGCTCTTGGACGTTCTGTGATTAATACTTTTTGAAATTTGGTAGACTTTTGACTGATTTTAAATCCCACCTATAAACCCTGTACCAGTTTATTTTACCAGAAAAATAAACCCAGAGTAGAAGAATATTTTTAGTTCCTATCGTTAAAGGCTTTCAGAAAATCACGTATGCCAGCACGAATCCAGACTAATATTTATATCAACATTTCTCCCCCTGGACATACCTTCCCACTGAGAATTTGGGAGTAAGATTTAGTTTCTGTCTTAGACGTAAGCCCACATCTAGAGTTTCTGGAACTTCGATCCTAACAGAACACTTTAGAGTTGGCTTTTTCCTTCCTCTACTTTATAGGACATTTATAAAACTTCTGCCTTCCTGCTAGTGGCGCTCACACAGTTGCGCTAACGTCAGTGCTGTACAATAAGGAAAAATCTTGGTTTCTGGGATCAGATCTGGAATCAAACCCTGGCTCTACTATTTCCTGGATGTATGATCTTGAGCAACTTACTAATCCTCCCAAACCACACTTTCTTTTATAATAAGGAAAATAATACCATAAGGAAAATATCATAAGGTTACTAAAAGAATTAAATGTAATAATATGTAAAAAGCACCCAACACAGTATAGTGTGTATAGGTAACACTGGCTCCTCATTATTCTTAGTACATTGTTCTGATTATTCTGATAAGAGTAATTTTTTAATGTAGTTTTAAAACATCTTGGACTTCCTATGTATGCAGAGAAGGACAATCAAAGATGTTGTATCAAAAATGCAAACAATTTTCAAGATGTCTCCAAACCAGTAGTTTGTCACATACTGTCAGTATTTTGTATACGAGTCTTGGTTAGTATTTTCTGCTTTGGTATCCATTTGGTAAACTCTTTGTTTAGAGAGAATCTCCTAAGTCTTCAGTTTCCCCTTCAATAAAACGGAATGACAGAACTTTGAAACCTTAGAATAAAACAAATACCAAAGATTACTACTGACTGCCTATTTCGTAAATAATGGGATGTTGAAGAACTATTTTACATATATATACTGTGATTAAAGGGGCACCACAAGGACATCTTTTTTTTTTTTTTTTTTTTTTTTTGCGGTACGCGGGCCTCTCACTGTTGTGGCCTCTCCCATTGCGGAGCACAGGCTCCGGACGCGCAGGCCCAGCGGCCATGTCTCACGGGCCCAGCCGCTCCGCGGCATGTGGGATCCTCCCAGACCGGGGCATGAACCCGTGTCCCCTGCATCAGCAGGCAGACTCTCAACCACTGCGCCACTAGGGAAGCCCAGGACATCATTTTTATATTTAGGAATTTAGACGAACTTTGAGGGTTCAACATTCAATTCATTTTTGTATATTGAATCATGGTCAAAGCATTTATTATCCATGATCTTAATTTTTTCTCCTAAGGTTTAAATATATATTTGACGCTTAATAGTAGTGACAGATTGGTGAGCTTTGGAACCAAAGTTTTTACTTTTAGGGACCACTGAACTGAGCCGGTGAAGAGAAACTGGTTATCACTGCCAGAAGAATCCCATAGGAACTTCAAATTTGAGAAGGACCCTTTCCCACCAAGGACAATGAGTATATACATTTCTTTGACTGAAGAATAGCACAGTGTTTATGAATTGGACTTTGAAATATAAATGACTGGGTTTGGATCCTGGAACCAGAATATTCTATTTAATCTTAGGCAAGTTCCCTGAACTCTCTGAATTTCATTTTTCTCACCAATAAAATGGAGCTAATCATAGTACCTACCCTACTGGATTACTGTGAGAAAATTAAATAAGACATGTAAAGGATGTAGAGAAGTATCTGGCACAAAGAAAGAGCTCAGTGTTAGTGGTTGCTGATGTTCTTAGTCCCTTGGTAAAATTCACAGACTTTTTATTTTACTTGGTAGAAGGCAAGACATTAAATATGGCATTTTTGCATTTGGATGAAAATTTTAAGGATGTTTACCTACACTCATCACTGAGTACCATCCGCTGTCACTTCACTCGCACTACTATTACCACCTGCATCTGTTCTCCTTTTTTCCAGTTATTTAAAGTAAAGCAAAAGACAGAACCCTGCCTTTGAGGAGTCAATATTCTTTCAACAGAGAAAAGGTACTCACAGGTTAAAAACCGGGAATCTGAAGGCTAGTCCTCAAAGCTTACATTTTTATCCTTCAAAGCTAAAAATCAAAATAGTGAAGACTGGCAGAATTTTACATATACATAATATGCATTTTTTTCGCAGGTAATGCAATGTTGGAGGAGCATAGATTTTGGAATCAGAAAGACCTGAGTTCAATTCCCATCTCCACCACTGAGCAGCTACATGAACTTGGGAAAGTTCATTGGTCTCTCTGAGCTCCCATTTTTTCGTCCGTAAAAGGGAAATATTACCTGTTAGCTCAAAAGACCAAGGTGAGGATTAAATGAAATGGCACGTGCAAAGCACTTAGCACGTGCCATCAGTTCCTGATCCTTAGTAGGTTCTCAATACTTTTCCTTCCCCATTAACTGCATAAACTAACAACATGAAGATTCTAGGAATTCTCTTAAAACCATGAAGCCATTCTCCTGTATTTTTGATACCATGGTAAATCCTTGCAAGCTTTCTGTTGTCCATTTTATCCTCCAAGTAAAGTGGCTTCTGGACACACCCCCTTATCAATACCAAGATCGTTCCGATAGTAGAGGCCACACAATTGTTCATCTTACCTAAATTTAAAAATAATCTACACCTCTGCCATTAAAACACAAAATGACCTCCCTCCTTTTCACAACCACTTGTTTCTACTCAACAATCAATTAATGAAAAAGAGGTCTTTACACTTTAGATCCGCTTCTGCTTGTGGCATATATAAACGATCTATTCAAATGGCTACTGGCAATATTAAAAAATCAACATAAAGAGAAAGTGCTAGCTTTTTTCCTTTAGGATACCAACTTACCCCCACTCTGATGATATGGAGCTGTGAGGCATCCACACTGAGTTCATGATTTGGGCCGCAAGCATACAGCAGAGCTCTCCATACCCTTATTGAGAAACTAAAAATCAGTATACATCTATGCTGAAAAAGAACTGCAAATTCACCAGATCTTTGATTCACCCCCAAGCTGGTTTGTGAAGTCATTTTCTCTCCCATAATCTCCGGCCTTCATCTGCTTACAAACACTCCCTCCCCTCCACCTTCCAACTTTGAATGAGTTCTATACTTATAACCTCCATGGCTGATTAAGGAGCAAAAGATAAAACCCTAGGAAGAACATCTCACTGGCTTTGCCTTTCAATCTACTTCTAAGAAGGTTCAGTTTTCTTTTGCAGATAATTCTTTAACGTTTACACAGCACTGGTATTCATTATACACTGAAGGAGAAAGACAAAAGTAATGATCCTCAGCTAGATCATAAAAGGTTGTCAGCTCATCAGTGACTTCCTATGATGTCATCAGCAACAAGAAAGCTAGAACAGTTAAGCTCCAAAAAAAATGAAGATGAAATTACAATTTTAGGATTGACTCGGTTACATGGCAGAGTGTGTACATCAGAGCTGAATTTAATATATGTTTCCTTATCCCTATAAAATAGATCAAAGGCCAGATTTTCAAAGGCCCGCACGGCTGGCCATTTGGAAAGAAGTATATCCAGGCCCCCAAAGCCTTCATTTTAAGCAGATGGAAGGGGCAACTGCAAGGTTTGAAAGTGCGAGCTCAGGCTTGTAAAGACACTGCTTAACACCAGCATTGACTAGGGAGCGGCTGGCACGGAGAGAGCCGGAACCGCCGTTCAGTTCTGTAAAACCAGGTACTGTGCTGACTTGCGGCAGGTAGCAGAAGGCTGAGTAGAAACTCATTTCCTATTTGCTTTTCCCTAACTGGTCTCTCTCCTGGAGTACAGCACAGACCAAATGACTGGAAGGCCACTAGATGGCGCCCTCTTGTACACCCAAGTTAATATGTGATGGCAAAGCCACCTGTCAGGAGCTCTATCTCATTAAAAAGTTTAAACGGAAAAGAACAAAGTGTCAGGTTCTCCTCCTCATCACAGCAGATGGAGGTAAATTATTAAATCCGTTTTGGACTCCTGTGGTTAAGCTTCTCCTCTGGCACTGTAGAAACAAATATCTAGCACATTCGGGGGATTTAATAAATTTTAAAGAAAAAAACTAAACTGAGGACCCAGGTTTATTTGTTTGATTTTTTCCTTTTTGGGAGAGCACAAAACATACATCCAACTGAGCTGCTAATGTCTGGAGCCATTTGAAAAGGCAGTGTCTCCCAACTTTGAATTTCAATAACTTCCTCTGAAAATCTGCATAGAAGACATGAATTAAACCTTTAATAAACACTTGGCAAAATTTCAGAGAATAGCATATTTTATTTGTTTTCTCTCTCTCATATTTTCCTCAAACTCGGGACATATTACTACAGGAAGATTGAAGCTGAAGGTCTGCTATGTAGATAAAAATACACATTTATTATACATCCTAGGCTATTTTGAGGTATAACATTCCATTTAAAATTTAAACCAAGCTCTTGGATATAATGGTCCTTTTAGAATAAGGCTCTAGCTTACGTCTTCAGAGGATACTTTGAGTCTTGGGTATGAAGGGTGTTAAAGAAGTGGCGACTTTTAATATGCAAGGCCACAATGAAAATCCAACAGCTATTTTCCTATAGCCAAAACTGTATTTACAATCGGTGTGTGTATATCAGCATAATAGCCATTATTGTCCACCCATTCCAAAGTAGCCATTTACTGGGTTTGGATTATTTGGCATGAAAATTTATTATATTTTTTGCCTTTTAAATATTTGTATACTTGTGCAGCACCAAAAACTTAGTTAAAAATTGAACTGAGGACCTTTTGTTCCAGGCAACATAGCTCAAAACTTTATGTTCAACCATTTGGAGAAACTGCACTTCAAATGTTATCCCTCCCAGGCTGAGATCATTACTTTCTAAGCCTCCTGGGACACACATATCTAAAGGTTTTTTTGGTCTTCTTAACATCTCCTATTATAGAAAAAAATGGATTCCTTTCACAAACTTAGCAGGTCTTTGAAGAGGCATCATGCCATTCTTCATCTCCTGACATTACACATGAGGCTTTAGCTTGTTTGTAATTTTCTGGAGTCAATTCTTTTCTTTCCCTGCAAGTCCACGGTGAATTCCCCAGATCTTCTATCCCCAGCAGAAGGAAAACGCTGCCTCTGAAATCCTGTAGAGCAGCCTTGCGACTAAGAACAAATATTTGCCAGCCCACACGAAACTCTCTCTAGTCTGGGTTTCCCCACAGAACACATCAGCTATTAGAAGAATGAATGGAGTCAGCATTTTCTTTTCTCTTTAAAAATCGAGACATAATTCACATACTACAAAATCCACTCTTTTAAAGTATGCAATTCAGTAGTTTTGACTACGTTCACGAAGTTGTGCAACCATCACCGCCACCTAATTCCAGAACATCTCCATCACCCCCAAAGAAACCCCATATCCATGAGCAGTCAGTCCCCATTCCTCCCTCCCCCCAGCCCCTGACACTGATTAATCTACTTTTCGTCTCCTTGGACTTGCTTATTCTAGACATTAAATATAAATTGAATCATACAATATGTTGCCCTTTATGTCTGGCTTCTTTCACTTAGCATAATGCTCTCAGGGTTCATCCACGCTGTAGCACAATCAGTATGTTACATCCCTTTTTATGGCTGAATAACATCCCGACATTTCCTCTTCCGATTGCCCATGATAAATTATTGCTCATCTTGGGTAAGTTGCTAATTTGGGTCTTTGAATAGCCTTTGAGGAGAACTTACGCTACATGTAAAAATATGAAGGGCTCAATGAAATAGATTTTGAAGTCAAGAAGTTCCTGGTATCTGATAAATTAAAGGGAAACAAAATTTCTTTTGATTTTCCCCTCTCCTGCTTTCACTTCTCAATAATGATGGTTGGAAAAAAACCTTTTCACTGGAAAAATCTTCAAAATATGATCATCTCTTCCAAAATACTTAATTTGTGACAATTTTCAAGAAAGCCTATTTATAAACTAAGAAATATTTGACTTTGAGTTGAAGAGATACACATTTGAAACAGTCTATTGACTACAGTGTCATTTTTATTCATCCAAAATTTTAATCTAAAATATTTTTCATGAATTAACTCTGTTAGACTGATCACTGTATCCTAATTCTCAGCATGGTGTTTGGCCCAGAAGGGGTGTTTGTTGAGTGAATGGATAGACGCATGAGTGGATGGATGGCTACTGATTCAGAAATCAAACTATCTCCTTTTCTAACACTAAGTAATCTTTAGAGATGATATGGGATACGTTCTGTCATGGTTGGCACATTTTTGTTAAGTAATGCTATACGCAAAATACAAAGCAGTAGTGCTAACACTTGTAGACCTTCTGAAGCAAGGACTTGATTATTTATCAGAGACAGTTATATAAATGATATATAGTCAACTATGTATATACTGCTTTATAATAAAAAAAAAAAGAGTAACATGTACATCTGTACGTTCTTTGATGAGAGAGGGAAATGCAAACTCATGTCTTGTGAATGTAGTAAGTGCCAGGCGCTGGGAATGTGGAAAGCGTAGAGCCGCAGTGGGAAGATGGAAAGAGTAAGGTATGTTCTTTGCCCCTCTAAAAATTTACCCTCCTAGGGGGAGGAAGAGTCTGCTGTTCCACCACTGCAGGATGTTTTATATGCAGCTGGTGAAGGAACGATGTCAGAATCATAAGGAGGTTTGCTGGCTGATACACGATTCCTCCACCCCTTGCAGGACACAGGCGCACACTGCCCTGGGCCAGCTGGGGAGGACGGTGGTGCTGTGCCCTGCGCCTCGCACTCCCTCTTCTTCTCAGCCATCAGCCACGTGCTCTGCTGGTAAGTGTTTGTGGCTGGTTCTCTCACCTTGGTGCGTTTTGTTCTTTCCTCCATTTACTCAGCAGTTCTCCTCTTCTATTAAGTGACTTTTACCTTTTGTTTGAGTGGTAAAGTCCTATTCTTCTAGCAGTATTTGCTAGGAATCTAATACACCCTTTAACCGGTGCTAGTGCTTTCACAGGTTATTGTTTTTGTGGGCGTTCTGCTCCCAACGTTCCACGAGTGTTTAATGGCCTGCCCTGATCTAATTTCCTTATAAATCCTGCTAGTTTTAGTGCATATTTCCCAGGATGCAAGGCTTTTCAGAAATGCCTACCACACAGTAGTAGAACTGCTTGGATATGTAAAAGCATAACGCCAAGTATAATGGGCTACATGAGAATATAATAAGAAAATTCTAAGCAGGATCTGCAGTGGTTAGCTAGCCAATGCTATAGAGAAGATATCTGAGGATTTGGGGGAAAATTAAAAATTGACACAGACAGCAAGTCACTGAATCGTATGAAGCCGTGTAGTGAAATAAGAGCCTAGGCTCAAACCACACCAGGGGTCAAAGGGACTTTCTTATTATACGACCTAGGGGACACAGATCATCCTCTACATCTCCATTTAATTATCTATCAAATGACAGGACCGCATGAAGATGAAATGCGATGGTAATGTAATGTGCTTAGCACACTGCCTGGCATTCATTCAATGAGACCTGATGAAGCGTCTGGGAGCCAGGGGACTCAGGATACAGTTGCAAACAAAGTACAATGTGAGTATTCAATTTTTTTAAAAAATGGTTACTATGATGGTGTTCCTTATTTCCTTATATCTGCCATATAGTTCTAAAAACTGAATCTCTTCAGTAAGAAATAACAATGAGCAAATCCAGTTGTTAGGAAGTTATGTATTCTTTACTGCATTGCTGGAACACATCGGTGTTCCAGGGGTGACCCTGTTGTCTAAGGGACGTGGGACTTGCCAATGCTGGATATACAAGTCCCCGGCAGGGTGGTCGGTCATGACCTAGGCAAGAAGACTCTAATGTTTCTTAATATGCTTCTAGAATGCAATGCACAGGGAGCTTCCAGAAGGAACTTTGCAGAATACTAATATGGAATTATTTAAAAAGAATAAGGAAGAAAAAGACCTGCCACCCCCTCATCACGTACAGCAGGGCAGTGTGTATAGATGGGGGAAGGACTACAATGGCTCTGGAAGGGAGCCCTGGCGGCTGTGTCCGCCGGGGAGCTGGGGACCATGCACATTTGGTGAAATGTACATTTGATGAAATGCACAGATTGGATTCAGAATGCAGAGGCGGGGGCGGGGCTCGGAGAGAGGGGCTGCCCGGCGTGTCCAGACTCTCTCTGCTCCGGCTTGTCTGTTTGCGTAAGCCGAGCACAGGGTCCTTGCTGGCTGCCGAGGAGCTGGCGCCGGGCAAGGGACTTGCAGCCAACAACAGCAAATGGTGGCGGCGGGGAGGAAGCCTGCGGTGCTGCAGCCCCCTCTAGGGTAACATTCAGGAGTGCAAGAAGAGAGCCAACTCGAGAGGGCAGCTCGGAAGGGACAGGCTTGAAACCTGAGCGAGGGGACGGGCTGGGGGAGACGAGGAGGGAGCCAGTCGTGGTTCCAAAATACTGCAGTCAGGTCCTGCTGACACCAAAGCAAAAACAACCCTCACCACCCAAGGGGCTGGAGGCTGAGTTCAACTGCTGGGGGGGTGCTGCCCTGGTGGTGTTGGGGTCCCTGCCAGAGATCAAAAGGCGAGCTTGCTACACTTGAAGCAGAACTTGGCATATGCACTTTTCAGAGAGGGGCTCTGTTTTCACCAGAAGTTATCTCTCTTGCCCCCTTCTTTCCTTCTCTGGCCACGATTAAGACCAGAAATGTGCAATGAACGCTTTCCTGTCACATAAGACCAATGAAGAGAACTTATATTCTGCTTGATGTTATCTGGCCTGATGTGGAGAAATAAACAAGACACAGCATATCGCCACCAGGCACATGGTGGCCAGAGTCCCCACTGCCCCTCATCAACTTGGGGGTGACCTTGCCTCTCTCCTGCCTATCCCAGCGGGCAGCCTGGATTAGCAAGCAGGGCTGTATAAGTGCCCAGGGAATCCTGCCTGATCTTGGCATTGAGAGTGTATCAGTGTTAACAGCTGGGTGCATACGTCATGCTCAATAAGGATTTAGAGGCAACATGTGGTCTCAGA
>NW_020174922.1:5778763-5870017 GCF_003031525.2 Neophocaena asiaeorientalis asiaeorientalis | reverse complement strand
CGCGGCTGGCGGGGGGGGGGGGCTTCTCTTCCTGCCAAGGCTGGGCAGCTCCAAAGGTCACGTGACCCCCTGGGATTAATACTGCCATTTAATGAAATGCCTTGCTTATCACTGTTCTGGGCCAAAGGCTTTGTTTCTGACTGAGAAGAAATCACTTCCAAATATAACATGATCTAGTGTGTGGATTGCCTTCCTAAACTCTCAAGGGTTGCCTCTGTACATGACTCTTGAGGGTCAGTTAGCTACGAATAAGTATTCAAGGGGAATTCAGAAAGGGAGGGAGACAACAGGAAAGGCAGATCGGGAAAGGGCTTTTGTGATATCCTAAGGAGTTTAGACTTGACCTCGCAGCAGTGAGAAGGCAGTTAAAGGATTTTAAACTTTGTACAAAACAGAGTTGTAGACAGCAGGATGTCATGACTGGAAAAAGAGGCCCCACTGAAAGAAATGGGAGTGAGGAATGAGGGTCTGAACCTACTAAGTGTTAGCAGCAGAAATGGAGGGAAGGGAAGGATGAAAGAGATATTAAGGAGGTAACATTTATAGGCCATGGTGACTATTTGGAAGTGGGACGTGAGGGGAAAGAGAACATGTCTGGCTCTAGAAATCCAGCTGCATGGGTGCCGGTGCCATTAAAAAAGATGGGGAATTAAGAAGTAGGTTTGCAAGAGTGTTGGAGCAGAGGTAGTGAGTTCAGTTTTGATGTGCAGAGTGTGAGGTCTGCATAGCAGCGAATGGCCCTCAATGGGAATCTCTCTCAGCCACAGGGAATCGCCTTGCCAAACATCACAACCCTCCCAGATGGTGGCCTGTCGCCAGTGACTGCCTGATGCCTGGATACAAAGGCCCAGCCCCCTGGCTTCAATTTGGGACAATTCGGAAGGGTTATTCCTGCTCTAGAGCTCCCCTTAGGCTTGGCTACAGCCTCCTTGTGGGTCAGCTTTTCCCTCTACCCACGCCTGTCTTCTCTCTTCCTTACAGGTGTATTTCCCAAGGGCCCTCCCCAACAAACCTTCTGCAGGTAACTCTCCACCCCCCAGTCTGTTTCCAGGGACACTGTACAAGAGTGTGGTTAGAGAAAAGGGATTCCATGAGGATGGCCCAGAAAATAGAAGAGATACGGTTCTGAAAACTAACAGAAGAGGAAGTTTCTGGGAGCAGACAGGAGTCAGTAGTATTGAACACCACAGAGTGGTGTAGAGTAAAATAAGGGCGAACAGCCAGGTGGTGGGCCATGGATACCCTTGGCAAGGGCAGTGTAAAGGAGCAATAGTGTAGAAGACACGTGGCAGAGGGTTGAAGCCTCAATGAGCAACATGGGCAAGTGGAGAGAGTCAGTGTAGACTGATGTCTGAAGAAGCTTGTCTGTAGAGAGAAAGAGAGAACAGGTGGTAGATGATAGGGAAGGATACCAGATCAAGGCCCCTGTGAAAAGAACCGACTGAGGCAAAATAGCCAATGGAAAGAAAGCGGATGATACTGCTGGGGAAAGAGCAGAGCACGAAGGCAGTGCTGTACTTGAGAAGGAGGGTAGGATGCCATCCGGGCTATGTCTTTCTGCCACACCGGCAGCAAGGAGGTGTGGAGGAGGGAGGTGAGCATGGCTGTCCACTATCTCTGCATCAATCCTTCTCTGAGCACTTATAGTCTTGCACAGTCTTCAACTTCTGTTTCTGTCCTTGTGTCCCACTAATCCCCTTCAGGCTTGCAACCGTCAAACCAACCCAGACCACTGCAAACCCTCCAAGGTCCTCCCAATTCTATTGCCACTAGACCTCTTCTTCCCATTTCCTTAGCCTGCCCTTCTGGATTTACCCAGGGTTATGTGTTTTTAAACTTCTGCCTGTTCTTTAAAGTAGAAGGTGAAATACTATCTAACACATTCCTCTTTTGTCTCTGTCCTGGCCTCAGTGACCATTGCTCAGGTCTATGAAGTGGACCTGAGAAGTGAAGCTCACTTCTGCTTCTGCCTAGCACACTCTCCCTCAGAGCCCTTCCCTGGACTGTGGATGGATGGATCAGATGCCCACTCCCAAGCCCCATTATACAGTCAAAGAGCAGTGCTTTCCTCCATAACACATATCACAGTGGCACTTATGTATTTGGGTGAATATTTGACTAAGACTGGTTTCCCCATTAGGCCATAACTTTGTAAAGTCACGGACTCATCATGGAGTAGCTCCTGGCACGTGTTTTGGTTGGATAAATAAATGAATACTTGCTATAATCTCCCTTAGAGTTATTTCACTTATGAAAAGCCTAAACAAGATACAAATTCCTTAAGGACAGAAGCCAGACATTTTCATCTTTTTATTTCCTAAATGTTTAGTACAGATCCCTGTTCCTGATAGTTACTCAAAATACCTTAGCTGAGTGAGAATCAAGTTTTTAAACTACACTTGAAAAAAAATCACTAGACCCTGTGATGATGGAGCTGACCGGTAAGGGGAATTGCTGTGCACTGGTATCTGAGATCCCTGCATGGCCCTCTCAGGCATTCATACATACCCAAATATGTATTTAGCATCTATCATGTACCAGAAGTTGTGCCAGGTGCTGGGGATACAGTGGTGAGCAAAACCAGGTGTGGCCCCTGTGCTCATGAGGTTTCCAGTCTACTAGTGGACTCAGACACCAGTCAAAAGTCATGCAAATAGATGATAAATTCCAACTGATTATGAAGACATAAAAGCTGAATACCTAATGGAGTGATGGTAGCACACCATGGCAGGGTACAGAGAGGCAGGTAGAGCCAGACCTAGCAGGGCCAGCGGGTCATGTTGAGGATGTAGACTTGGTCCTCCGAGCAAAGGGGCGCCATTTGAGGCAGGGTGGGAGAAGCATTAACCAACTGCATTTCCAAAGTAGACATCCCTCACAGAATATGTGGCTACTCCCCCAATCTACAGGAACTGGCCAGCAACACCATGAGATCACCCTGTCTTCTTTTCATTAAAACCTTTATCAGTAATGAACATTTTCTTTCCTTTTTCTAATTTTCTGTTCTCTTCTGTCCCAGCCTCCTCCTGCTGTAGAATGGAGGCTTCATGAAGGCCAGGAATTTTGTTCTCCCTTGTTCTTTACTGTAGAATGTGTGGAATTGCTCCTGGCATGTATCAGATGTCCATAACATTTTGCCAACATTGAATTTTAATTTCTGTCGTTGGAAGGTTGCATGGAAGGGACATGTTGCTGGGCTTCGGGGAATAATATTTCTTCGTTACCAATTCAGCAGAGTCTCCTAGTTCTCCCATGAAAATGGGCTTACAGGACTTGCCCAAAGGTTTTATGATATTAAACTCTTTTAAATAAGGGGATTTTGAAGACCCCTTTTTTTTTTTTCAAGTTAGTGTCATATATATTGTGTTTCAAAAGTATTTTTGGCATAACTCAATCTCATCATAGCAGGACCTCCCTAAAATAGAGCTTAGGTCATTTTTTCCCAGAAACCCCCTTTTTTTTTTTTTTTTTTGCGGTACGCGGGCCTCTCACTGCTGTGGCCTCTCCCGTTGCGGAGCGCAGGCGCAGCGGCCATGGCTCACAGGCCCAGCCGCTCCGCGGCATGTGGGATCCTCCTGGACCGGGGCACGAACCCGCATGCATCCCCTGCATCGGCAGGTGGACTCTCAACCACTGCGCCACCAGGGAAGCCCCTGACGACTTCTTAATAGCTCTGTCTTTATGGGACCAGGAGTGGGGCTAAATGTAAATGTGCACCCCTCTCCGTGATTATTCTTTTCTAAGCTACTAAAGGTATGATCTACCAACTACTTTTCCTGAGTTGGACATGTTATATAAAGGTTCAGCGTTTCCTTGCCAGACAACTTGTTATCAAAACCAACATGTGTGAAACACTAAAATTTATAGTTTCTAACATTTCCTTGGGTGGTGGAATGATATGAGAATTGCAATTAACACACACACACCCCGCAAACAGCAAAGCATTATGTGGACACATTTTGTATTGAATCCAGTGGAAATTCCACATTCTCTGTGTCAGGACATCCACAAATTATGGACCAGGTTGGTTAGCATTTTATGAGTTATTCTGCTGAGACTTGTGGAAGTATTTGAAAGTTCTCCTAGTCTACTGTTAAATGTGTAGTTTAGATTCTAGCCAGTATTTAGGCTTAATTAGTTTTGTGTGAATAAATTGAGTTTTCTGCTCAGATCTCTGGGATTAATATAAAACTGGTTATAAAATCATGGCTTCCTTTTCAAATTGTGCCTTTAATTTGACCTGTATGGGTAGCTGCCTAGTTTTCTCTGAGGCGTATCACCATCTTTACACACAGCCAGATCAAGTCTATTAAAAGTGATTTGGTTTCCCCAATTTCAGCATCATCGGGGAAGTTCGAATGTTTCGTAAAATGGCAGGATTAAATGAAATCAATTCGTTACAGTTTCTGAGAAATTTCAATAATTTCTATTATATTCCATGGATAAAATTCTCCAGCTCAGGCCAGAGGGAATAAGGAATAATTTGTTAGATTTTATTTCATAAAGGTATTTGTCTTTTTAGGGGAACTAAATACAAACATTGGTATCATTTTGCTTATTATGGGCCTTCAACAGAGTCTGTATAAAGAATTGATTCATGGTTGTTAAAATTGTTCACAACCTTCATGTGACGAAGTCATACAAATAAAGTTTTTGTTTTTGCTTTTTAGTTGTAGTCTGCATGGTAAGGGTTCATAAGGGCCTACTCAACTATTCCCATTCTGCATGATTCGTGCTTTGCTTTCCATTCCTTTTTAAAACAAAATTGACAGGAGGTTTTTTTGCTTAAAAAAAACTATCCAGGATTATTTTAAAGATTTAAAATAGTGTATGTGTCCACAGTAGATGAGAAAGATGAAAGTGTTTTCTTCTAATCCTGCTGTCCACTAAACAGTGTTGCATAGTTTAAGTAAACGCAAACAGAAACTAAATTTTCCAGCACAGTTAAGGTTTTAAAAGCTAAGTCAAAATAGGAAGCAAAGAAGGTAGGGACTCCTAGTCCTTTGTGAGCCTGTAGAAAAATCAAGCAGCGATCACTAGCATCTAGCATGGCTTCGTTAAGGACACGTGGTATTAAATGCATCCTATTTTTTTTTTAATCTGAGTAATACTACACTGATTAGGAGATCAAAGGAATGGCATAACAGAATCACGAGCACTAATGTTTGTGTAGTTAGGACACGGTAATTTATAAACTATCTTCATGTATATTATTATAGGTGCTCTTTACAATCATTGTATGTGTAACAGGACAGATAATAATAATTCTCATTATTATTATAAATAATACCTTATAAGTGGAAAGAAAGTGGAAACAAAGACTAAATATGATTACTTGAGACTCACAGCAAGCAAGTACTAGAATCTGGGTCTACTTAGTCTAGTGTGCTCATTTCTATTATATGGCAGTGCTTGATTTTAGCAAAGCATTTGATAATCTTTGGTGATGCACAATGGGCAAGACAGAACAATATGAACCACGTAAGATTCTAACTGAACAGATGACGGAAAACCTGTACATTCAATTCAACACACATTTATTGAGCAATTACTATGTACTGGGCTCCCTGCTGTGTCTAGTGAAACTAGTAAATTAATTCCAGTATGAAGAGTGAGGTGAAAAGATGTGGTTATCTTTGGCATTTTCATCAGTGATTTGATTAAAGACATGGAAGATATTTTTTATGTAATCTGTGCTTAGCACCTAGCTCAGGTGAGTAGTTTAAAAGAATTTTGAGGAACTAAAATAACAGACCAAAGTTAATGAGCTGACCTTCTTACAGGAATCTATATGTTAGATTGTGAATTTAGATTAAAAGGGAAAATCTATCATCCAGTGTGGAATGGGGAAGAGACCATGTTTTGCCATTCATTGTTCATGAGGAAGTGGGTGGCTTATTAGTTTTTCTATAAGCTCAGTAAAAGTCAGCATGGTCATGTGGCTGGTGGGAAAAGCGTGCAATTTTATGCCAAATGAAGAAAACTAAAACTCCAGCCTAAAAAGACAATAATTCTGCTTATCGGCCTCAATTTGATCATGTTACTATTGTGCTCAGTTCTGGGGATAACATTTTTGGGGTGTAGATCATCTGCCCATTTGGGTGGGTAAGGGTTGGTCATGGGACGAAAAGGTGGAGGAACTGGGGCTATTAAATTGAAGCAGGGAAGACACTGGAGCAGCTGAGAGATTTTCTTCAAGGTGGAAGAAGGTGGAGACATCCTTTATGGCTCCGTATGGCAGAAATAGGACCCATGGGTGGAAATTTAAGAAAGGCGTATTTGGACTCCATGTCAGGGAGAATGTTTCAACATTTGGAGCTGTCATTAGGGGATGGGTTATCTCGAAAAGTGGTGTGTTTCCCATCCCTGGAACATTTCAGACAGAGGCTGAATGACCATCTGCTAAGGAATGCGGCAGAGAGGATTCCAGCTTTGAGTGGGAGTTTGGACTAATGACCTCTAATGTTGCTTCCAACTCTAAGATTTGGAGTTTCTAGTATAGTGTCCTGTGCACAAATCCTTATGCCCTGTGAAATTTGTTCTAAATCTCCGGAATCTGGGCCTTTAAACATCTCAAAGGATGTTCATAATTGTCTTTGAATAAACATGCACGGGGCCCGGTATTTTCTGTAAACATCTTTGCAGGAAGCAGTTTCCCACACAACTAACTGGCTGTAAGGCAATTTTGTCATAAAAGATAAAATAACTGGTTGTCAGGTTGGGTTGACAGTTTCAAACAGGTTTTATATTATATAAATCTTAGGCCTCATAATGGTCCATACAGTGACCAGTAGATGTGGCGGTCTTAAAATAGCGGATGATGAAAACTACATATAGTGACTTGATAGAAAGTACAGTGATAAGAAAATTTACGGGAAGTAAGAAATAAGAGAATGTAAGACCAGATGGCATACTATACTAGAAAATGATAATGTATCAGTTTGCAAATCCTTTGTTGAGCACAGTGACCCTGCCCACTTGTCAAAACTAAAAGCTGATTAAGCTATGGCGAATATAAAAGAGGCGGTTAATCATTCACGACAGTCTTCAAGAGGTTTAACTATCAATTCTTTAGCTAATTTAGATACGACAGCTTGTTCTGTAAGGCCATTTTTACCAAATTTATCACTCAATACTAGAAGTTGGAAGCAAAGGAAGAAGCGAGAGCATCCCAGCCCCCAAAAAGAAATAGTTCTGTGATTCATGAGGAGTATAAGCTTCTTGAAAATGGTGATTTTTGTTTTGTCTTGTCTTGCTATTTGACGGTGGAGAACATGATGTGGATAGAATTTTGTTATTTGGCACAGAATCAGACTTAGATAACTTGGTGAAATACAAGGACTGGGCACGTGGAGGAACATGTAAATGTATTAGTTCAGATATGTACTAACAGTTACATAGGTTACATATATTGATAAGAAATACCAGCGTCCCTCGTCTGTTCTATTTCCAGGGAAACATGAAGAGACTTACAGAAAGGTTTTTTTTTTATATATCATAAAGAACTTACATTAGACTTTGAATCCTTAGTGACTGACTTTGAGAAAGGGAGCACCATTGCTCTAAGATACACTCAAATACAACTATAACTGTGAATCTACATACATTTTAAATGTATTTAAATTTCTTTTCTGTACTTTCATTTTTCACAATAAAAGCTCCTTAAACTGCTGTTATTAATGTTTCATGTTCCATCATGCCCTTTTTAGTGACCTACTTTTATTTTATTTTCGTTATTTTATCTTTTAATGGCATAATGAGCCACATCGATACTCTTTTAGCTTCTTCCACAGATGGGGTATTTTATGTGATTTGTTTCTGACAGCGCCAGGCTCTTGGAAGTATCTAAGGAGCACTCACATGCGTTCGTATTCTGGACTTATAAATTCAACACCTCAACAAATAAAAACACCTCTGGGACATTTCTGAAACTGAGCTACGTCTATCTTGACTGAAATCTCCTTTTTCGCTATTGTCCAGTAGGGGCTGGTGGCACAGGTGTGGCACATGTGTACACCCAGTAGGGTGCAGGTTACAACTGTTCTGCATACCTGGACACACAGTCTGTGTGGCATTCAGTGATTAGCGCATCCACCTGGAGAGCTTGGCACCATTTCCCCACCGTCTCTGTGGGGACCTAAAATACGCAAATGTCACGTGACTCATTTGGTCTCCTATTATATGTCTCTATAGATAATTTATGGCTAAATCACTAAAGGGCTCATCATTTTAACCCACCCCTTGCCCCAACTAAAAGTACTTATAAGTAGTATTGGTTAGTAGTACAAGTGGCCTCAACTTCTTTCTCCTCTTACTCAAGTTCATTCAGCAAACTTATATTTCCTCTTTTGAGAAGCACAATTTTCATTCCAGTTGAAGGGGTGTAAGCCTGGTACAAGCAGTTTTCTGGGGACTAGGGCAGCTGACAGAGGATGGATTGTGTTTGCCTCAGTATCCCTGGTAGAGAGGAGCTCACAGAGCTGCTTCTAGATCTGTGATGCTTGGCAGTTGGGGAAAGAGTAGAGGTCAGTGGGATGGGACTGCAGGTGTCACATTAAACTCATTTACATGTGTCTATCTAAAGCATATTTTAGTTTTCTACCCACAACTAGAACATTTTCAAATTCTGTACAAACACACACCTGGAGAAAGGTTAGAACCAGCTCAATTCCAAGTCCCTAAGGTTTATTGGAACATTCCTCTGGATTGGCGACTTCTAACATAAGCATTGCAGAGAGGAAGAAAGGCTGAACTTGGCATGAGAAGGAGACCTCAGGCAAATATACCCTAGGAAGCCATTGTGGGTTCACAGAAAAATAACAGTATTGATGAAGGCTTGCAATAACACCTGCTTACTGATACTTTAGCATCGTGCTTTCAAAGCATTAGCTGTAGCCCAGCAGCAAGGACACATCACCTGGTGATTGTTAAGAAGGCAGCATATCAGGCCCCACTCCAGACCTTCTGAATCAGTCTGTTCAAGACCCTCCCATGAGGCCTATGTGTACAAAATGTTAAGAAGTCCTGCTTTAAAACTTACTACGATCAGATCGATGGAGAGTTAAAGTGAAATGAAATTTCACTTAATGGAAAACAAAAACAAAAACCTTTGTGTTTTAAAAGCGGAAACAAAACTTTTAGACCCCCTCCGCCTAAAGGGGAATGATGAATTAGTAAGAGAACTATTTAAGCCTAATGAATAATGACGTTCTGCATTTGAAGTTCATGTTAATCTGTTTTTCCAGGGTAAAGGGACTTCTGAAAGCATTGTTCTGGGTGATTCAACTATAATTTAATTAGTGACTGGAGAAGCAATGGAGTAAAAATTTCAGTTTAACTTAAAAACACTCCTTTATTTCACCTCTCCGATTTTCTGCTCACCCTAGCACACCAACTCATGAGTCACATCCAGATCCCAACACCAATCAGAAACCTAAAGCATTTTTTTGGGGATATCGTGACAAGTCACTTTTTTTTTTCCCCCTTAACTGCACAGAGCTCTTTTGCAATCACAATAAGGTTTTGCAAAAACATGCAGTGAAAGCTATAAAAGTTATGAAGTCATTTTTAGATTGATTAAAGGGTTATGAATTCCAAGCAAAGAGAGTAATGTTTCCAAAAATAGTGTGGCTGACCTAGTGGCAAAGAATATGCCATTATGAAATGCAAAATTTACAGATGCAAATACACGTATGTGTGTATGTGTATTTATGTGAGAATATAAACTCTAAAAATGCTATGAACTAATGAAAATAGCAATTGCTGGTGGGGTTTGCAAAAATGCTATAATTCAGACACACACCATTAAAAAACTCATTGATAAATCATTGGAACTCATAGCTGACTTTTGATTTATTCTTGCGCCGACTGTAGTTGTGACTCCAGGGAGATGTTTATATGCCGACAGTTTCAGTGAGGAGCGGCGGCAATAGCTAATCTGCTCAGTTTTTGAACTCTAAGAGTTATGCTTTGAATTAAAGAAGATTTATGGAGGGAGCAATGGCTTTTTATGGATTACATGCTAAAGATCAGAATGAGTAAGAAAGAAGACATTCAAAACAACTGAGGCTTTTTATTTACACACATTAAAGAAAAATACAGTTGAAACGGTCAAAAATCATGTACATTGCCTCAGTTTTATATACAACATAATTTGCCTTCTCCTGTTTACATGCTACTGTTTGATCGTGTTCTGACTTATGATGTCTTGCAATTGTTGTATATGTATGATGTTCTTTTTCTGCCAACAAGAGAGATCCTTGCAATCTTTTCTGTTCTCTTTAGTGCCAAGTACAATGCCAGGTACATAACAGATTTTATAAAAGCCGATTGAATTTTGTGGACAAATTATATAATGATCTAAAATTGCTTTACCATGCTTGGATGACTAAGATCTTAATATAAAAGGTAAACCCTCAAGCAATAACACTGTTTCGGGAGGGGGCAGGGGAGGTGGAGAAGGAGGGTGGCAAACTGCCTGACAGCTCCAGCATTGCAATACTTTGCAACATTAGACATCAAAGACCTGGACCAGGCACAAAAGAAGGATGGGGACTCTGTTCTCTGCCACATACTAAGTGCAAACCATATCTACTTTAACGCAGTCACGGGGAAATAAGTGGGGATCGAGTGGGTTTCATCATCTCTGAATTCACTTTGAATGGCACGACAGGCCCTGCCCCTGCTTTAGAATAAAGACCCAACACTTAGCCGCAAGCTTAAGCAAAACTTTTGAGCTAATTGAAAGGTTTTGAAAATGTAGGGCTTTGTGCTTGCCTTTTGAAGCTTCAAGCCTCAAGGCAGGTCCTGGGCTCCTGCCTGAGCATGAACAACTCTAAAGATGTTAAGAAAGCAAGAGAAGAATGAGGACAAAGCTAGTCAGCGTCTCTAGTTCAAGTTAAAGTGCACTAAAAGAAGGGCTGTAAGGCAATAGGCATAAAATTGTTAAGATTTTTTAAACTTTCTATTTCTCTTTACCTTATACTGTCTTATTACCTCTATCATTGAATATTCACTCATGGTAACTTTTATTATTTGCTTTGATATAAAAGTAATCTCACTAATATTTTAGCAACATACACCTATAAAATAGGCAGATTACCTGTTTTTGCTGCCTATCAAATTGCTTTCATCTCCCAAACACAGAATGATTCATGGAAAAATCCATTGAAAGTGTATTTAACTGAGTATATCCCTATTCAGCAGTTTAGTGAGTCAATTAATACAAATATAAGCTGAAAACTTACTAACCAAAGCTGATAATTACTAAATCTGTTCTTAACTAATGAAGAGTTGTGTGTACTGGGTTTTAGTTAGATTTATTTAATTCTAAGTTTTCCCAGTTTGCTTTAAAATATGTCTTAGATGACTAGACAATCAGGTGGAAAAAAGCCATTTGGGAACAATAATCACCGAAGCTTCAATATAGCTACTCTGCTTAAAATGTTTCAAGAGAGCTGTAATTTCAAAGTAAGGCTTTATATGAGATATATATATCAACTGATAAAAATGTTTCCAAGATACAACAATTCTCCAAGCCTGTAATAAAACCTTTTATAATATTGACCTGATTCATTAAGGAATAGCCTCTTTGGAAAAAATAAAGAGGTCAATTGTTCCCTATTCTTCATTTGGTTAAGGGCTATAGATGCTCATTTCAGACTAACAGCATAGCAATTTAGAAAGTGTGCAAGTTCTGGATTCTGGCCCAAGTGTGAGTCCAGCTTGTGTTACCTTGGGCAAGTAGAAATATCTCTGGGTCTCCGTTTCCTCACAGGAGACAGCATGACCCGTGTTTGAGTGTGGGACCTCCCTGGGATCAGAGCTTGGTACCTGCACTAACTCTATGACCACTGGCAGATTACCTAAATTCTCATCATTTGAGATGTTATTAGCTCAGAAGCAGAAAATGTGTTTAAAATGCGTGGAAACTCCTAACCATGGTAAGCTATTATTAGTAACTAATTTCATAATTATGATTGCCACCAGGAAGCCAAGCAGCTGAGTCTCAAAATGCAAAAGAAATACTGAATTCCTTACTCCTTTGACCATGGTCTTTTCTTATATCTAGTGAATTATTTGCCAATCTAATTTAAGAGAAGTTGAAAATGCAAGTATCCCTTTAGGCAGGGGAAGTAACTTGAATGCAACAGAAAAAGGTGCTATTAACATGTTTTCTTCTACCCCAGTCCTCTGCTGTCTGGGTCATGGAGACTTCCTGGGTGTAACATCGCTGGCCAGTGGACTGACCCCTTGGCAAGGATTCTTCCTCCCATCACTGGGTTTTTGTTCTTGACCAAGTAGTGCCATGAATCAGGCTATCTCATCTGATCTATTTATGATTCTGAGAAATTTAGTGGTCAGTGCCCCTCCACCAAAGAATTCTAATTAGAATTTCTGTAGCTACATCTTTGATGGAATAAACTGAGTATATTAGGGGAAAAAATAGACATACCCCACGCTCAATGTTGAGCTCTCTCAGATGCGTAAGAATTTTTCTGGGAAATTTTTCATTGATGGTCTCCTCTTCCAGCAATAACACTTTCCCCCCAACTCCTTTATTATTTAGAATCTCTAAAGTTTTCTTTTTTAATCGACACATAAGTATTGCTGTGAAACTAAGAACTATAGTCAACCAGTGTCAGGGCCATAGTGAAGTAAGAAGTTGGCTTTTTTTTTTCTTCCAAATTCTCACAGGCATTGGAAGCTCTCTTGGATACTTTAGCAATGTTTGGGGATTAATAAATTTTTGGTGCTTGGCTAAGGGTATATTTTTGGGCAGCATGTTAGAAAAGAGAATTCTTAGAGAGGGTAGCAAATCTGGTTAAGGGATGGCTGTGATGACTGAAGGTGCACGTTTAGTACACATCTTGCCCAGGTTGTTCCACTCTACTATGGGAACTCCCGTAATGCCAATCATTTTACAATTCCCTTTTTTAGGTGAGAGAAAGCGAGAGAGTTAGTAAATGCCCACGTGAATCCCTAGAACAACACTGTAATGCAGATATTATCAGTTCCCAATTTCAGTCCCCATCCTTCCTCTTGGTGCTTTCAGTAGTGTTTGAAAAGTATAATTAAGGCCTTTAACACAATGGACTATTACTCAGCCGTAAGAAAGAATGAAAATCTGCCATTTGAGCAAAGTGGATGGACCTAGAGAATGTTATGCTTAAGGAAATCAGAGTAAGACAAATACTGTACTATATCACTTGTGGAATCTAAAAATTAAAACAAACAAATGTATAATATACAGCAAAACAGAAACAGACTCACAGATGTAGAGAACAAACTAGTGGTCTCCAGTGGGGCGGACTGGGGAGCAGGGAGACAGGTGTATGGGATTAAGAGATACAAACTATTATGTATAAAATAGACAAGCAACAAGGATTGACTGTATAGCACAGGGAATTATAGTCTTATAATAACTTTTAATGGAGTATAATCTGTAAAAATACTGAATCGCTATGCTGTACACCCGAAACTAATATTGTAAAGAACTACAGTTCAATTAAAAATAAAAATCCTTCAGTAGTTCAGCCTTGTTTTCAGGCAGTTGCCAACTAATATCCAAATTATAGGTGGTCAACTGCTTTCTGAGGGGATATTTGCATAAAAGTTTATTGGAAGACTAATGTATCTTGAGTGATGGAGGATGGTGGAGCTTCAGATATCACGACAGTGCATTAGAGTATGGTGGGTCAGAAAAGGCTGGCTCCAGAGCACCCCACAAAAACTTAAGATTCTGCTTGAAAGTAAAGCCCACTAGGCAATACATGAGACAAGGTAGGTGCATCTGAGTGGCTCAACCAAGACCACCACCAGAAAGACAATCTAAAGCACCTCTTTCTGGATCAGAAGTGAGTTAATCATCTTAGTTCTTCGAAATAAACAGGAAAATGTGGGTAGGGCTTTCCTCCCTACATATATGCTTAGTATTTTGGTTCTTCTATTTTTCTAACTTTAATATTCATTATTCAATGTTATCAAATGTCATCATTTCTGTGCAAACTTTTCTGGGGAATTACCTTTTCTGGAGAAATCCCTCACAGTAATTGTTTCACTTCTCTCGTGAGCTTATTAAATTAAGTCTTTTTTTTTTTTTTTTTTGGTACGCGGGCCTCTCACTGTTGTGGCCTCTCCCGCTACTGAGCACAGGCTCCGGATGCGCAGGCTCAGCGGCCATGGCTCACAGGCCCAGCCGCTCCGCGGCATGTGGGATCTTCCCGGACCGGGGCACGAACCCGCGTCCCCTGCATCGGCAGGCGGACTCTCAACCACTGCACCACCAGGGAAGCCCTTAAATTAAGTCTTGACTTAAGGTAGTGTCCACTCCTTGTTGCCTCGCTAGGCCATGAGCGCTGTCATGGGGACTGTCCAAGACCCATCTTTCCAGTCCCTCAGCTTAGCACAGCACTTAGTGTCAGAGTACTCACTGAATGAGTTGCTAGGCGTGGCATGAATCTTCTCATAGCACGAGTTCAACAGGGCAGTTGCCTTCGGCCTCACTTGCTTGTGCTTTGATTGGCTGGAAGGGTCATTAGAGAGTCTTGGAAACTGAAAGTCATTAATAGCTCAGCTTCTTGTTCCCATCCTCACCACTATGTAAGGGGGTGGGGAATTGATCTTATTTTAGAAGACATTCAGAGATACCAATGAAGTAAGAACTTCTTTGAGGTTTAAATTTAGCATATCTTTGCAGAACTAGCTCAAATGTTGTCATGTTGAGCTACCTTTGTGCCCTTTACTCAGAAACATTATCTACATACCAAAACCTTACCCATTAGCCAGTGGGGTAAAGATGTGGAGGATAAATGCTATTAAGGGATATGTTTATCTTAACCTTATCCTGCAAAACTGAAGACATGAAATTTACGACTGAAGATATGAATACATTTTAAAGCTTTAAATTCTTTTAACAGGCCATGGAAACCATCCCATATTGTAAATAAGATGTGGATCCCTTACTCATTTTGCAAGAAGACTTGGTTTCAACAGCCAGTCTTCTATAATGAAGCTCAGGAAAATGTGTCTTCCCTTTCCTCTGTTCTCCAAAAGCACATCCTTGTACCTCTCATCAAGCATTAATACCATTTTAATTTTGTTTCATAAGTGTTTATCATCTTGTCAATTGGGACTATATTGTTCTCAAGGAACTGCATCCCTCTAAGTGCCTAGTACAGTGGCTAGGACAGATTCTCCATTAAGTACCTCTAACAGATTCTCCATTCAGTTTTGTTGAATGAATAAATAATGTATTCATGTAAGCTACTTCCCTCTCAAGAAATGTCAAAGAAAGACCAAGATTGAGTGTGTGTGTTTACATGTTTAATAATGAATGGGGCTGGGGGTAAGGATCTAAGGGGGTATCAATCGGACCAGAGACTATAGGGTAATCAATTCTTTGTTGGCATCTCTTAAAATGCACATTTCCTACACAAGTGACCTATGCCATACAACAAGTTTAAAGCCCTCTTTCTTAGTTTCTGGTTAATTTATGATTTTTTCCATTATTATCTAAAACATATATAGAAATAAAATCCAGTTTAAATTGTCCAGAAAGTAATTTCTCTCTCTGAAGCAATAAAACATTTTTAGGCTCAAAGCCAGGTTAGTTCCTACACATGTAATCCCTGGGGGTCTTTAGGTCACTAGCAAAAGGACTTGGAAAATTTAATTAAAGAGATTTCCAGGAAGGGGAAAGAAATTAAAGCAACTGGCCACCACAACATGAAGGAGTTTTTATATCCTACACGAAAGGTCTTACAACACAGGACACACCAAAATCTGGAAAACACAAAGGGGGATCTTCCAGAAGATTCTACAATGAACACTATTTAATAATTTAGTGCTACTGGCAACCCTGAGAAAGAACATTAGGGGGCAAGGTATTCTATTTGGTCACTCAATGACATTTAAGTATTCTTTGCTCTGTTTAAGACACTGTCATAGTGTTAGGGATGCAAAAATAAGCAAAATAAAGTCTTTATCCACATGGAGGTTATCTTTAGGACAGATAAACGGGAAAGCAAAGAGTTACTGAACAATATGATAAGGGCTTGTGATACAGGCCATACCAGACACTATAGGAACAGAGAGGAAGAAAGCTCTGCATCCTTTGATGAACCCATGGGCAGGCTTCCCAGGACATGCCTCGGTTGTATCTTTCACAAAGATCAGACAAGGAAAGATATTCTTTGTAGTAGGGCAAGATGGGAAATGACACGGAGGAGCGAGGGGCACACTGCATGTGAGGAACAAGGAGTCAGAGTAGTTGCAGCACAGTGTACACGTGGATGAGAAATGAGGTTCAGGGAAGCAGTGGCAAGATCATGGCTTATATTATTAAAAAGAGGGATGATAGGGCTTCCCTGGCGGTGCAGCGGTTGGGAGTCTGCCTGCCAATGCAGGGGACGCGGGTTCGCACCCTGGTCTGGGAAGATCCCACATGCCGCGGAGCAACTGGGCCCGTGAGCCACAACTACTGAGCCTGCGCATCTGGAGCTTGTGCTCCTCAACAAGAGAGGCCACGATAGCGAGAGGACCGCGCACCGCGATGAAGAGTGGCCCCCGCTTGCCACAACTAGAAAAAGCCCTCGCACAGAAACAAAGACCCAACACAGCCATAAATGAATAAATAAATTTTTAAAAACTACTAAAAAAAAAAAAAAGAGGGTTGATAAGGAAACCACATAAATACAACAAGGAGGGTGTATCTGAATGCCATAGGAACATGGCTTAACATTATTCAGAGAGAAGTCAACGTACATTTCCTGATCTAGAAGAAGGGAATTCAGTGATGTATGTGAAGAACTCACAAGGGATGCCAGATAATAAGATCAGAGAGACAGAGAGAGACTGTTGTGACGTGACTGAAAATTCCAGGGACCTCACCAAAAACTCAGAAAATGGCAGGTATCCGAAATGCACTTTCCAGTGGTCAAGGCTGCTTGTGTGTGTATAAGATTCCACTCAATAGCCAGAATATACTGCACTTTTAACTCAAGAAAACCACCAGGGAGACTTTAGAGGAGACGAGGGAGAAATGAAATGGAGATGAGCCGGATGCAGTTGTAAGCTGTCAATTTTATGACACTGTTTAACAGATATAAGCAGTATAACATTTAAATGGCTGCCATTATTTTACTTAGTTCTGTATCACAAAGCTATCACCAGTTCCCGCCTTCAGATAATTAACACCAAAACTACTGCTAGCATTGTATAGCAAATTCTGATGAAAGAAACATCTTGCAAATATTACAGTCTTAAATCCTTGACCATTTATAATAGTCTACTTCCATAATAAAGTAATAGCCCATTGGTAAATAGAGTGTTACACGTATTTTATTACACACTTCATCTGTACTATTGCAAAATTCTTACAAGTTATTATGATTCTATTCTTAAAAGTGAGAAAATCAGCTCTGAGAGGTTAAGAAAGTTATCCAATATCACACAGCTAGTAAGTGGTAGAGCCAAGATGCAAAACTAGGACTGCAAAGTTCATGCCCTTTCTGCTATCAATGGCAATCTATACTTACAACATTAAATGAGTCTATGTAAGTTGGTATGGAAAACAGTGTGGAGGTTCCTCAGAAAACTAAAAATAGAATTACCATATGATTCAGCAATCTCACTCCTGGGTACATTCCCGGACAAAATTATAATTCAAAAGATACATGCACCCCTATGTTCACTGCAGCACTATTCACAATAGCCAAAACATGGAAACGACCTAAATGTCCATCAACAGATGAATGGATCAAGAAGACGTGGTACATATAGACAATGGAATACAACTCAGCCATAAAAAAGAATGAAATAATGCCATTTGTAGTAACATGATGAAACTAGAGATTCTCATACTAAGTGAGGTAAGTCAGAAAGAGAAAGACAAATACCATATGATATCACTTATATGTGGAATTAAAACATGGCACAAGTGAACCTATCTACAAAATAGAAACAGACATAGAGAACAGACTTGTGGTTGCCGAGGGGGAGGAGGCTGGGGGAGGGAAGGACTGGGAGTTTGGGATTATCAGATGTAAACTATTATATAGAGGATGGATAAACAACAAGTTTATCAGTCCTGTATAGCACAGGGAACTATATTCAGTATCCTGTGATAAACAGTGATGGAAAAGAATATTAAAAAAAGAATGTCTCTTTGTGTATAACTGAGTCACTTTGCTGTAGAGCAGAGATTGGCACAACACTGTAAATCAACTCTACTTCAATTTTAAAAATAAAACAACTTTAAAAATAATAAAATAAATGTGTCTACATAAAATAGCTATAGCCACATTTCCCACCCAGCCCAGCCCAAAGGTGGATAGAAATTGGAGAGAAGGCCAGGGAAGGAATTCTGGTGATATGTGACCTCTCTCTCTGCATGTCCTCTTCTAGGTGTTCATCTTTTGGTAATGCTTCCGCTTTCACCTTTGCTGATAAGGTCCCAGTCGCCAGCCTGACCTCTTCCTCAGCTTCTGCTTACCCTCCTGTTCTCACCTACTGCTGCCATTCTTTCTCCCTTGATCTAGGTAGACACTGATGATTATGCCCAGTACATTTTCTTATAGAACCCAGACACAACCTCAAATTACTACTCAACCCAGAGCTCCAAGCAGCCATTACCACTCAACTGGAGTTGGCATTCGAGATGAGAGTTGTCTTTCTGTAGTTAGTTCTTTCTTCTGAAGCACCTTAAGGAATGCTCCATTACAAGTAACCCAAAAGAGTTTCATTGCTCCCTCCATTCAGCAAACTGTAAAGAACTTTCTGTGTGTTGGTTGTGAATGCCTCATCCTTTCTCTCAAATCCTCACCCATTCAACGAGTCCACTGCTTTCGATGATACCAGCAGAGTATGGAAAGAATATATACCAAATAACCTAGGTGAGTGGATGCAGCTCCCTTACTTCCTCACAGAGGCATGCAAAGTTGGGAGGTCCTGACAGCCAAAGAAGAAGAAGAAACCCACCAAGTCAGAGAAACTCAAAGCTGTGGGCTTGTTGCCTTTACCTGGAAAGGAGGGGAAGACAAGTTAGTGCCCAGGAGTCTATCCTACCACTCATGTACAAGTGATTCCATGCCTGACCCACATACTTCTAATGCTAATCTTGAGTTACAGTGGCCTGGTCATAGCCAATATGCCACTCTAGTTCAAGTGCTTATCATCTCACATATGGATAACTGTAATTTTCTAGGTCATCCTGTAATTGTCATAGGTTAAGCATTCGATATTTATTAAGAATGAATGAAACACATGGACGTGTAGTCAAATGATTAGTCTTGAAACACTACTTCTATTCCTTGCCCCCAAATTAATGGTTTTCCAGCAAGTAGTTCAGATTTTATCACTTGGAATTTAAGTCTTAACAATCTTGATCCAACTTACTCATGATATTCCTTCTTCTGTTCCTCCTTAGTTCTCAGTTCCAATGAGCACAGTTTCTTTAGTCTCCTCCCTACCTCCCCTTCCTGCTCTCTGCACCTCTACCCACACATGATGCATCTTTCCTTGAACTATAAAGACCATCTCCCACCCCTTGGGAAGGTCTACCTGTGCCACCTGTGTGCTGCATCTGACCCACCCATTTTGAGAGAGAAATAAAAATGCTATTGCCTCATTCTTTGAATCATGCATATTTCTTACAGTAGGCATAGCTGTGATATTAGTCATTTATTTTTTATAACAGCTTTATAGAGGTATATTGACATATTATACATTTTAAATCAATTCTGTAATTTTTTTGCTGCTACCCAAAGATGTTTGCAATAAATTGTTGCATTATAAGATTATAAAATAACCTATATTTTATGATCCCATTTATTTTGTAAAGAATGTGTATACTGTATATAGCGGGAAATCTATTAATAGTGGTTACCTCTAAGTGGTGGATTTTAGTTACTTTTTAATTTTTTAAAAAACCTGATGCTTTGAATTATCATAGAGCAAAAATGACTTTTTGATATATAGTTCTATGAATTTTAATACATGTATAGATTTGTATAGCCAGCATCACATTAAAGATACAAAACAATTTCTTCATCCCCCAAAAGTCCTTCATTCTATCCATTTATGGTCAAATTCCACCCCTTACTCCTAACCTCTGGTAACCACTGATCTGTTCGCCAACACAATAATTTTGTGTTTTTTTTAAAAGAACATCGAATGAATGGGATCACAGATTGTAACTTTTTGAGACTGGCTCTTTAACGCAGCACAATGCCTTCGACGTCAATCAAAGTTGTTGCATGAGTCAGTAGTTTGTCTCTTTTTATTGCTGAGGAGTGTTCCATGGTACACATGTACCACAGTTTGTTAATCCACCCCTCTGTTAAATGTATCTTGGGTAATTTGGGGCAATTATGAATAGAGCTGCTATAAATATTCCAGTCCAGGTTTTTGTGCAAATGTAAGTTTTTATTTCATTAATGTAAATACCCAGGAGTGGAATTGCTAGGTTATAGGATAAGGATATTTATAAGAGCAACACAGTATTTTCATTTTGATTAAGTCCATTTATTAACCCTTTTAAAAAAGGACTGTGCTTTCAGTATCATGTCTAAAAACTCTGCCTAGTCCTAGGTCACAGGGATTTTCTCCTTTGTTTTCTTTTAATATTTTATAGTTTTACAATTTGTAGTTAGATATATCATCTATTTTGAGTCAATTTTTATATAAGGTATAAGATTGAGGTCGAGGTGGCTTTTTTGCATATAAATGTCAAACCTTTTTTCAACAGAATATGCTGAAAAGAGGATTCTTTCTCCGTTGAATTGCTTTGTAACTCAAAAATCAATTGGCCATATTAGTATGGGTCTATTTCTGTACTTTGTATTCTGTTCCACTGATCTACATGTGTCTCTCTTTGTCAACCCACAGTGTCTTGATTGCTGCAGATTTATAGTAAGCATTCAAACCAACCAATGTAATTTTTCCAATTATTTTTTTCCAAATTTTTTCATTTTCAGTTGTTCTGATTCCCTTGCCTTTATACATACATTTTAGAATCAGCTTGCCCATATATCCAAATAATTCTCCTTGGATTATTACTGGAAATGCACAAAAACTATAAATCAATTTGGGGAGAAATAACATCTTTACTATGTTAAGTATTCCCGTCCATGAACAAGGTACGCTTCTCCATCTACTTAAGTCTTATTTGATTTTATTCATCAGCATTTTTTAGTATTTTTGCAAACAGATGCTGTACATGTTCTATCAGATTCAACCGCATTTCGTTTTCACTCTTTATTATTAAAAATATTACTGGTTTTTAATTTCAATTTCCAATTTTACATGACTGGTATATAAAAATACTATTAATTTTTGTGTGATCATCTTGTATCCCGTGACCTTGCTAAGCTCACTTAAACTTTTAGGAGTTTTTAAAATAGATTCTTTGGGGTTGTCTTCATAGATGATTATAACCATGCCTTCTGCAAATAGAAATAGCTTTACTGCTTCCTTTACAGTATGTATTGTATGTTTCAAAATTTCTTCTCACTTTATTTCACTGGCTAGGACTGCCAGTACAATGAGGAATAAAAGGGGTGATAATATATAGCCTTGTCTTATTCCCAATGTTAGGGAGAAAAGAGTCAGCCTTTCACATTAAGTATAATATCACCTGTAGGGTTTTTGAAGATGCCCCTTATTATGTAGAAGTTCCCTTTTATTTCTAGTTTGTTAAGAGATTCTATCATGAATGATGTTGCATTTTGTTGAATTTTTTTTCTGTATCAATCGATAGTCTATAAATAGTTCTTTAAACTATTAAGGTGGTGGATTATTCTGAGCAATTTTTAGAAAAGAATAATGTATCAGCTTTGCATTTCCAGGTTAAGCTGAACTTGATTGTATTATTCTTTTTCTATTTTTTGAATTTCATTCGAATGCTTAATAGAAGCTGTTGATGTTGAAAAAAATACAGAAATAAATTAATCTATTATCTGCATATAATGAAGAAATTCTCATTTATTGAAATATTATGTTTCCATTACAGTTAACCCTTTGAACCAATCAATAGGGAGAATATTCTATATATTCCAGATGTTGATAAATGCATTAATCAGCATATTTTATGTGACATCTCAGATTTAGTTTCTTTGAAGCATAAACCTCTTTTGAAGAATTAGAATTTAAAACTGATGAAGTGATAGAGTTTTATGATACAAGCTTTAGAGACATTATTGCACTCACACTTAAATAGTTGACTGCTGAGAAAATATCTTTTGTAGAACCAATTAAAAATGCCAGCTGTATCCAGCACCTCACTGCCCTTGATCAACTGGCAACGCCTTTTGCTTTACTGCCACTCACTATAATACTCCAGCAATTCAGATTCTATAATTTTACAAAATATTTAGTACTTTAGACAGAATTATGCCATTTTGTTAACCAGTACTTGAGAAACTGAAAATTTAGCCAGGATATCATACTGTGGCCAATCTTCCATTTTAAAGCTCTGTTGGAAATCCCATAAACGTGTCTTGAATAATTCTACCATGATGGAAAGCAAGAAAAACGGGACAGGAAGTTGTGTGAGGAAAGAGACTTTACAACCAATACTTTGAAGGTACAACAATTCAACAATAAAAGGGAATGAAGAGTTAGGCTCTGGGGTAATTGAAACTTTTTCTTCCATCTTTCCCTCAATTAAAGTAAAATCATAAGTCAATATATTGTACCAGATGTGCTGAGATAACTCTCCCTATAGAAAACATCTAAAAATGCTATGGAAAATGTTAAAAATTACTTATTTACTTTAAATCACAGTTGAGCTGGTGGTAAACTAATTATTAAAGAGATAGAATCAGTAGATAGATGTTTTCACAGAGAAACCACCATCCTGAAAAGGATTAGAAGATAAATACGCTCAGCATTTAAGGAACAAACAACTCCACCCTTATACAAATTCTTTCCAAGTATAGAAAAAAAAAAAAAAGAGAAATCACTCCTTAAATTTTCTGTGTGGCTACTAAATCATGACAAAACAAGACAGTGTGTGAATGTGTAAAAGATCAATCTCATTCTTGAACACAGATGCAAAAATCCTATACAAAATATTAACAAACCTTACCCAATAAAAAGAACCAAAGCTTCTTGAAGAAATGGCTAAGTACACATCTCATGAAGGAAATAAAAAAAGGTTAGTCCGGGAAATCTTGTGTCAGAAAGGAAGGAGGCTTTTAAAGATGAACTGAATCATGTCAAAAGGGCATAGGATAAAATACGAAGGGGCTCCCACTGGTATAATATGAGACAATTTGAGAAGAGAAACACTAACTCTATTGTACTAAAATACATCAAAAATATAAAATTCAGGAGATTGGTTCAAGATGGTGGAGCAGAAGGATGTGCACTCACTCCCTCTTGCACTGGAATCACAACTAACTGCTGAGCAATCATTGACAGGAAGACACTGGAGCTCACCAAAGAGGAGGCCCCACATCCAAAGCCAGAGGAGAGGCCACAGTGGGATGGTAGGAGGGGTGCAGTCACAATAAAATTGAGTCCCATAACCGAAGGGTGTGCGACTCACAAACTGGAGAGCAATTATACCACAGGAGCCCACCCACTGGAGTGAGGGTTCTGGGCCCCATGTCAGGCTTCCCAACCTGGGGGTCTGGAAACAGGAGGAGGAAGTCCCAGAGAGTCAGACTTTGAAGGATGGCAGGATTTGATTGCAGGACTTCAACGGGACTGGGGGAAACAGAGACTCCACTCTTGGAGGTCATGCACAGTGTAGTGTGTGCATCGGGACCCAGGGGGAAGGAGCAGGGACCCCCAGTGAGAATGAAACAGACCTACCTGCTAGTGTTGGAGGGTCTCCTGCAGAGGCAGGGGGTGGCTGTGGCTCACTGGGAGGACAAGGACACTGGCAGCAGAAGTTCTGGGAAGTACTCCTTGGGGTGAGCCCTCCCAGAGTCTTCCATTAGTCCCACCAAAGAGCTGGGTAGGCTTCAGTGTTGGGTCCCCTCAGGCCAAATAACCAAGAGGGAGGGAACCCAACCACACCCATCAGCAGACAAGCAGACTAAAGTTTTACTGAGCTCTACCACCAGAGCAACACCCAGCTCTACCCACCACCAGTACCTCCCATCAGGAAGCTTGCACAAGCCTCTTGGATAGCCTCATCCACCAGAGGGCAGAAAGCAGAAGCAAGAAGAACTACAATCCTGCAGCCTGTGGGACGAAAACGACATTCACAGAAAGACAGACAAAATGAAAAGGCATAGGACTATGTACCAGATGAAGGAAAAAGACAAAACCCCAGGGAAACAACCAAATGAAGTGGAAATAGGCAACCTCCCAGAAAAAGAACTCAGAATAATAATAGTGAAGATGATCCAGGACCTCGGAAAAAGAATGGCGGCAAAGAACGAGAAGATGCAAGAAATATCTAACAAAGACCTAGAAGAAGTAAAGAACTAGAGGAATTAAAGAAAACACAGATGAACAATACAATAACTGAAATGAAAAATACACTACAAGGAATCAATAGCAGAATAACTGAGGCAGAAGAACGGATAAGTGAGCCAGGGACAGAATGGTGGAATTCACTGTGACAGAACAGAATAAAGAAAAAAACATGAAAAGAAATGAAGACAGCCCCAGAGACCTCTGGGACATTAAACACACAAACATTCGCATTATAGGGGTCCCAAAAGGAGAAGACAGAAAGGACCCAAGAAAATATTTGAAGAGATTATAGTCAAAAATTTTCCTAACATGGGAAAGGAAATAGCCACCCAATTCCAGGAAGTGCAGAGAGTCCCAGGCAGGATAAACCCAAGGAGAAACACACAGAGACACACAGTAATCAAATTGACAAAAATTAAAGACAAAGAAAAATTATTAAAAGCGATAAGGGAAAAACAACAAATAACATACAAGGGAACTCCCATAAGGTTAACAGCTGATTTCTCAGCAGAAACTCTACAAGCCAGAAGGAGGTGGCACAATATAGTTAAATTGATGAAAGGGGAGAAACTACAACCAAGATTACTCTACCCAGCAAGGATCTCATTCAGATTCGACGGAGAAATCAAAAGCTTCACAGACAAGCAAAAGCTAAGAGAATTCAGCACCAGCAAACCAGCTCTACAACAAATGCTAAAGGAACTTCTCTAAGTGGGAAATGCAAGAGAAGAAAAGGAACTACAAAATCAAACCAAAAACAATTAAGAAAATGGTCAAAGGAACATACATATTTAAGAAACCTTAAATGTGAATGGATTAAATGCTCCAACCAAAAGATACAGGCTTGCTGAATAGATACAAAAACAAGACCCATATATATGCTGGCTACAAGAGAGCCAATTCAGAGCTAGGGACACATACAGATTGAAAGTGAAGGGATGGAAAAAGATATTCCATGCAAATGGAAATCAAAGGAAAGCTGGAGTAGCAATACTCATATCAGATAAAATAGACTTTAAAATAAAAAATGTTACAAGAGACAAGGAAGGACACTACATAATGATCAAGGGATCAATCCAAGAAGAAGATATAACAATTATAAATATATATGTACCCAACATAGAAGCACCTCAATACATAAGGCAAATACTAATAGCTATAAAAGAGGAAATTGACAGTAACACAATAATAGTGGGGGACTTTAACATCTCACTTACACCAATGGAAAGATCATCCAGACAGAAAAGTAATAAGGAAACAGAAGTTTTAAATGACACAATAGACCAGACAGATTTAATTGATATTTGTAGGACATTCCACCTGAAAGTGGCAGTTCTTCTCAAGTGCACACGGAACATTCTTCAGGATAGATCACGTCTAGGGTCACAAATCAAGCCTCAGTAAATTCAAGAAAATTGAATTCATATCAAGCATCTCTTCTGGCCACAATGCTATGAGATTAGAAATAAATTACAGGGAAAAGAAGGTAAAAAACATAAATATATGGAGACTAAACAATATGTTACCAAAAAGCCAAGAGATCACTGAAGAAACCAAAGAGGAAATAAAAAAATACCTAGAGACAAATGACAATGAAAACACGATGATCCAAAACCTATGGGATACAGTAAAAGCAGTTCTAAGAGGGAAGTTTATAGCAATACAATCCTACCTCAAGAAACAAGAAAAATCTCAAATAAACAATCTAACCTTACACCTAAAGGAACTAGAGAAAGAATAACAAACAAAACCCCAAGTTAGTAGAAGGAAAGAAATCATAAATATCAGAGCAGAAATAAATGAAATAGAAACCACGAAAACAATAGCAAAGATCAATAAAACTAAAAGTTGTAAAAGAATGAAATTAGAACACTCCCTAACACCATACACAAAAATAAACTCAAAACGGATTAGAGACCTAAATGTAAGATTGGATATTATAAAACTCTTAGAGGAAAACATAGGAAGAACACTCTGATATAAATCACAGCAAGATCTTTTTTGACACACCTCTTAGAATAATGGAAATAAAAACAAAAATAAACAAATGGGACCTAATGAAATTTAAAAGCTTTTGCACAGCAAAGGAAACTATAAACAAGACGAAAAGAGAACTGTCAGAATGGGAGAAAATATTTGCAAATGAATCAACGAACAAAGGATTATTCTCCAAAGTATATAAACAGCTCATGCAGCTCAATATTAAAAAAAGAAACAACCCAATCAAAAAATGGGAGGAAGATCTAAATAGACATTTCTCCGAAGAAGACATACAGTTGGCCAAGAGGTACATGAAAAGGTGTTCAACATCACTAATTATTAGTGAAATGCAAATCAAAACTACAATGAGGTATCACTTCACACCAGTTACATGGGCATCATCAGAAAATCTACAAACAACAAATGCTGGAGAGGGTGTGGAGAAAAGGGAACCCTCCTGCACTGTTGGTGGGAATGTAAATTGATACAGCCATTGTGGAAAACAGTATGGAGGTTCCTTAAAAAAACTAAAATTAAAATTACCATATGACCCAGCAATCCCACTACTGGGCATATACTCCGAGAAAACCATAATTCAAAAAGACACATGCACCCCAGTGATCATTGCAGCACTAATTACAATAGCCAGGTCATGGAAACAACCTAAATGCCCATCAACAGATGAATGGATAAAGAAGATATGGTACATATATACAATGGAATATTACTCAGCCATAAAAAGGAACAAAATTGGGTCATTTGTAGAGATGTGGATGGACCTAGAGACTGTCATACAGAGTGAAGTAAGTCATAAAGAGAAAAACAAATGTCATATATTAACGCATATATGTGGATCTTAGAAAAATGGTACAGATGAACCACTTTTCAGGGCAGAAATTGAGACACAGATGTAGAGGACAAACATATGGACACCAAGCGGGGAAAGCGGTGGGTGGTGGTGGTGGTGGTGTGATGAACTGGGAGATTGGGATTGACATGTATACACTGATGTGTATAAAACTGATGACTAATAAGGACCTGCTGTATAAAAAATAAATAAAATAAAATTCAAAAAAATAAAATAAAATCAGAAAACCATAATGACACTAAAAACACCAAAACAAAAACAGAACCACCTTATTGGTCATCAATGGTGGTTGCTAGGACAAAAACTTGTAGTCTGAAAATTGAAAAATAAAAGGAAAGAATAAAGCATTTATCCCTATTTTTCTGTATGGACTCTATTTTATTGTACCTAAAAAGTTGATGAGACAGTTCTATGAAAAAGACTTCAGTTAATAAATGAAAAATTAATGATACAATTAGATCATCATTATTTTACAACATCAAATGAAATAATACATGCAGGCAATAATCGCAGATGCTACAATCATTAGGTAAATGATGATGAGAACATCTGCAGTGGATGAATTAGGCTGACCCCACATGAGTCCACCGATCAATCTGAACATCACTAAGTGTGGGACAATTGGGTATTTTGTTCCTCACAATGTGATGCAATAGGAAGGACACAGCACCACTATGAATTATTCCTGCCTAAAAAACTACCTAAATTCAATAATGCTTCTAAATCTGAATTTCAGTTAATAGGAAAAGTGTAGTCTAGAAGAGTAAGTGAAATGACACCATGAAGAATGTGTCAATCGACCAAACCCAAAGTGTAGAATGTTCTGGAACCAATAATCTAAATTTCTCAACAACTCAACGCCTTGAAAAAGAGGGACCACGTGTGTGTGTGTGTGTTTGTGTGTGTGAGGGGAACTGTTATAGAATAAAGGAGACTTAGACATAAACATGATGTGCAGTTTGCAATGTATGGATCTCATTTAGGTAATGAGTTGGAAGGGAACAAAATAATGTATAAGGATACCTTTGAGAGTCTCCTGGCAATACCGATATAAAATAGGTATTAGATTATACTAAGGAATTCCCATTAATTCTGTTGGATGCAATACTGGAATGGTTGCTGCGTATTTTAACAATACCTTTATCAGTTAACGATGCATACTGAACTACTTATGGGTGAAATGATATGATGTCTAAGATTTGTTTTTAAAGAATCCACCCTAAAAAAAATTGGGGTTGAGAGAGGGATGGATAAAGCAAGAAGAGGAAAATGTTGATAATTTTTGAAGCTAGGTGATGATAGCATTAAGATGTATATTACTATTCTGTCTCTTTCAGTGTATATTTGAACATTCCGATAAAAAATCCAGAAAGTACAAAAAGATAGTATATTATAATCAAGGTGAATTGATTTAAAATTTTTAAGGTCTGTTTCACATCAGAAAATCTACCAATGTAATTTAATGCATGAGTAGATGAAAAGATTTAGGGATCCCATTAGATCCAGGAAACATCATTTAATAAAGTCAACAACCATCCATACTAACACACTTAAGGGATAGAAGAAAAGGTGCTTAATGTAATGAAGGGCAGCTAAACAATGCATATAACTATTAAACTCATTACTGAAATATTTTAAAAATTGCATTTAAACTCAGGAAGAAGACAAGGATATCTGTTTTCAGTATTCTATTACAATGCATGTCCTAGCCAGTACAATTTGAAAAGGGTAAAAGAAGCACGATACAGAAATTGGAAAGAAAGAAAGAATTTCTCATTATTTATGTGTGTATGTTATCTATGTCTATTTAGAAAACCCCAAAATTGGCTACTAAGAGTACTGGAATGGAACATGTTCAGACTAGAAATACTGCAGGGAATTGGTAATAAAAAAAATTTACCCCTATATCATAAACATTTTCCTGTTTCAATGACTGCATAATATGCAAATGGGAGCACTGGATTAGACTTGCAATTTTTTTTTTTTTTTTTTTTTTTCCGGTACGCGGGCCTCTCACTGTTGTGGCCTCTCCCGCTGCGGAGCACAGGCTCCGGACGCGCAGGCTCAGCGGCCATGGCTCACGGGCCCAGCCGCTCCGCGGCATGTGGGATCTTCCCAGACCGGGGTACGAACCCGTGTCCCCTGCATCGGCAGGCGGACTCTCAACCACTGCACCACCAGGAAAGCCCCTAGACTTGCAATTTTTTAATTACGTTTGTAGGTCTTAGGCAAGTCCCTCATTTCTCTGGCTCTTAGTTTTCTCATCTGTAAAACAAATTATGGATTACCTGATCATTAGGATCTCTTAATAGTTCTAATGTCATGTGACCTTCATTAATTAAAAGAGCAATTAAAAATGTATATTTTATGTGTATCATAGCAAACTGGTAGAACTCCTGTAAAAGTGTTTTATTTCTCATTTAAATTTGTTATATGTGACGCTTTATCATATGATACTCTTGAAAGGCTTAGGTCCAGCTTGCACAATTAGTTACAAGCTGCATACGGTAGGATATACGTTTTTCAAATCCTTGTTTCACGTTGTGCCTAGCAGATTGTCTGACAACATATGATGCCCAATGAATACCTGTTGAAATAAAATGTAGAAAGCTTTGTGGATGATAATGGGGATAGTTGTGATGTTAGAAAGTTGAAAGGTGGAAACATGAGATGCACATCTAGGAAAGGATAGAACACAATTATGTTTCAATCATTGTTTTTATAATTTTTTCTTTGGTGTCTGCCTCCCCCGTTAGACTGTTAAGTTCTAGTGCGTCAGGGAATGAATTTGCCTTGCCCACAATGTAGCACCAGGACCTAGTGCAGTGACTGACACATAGTGGATGCTGAGTATACTTCTTAAATGATAGGATGTACAGCTATCTGTCGCAGTTTCAACTTCAAGAAAATTACCCATGTGTCCTGAATTTTTTTTTTTTTTTTTTTTTTGCGGTATGCGGGGCTCTCACTGTTGTGGCCTCTACTGTTGCGGAGCCCAGGCTCCCGACGCACAGGCTCAGTAGCCATGGCTCACGGGCCCAGCTGCTCCATGGCATGTGGGATCTTCCTGGACCGGGGGCACGAACCCGTGTGCCCCGCATCGGCAGGCGGACTCTCAACCACTGCGCCACCAGGGAAGCCCCCCGAATTTATTTTAAAGCCATATCCTGTGATAAACACACTCACATTTTATTGATTAAACCATCAAAAGATATTTTGTAGGAATTCAATAAGAAAATTCTAAATTATGTAGATACATATGCTATATATAAACATAAAAACATGTTCCAGTTTTTCTATTTGGTCTGAAACGTCCCCAGCAATAGTTTTGTCTTCTCTGGTTACAGCCCTATACAGTTCTCTCTTTTCATGGTCTAGCTGCTGGAAATAAGCATCAACATTCCCTCCTACGCTTGGAAACTTGATCCTTCTTCTCTGACCCCATCTTGCTCTTTCTATTCTCAGCTAACAGGGAGCAAGTACTTATTATTGTCACTTTCAGACTTGCTATTCACACCTCAAAACATCAAGATAATGCTTGTGGATCTCTTCCTTGATCCTCACTCAGGTGATTACGGATCTCTGGGTTCTTTTAATCCGTTGGATACATTTAAGACTTTCTCTTGCTTGATCTCTCAGTTGTGCTTGATCTCACTGTTGCCATTCCCTTCTTAAAATTCTCTCCCCCATTCATTTCTAAACCATGAACATGACTCTCATCTGGTTTTCCATCTACTTCTCTGGCTGCTTCTTCTCATTCTGTGTCTCATTATCATCTTTTATCCTTCTGAAACCATCCTTAGCTCTCATCTCTCATTCCATCCTGGATTCCATCACTTCCTATATGATGATACCTCCTAAATATATCTTGCCAGTTCAGATCTTTTTTCCTCAGCTCCAGATTATAAATGTGCCATGTTTCCTCATGCCTTTGTGTCTGCACACATCCTCTTCCTTCTCCCTGGATCAATTCCCACTGCCTGTTCATTGGGCAAAATGTCACATATCCTTCCATTAGCCCCAATGCTTATTTCCACTGTATCACTTTACAACTTCCCCATCAGGTCCGAGTTCTTTGCATTTCCTGCGCTTTGAATCCACTTTAATTAAAGCAATTATCTCATTGTTTACATGTTTGTATCTGACCTCTACTGGATGGCAAAGTGGGGTAGAGATGGGTTTCAATTTCTACTTTTATAGTTCCAGTACTTAGGACAATGCTTGATACCTATTAGGACCTCAATAAACATGTTTGTTGGGGGAATAAATAAATCTCTTGTAGTTGTTTTAAAACTGCTTCTCACATTCATTCTCAAAGTGAATTCTCACAGCCTCCCCAAGAAGTAGATACGATTATTAAGACCCCTATTTTACAAATGAGGAAAAACAGCACTTTCCCATGAGTACGTATTTATTAAATGGCAGACAAAGGACATGAACCCAAATCTTCACTCTGTCTCCAGGGTTCTAGTCACTGGACTGGGGCAAAAACACAATTGGGCAGCTTGAGTAGGATACAACAGATACTGATGTTAACAGCTTTTGCTTCTCTGAATCAGTTAAAGGCTACTGATTAATAGAAACACATGAGTAGTTTTTCATTGAAGAAGGAGAAGTTCCTTACAGCAATGAGCCCTGTCATTTTACTTCTAATTTCATAGCAAGTTCTTTGAACAGGGTATTCTTCACCAAAGGCTACATGATTTCTCTCCCTGATCATGCTTTCAGAAATGGAAAATGGGACTGCTCTTTAGACCTAAACCTTCTTGAGTTGGCGAAGACAAGATGTGTTGGGGAGAATATCTAAAACATGAGCAGATTGTTTTCAATCTGCATGTCTTGCCAATTTGATAATGGATATATAATTTGTTCAAGACTTAACATTCCCAACAAGAGCTAAACAACCAGGTTTAAAGATATTTATGATAAATTAGTTGGGTAACTTTTCTGTAACATTCTCTGCTCATAATCCTTTAGAGGAAGCAGAAACATTTTGCAAAAGCAGCTGTTTTTCAAAAAGAAATAGAGCCAAACCAAGCTATTCAGGGCCATGAGGTTGTCAGGCAAGGAGGAATACCCATGAGATTACATTAACTGACACAAGTGTTATTTTGCCTCGTTTTTTCTCTCTTTTTAGTCTCTTTTATCTAAGCATAATACACGGTTTTGTAAAATTTTAGCCACTACTAGAAATGATTTGCAAATTAACTGGTAGGACTATGTTAGTTTTTTTTTTCTTTAACATCTTTATTGGAGTATAATTGCTTTACAATGGTGTGTTAGTTTCTGCTCTATAACAAAGTGAATCAGCTATACGTACACATATATCCCCATATCCCCTACCTCTTGCGTCTCCCTCCCACCCTCCCTATCTAGGTGGTCACAAAGCACCGAGCTGATTTCCCTGTGCTATGCAGCTGCTTCCCACTGGCTATCTGTTTTACATTTGGTAGTGTACGTATGTCCATGCCACTCTCTCACTTCGTCCCAGCTTACCCTTCCCCCTCCCTGGGTCCTCAAGTCCATTCTCTATGTCTGCGTCTTTATTCCTGTCCCGCCCCTAGGTTCATCAGAACCTTTTTTCTTTTTTTTAGATTCCATATATATGTGTTAGCATACGGTATTTGTTTTTCTCTTTCTGACTTACTTCACTCTGTATGACAGACTCTAGGTCCATCCACCTCACTACAAATAACTCAATTTCGTTCCCTTTTATGGTTGAGTAATATTCCATTGTATATATGTGCCACATCTTCTTTATCCATTCGTCTGTCGATGGACACTTAGGTTTCTTCCATGTCATGGCTATTGTAAATAGAGCTGCAATGAACATTGTGGTACATGACTCTTTTTGAATTATGGTTTTCTCAGGGTGTATGCCCAGTAGTGGGATTGCTGGGTCATACGTTATTTCTATATTTAGTTTTTTAAGGAACCTCCATACTGTTCTCCATAGTGGCTGTATCAATTTACATTCCCACCAACGGTGCAAGAGGGTTCCCTTTTCTCCACACCCTCTCCAGCATTTATTGTTTCTAGATTTTTTGATGATGGCCATTCTGACTGGTGTGAGATGATATCTCATTGTAGTTTTGATTTGCATTTCTCTAATGATTAGTGATGTTGAGCATCCTTTCATGTGTTTGTTGGCAATCTGTATATCTTCTTTGGAGAAATGTCTATTTAGGTCTTCTGCCCATTTTTGGATTGGGTTGATTGTTTTTTTGATATTGAGCTGCATGAGCTGCTTATAAATTTTGGAGATTAATCCTTTGTCAGTTGCTTCATTTGCAAATATTTTCTCCCATTCTGAGGGCTGTCTTTTCATCTTGTTTATGGTTTCCCTTGCTGTGCAAAAGCTTTAAAGTTTCACTAGGTCCCATTTGTTTATTTTTGTTTTTATTTCCATTTCTCTAGGAGGGGGGGGTCAAAAAGGATCTTGCTGTGATTTATATCATAGAGTGTTCTGTCTGTGTTTTCCTCTAAGAGTCACTATGTTAGTGTTAAATAAAATTGAGCCATATGTAACTCTTTTTTCCACCCTTCTATTTCTCCAAGTTTTCCCCTTTCTTCTCTCCAAAGAGAACACTTGGAGGACCATGAGGGTGGCATGACCTTTTCCCCTCATCTGAGAAGGATCCTCCCCTCTCATCTCATCTCTTGTTTGGCCTGACTGGAATTGGCAATCCCAGCACACAGGGTGGCCCAAGGCCAAATCTGTAAAGTTAACTCTGGAATTTAAACATGTTCATAGAGGTTTGGAAAAGTGCCCCTGTCATCTACTGCCTGACCATCCTGTGTCATCATTATCATTTTCCATTTCCAGCCTCTCAAGAGATTCAGAGTTTGGAAACATCTTAGGGGCTGCCTATCAAGCAAGTGGAGAAAAAACAGCTGTGTTGAGGGTGAGGAACAGATGCTTAAGGGCAGTGAATAGAAGGTGTTTGCTGTAGCTGACATGATTGGAAAGTCAAGGGATTCTTTCCCTTCAGAAAAAAAAATGATCTGCTTTGCTGTACTGTGCTTTGCAGATACTGCATTTTTTTACAAACTGAAGGTTTGTACAATCCTGCATCGAGCAAGTCTATCAGCACCATTTTTCCAACAGCATTGGCTCACTTCATGTCTGTGTGTCACATTTTAGTAATTCTACAAATAGTTCAAATTTTTTCATTATTATATTTGCTATGGTGATCTGTGATCAGTAATCTTTGATGTCACTTCTACGACTCACTGAAGGCTCAGAGGATAGCAGTTTTCAGCCATAAGTATTTTTTAATTAAGGGAGAAGATTTTTTTCAGACATAATGCTTTTGTACACTTGCTAGACTATGGCACAGTGCAAACATACATTTTATGTGCACCGGGGAAATCAAAAAATTTGTGCAACTCGCCTTTATTGCAATATTTGCTTTATGGCAGCGGTCTGAACGGAACCTGCAATATCTCGGAGGTCTGCCTCTAGTTGGAACTGGTACCATAAGGAAAAGGTGCAGCTACTCAAGTTGAACCTTAAACCCTATCTCGTGAGGCTAGACAGAGGCAAACACTAGAGGTACTTAGGGGCTGGAATGGAAGCTGAGCTCTGGAAAGAGACGAAGAGGGAGAAAAGAAAGTTGCTGGCCAGAGTTAAGGCAGACTAAATCCAGGGACCAAAGGGAGGGAGGCTGAAAGACGAATCAAAGATGGGGAGTAGGGTACATGGAGCAATGGGAGATAATCAGTAAAAAGGGAAAATGGAATCAAGACATGAGTAATGGTTTTCCTTTCCAGGGAGTCAGGAATGCTGAAAACTCCTAGTTTGTTGAGCTTCTGTAATGGGAGACTTGGCGACTCTCAATGGGGGCACCTAGGAATCTAACAGAAATCCCACTGATGAGCTTAAATGGAAATTTACTGTTTTGTCCTCCACTAGGCCCAATGCTAAGGTCCTGACAGGAGAGGTGATGAGAGAGGAGAAAAAGTGATTAAGATACTCTGACTATTTGTTGAAAGACGCTTAGGTGGATTGAGAGAAATGTAGCTGAAAATGAAAGCCTGGGTGAATTCATCATCTGGCCATTCTGAAGGAGATCAAGATTAACAGGGCACCTCCTCAGAGGCTGACATGAGCCTGGTGAACAAAACCCCAGATATGATTTAGATCTGCGTTCCTGTGGGTTCAAAGCAACTAGAAATCCATTAAATCTGCATTCTTTGAGCTACGGGAGAATGAGGCTTTTTAGATTCAAATATTCATAAAATCCTTTACAACTATTAACTGCCATGATTATACTGCATTGTTTAGTGGTACAAAAGGAAAAAGGCTTTGAAGTATTCAAGAGTTCGTCATACTAATTAAAAAGTGAAGGGTGAGGCAAAAAGATAAAATGTTTCTATAAAATGCTGACTTCAAAAATGCATAAGCTCATCTCAGATACTCGATATAAAAGTTAGTTGATTTAGATTTAGAGAAGCTAGATCGTGGTAGAGTAGAACATATTCTTGAAAAAAGTTCTCTGAGAAAAGACAGAATAAATAATCTTCCCCTTATGAAAATTATACAGCATTATTTTATGATAAGCCATAAAATGATGGAACTGGAGGCCATAACCTCATCATTATTTCTTTCTATTGATCTTCCCATGTGGAGCTACATTTGAGAAATTCCTTGGAAGTTTATTTTTACATGAAAGACTCATTCATATATTACAACAATTCTTCCCTCCGTCCCTCCCGCCCTCCCTCCCTACAGAACAAAGACACACTTAAAGTTAATACATGTAAAAAGACGTAATAAAATATTAATTTAAAATCTTTTTGAGTGACATAATAAATGTTCTTAAACTTCAGATAAAGAAAGTAAAATGTCCGAAGCAGCTCAAGGGCAAGGTTGTGTCAACTGACTAGAAAACAGAAATCTGAGGTAGAGGGGACGGTATAGTAAGGAGAAAGGAACTGTACCTAATACAGATCTCTATGTCCATTAAATCAATATCATTAGAATGCTAAAGTCATGAGCTCATCAATTTATTTATTCACCAGTCAGGCATTAAACCCATTTTTAGTGATAGCTTCCAGTGTATTAGGCTCTGTGCTAGGTGCTGCTGAGATACAGACATTGGGCAAGGTCTCTTCCCTCGAGGATTTAGCTCAAAATAAGGAGTTTGAGTTTCACTCCATCATAAGGAGTGAAAAGCTGAACAAATCAACAACTCTTCTCAGATTCATAATAGAACAGAATTCACTCAGATCCATAATAGAACAGTCACACAGCAAACGCTATCCCCCAAATTGGAGAGATAGACAGGTGGATACAGAGTATCACAGCTTAGTGGGACAGACATCCACAAGCAGAAACGTTCATGGGAACCAATGTCAGGGTAGGAGAACCTACCCTGTAAATAAACTGTAATTGATGAATTGCTAGAGGCCCTGTGTGAACAACTCTGAGAGTAAAACAACTCCAAGAGGACCTAGGGCATTCTCCATACTTTAGTGAGTTTTACCTCTCGGAGCTTAATCAGGTTCTCACAGTAAATAGCAGAGAAAAATCTCCTCATGCTTTGGCAGGGGGAGAGGAAAAGGAACCATTTTGAAATACACCTGAACATTCTGTTCTTCTTAACAATGTCTGCCCTTAGGAGAAATTACTTAACCAGAGCCTAATCTGCCAGGGTTTTAGCAAAACTTAACTGACCTGGAGGAAGGGAAATATCCAGCTCCAGCCCACTCTAGCCATCCTGTCCCACGAGGTGGGGGAGGTCTGAGAAGCACACGTGAAGTTCACAGTCCAGATGCACAAGCCCACTAAAAGACTGAGACCTCATCTCAGGACTATGAATGCTTCCTCTCCCCTACATCTTACTACCACATTACTAAAGGCCTATGTAGAGTAGTCCCTTTTATCCAGTGCAACGTATCTACCTTCTAACAAAAAATTACAAGATATACTAAAAGGCAAAAAACACAGTTTGAAGAGATAGAGCAAGTTTCAGAATGAGACCAGATATGGCAGGGATACTGGAATTGTCAGACCATGAATTTAAAACAACTACGGCTGGGCTTCCCTGGTGGCGCAGTGGTTGAGAGTCTGCCTGCTGATGCAGAGGACACGGGTTCGTGCCCCGGTCCGGGAGGATCCCACATGTCGCGGAGCGGCTGGGCCCGTGAGCCATGGCCGTTGAGCCTGCGCGTCCGGAGCCTGTGCTTCGCAATGGGAGAGGCCACAACAGTGAGAGGCCCGCGTACTGCAAAAAAAAAACAACTATGGCTGATGTGCTAAGATCGATAATTGAAAAAAGTGTATAGCATGCAAGAAAAGATGGGAAATGTAAGCAGAGAGAAGGAAATTCTAAGAAAGAATAAAAGATAAATGCTGGAGATCTAAGACACTCAAACAGCAATAAAGGATACATTGAATGGGCTTATTACTAGACTGCACATAGCTCAGAAAAGAATCTTCGAGCTTGAGGACATCACAGTAGAAATTGCCAAAACTGAAAAGCAAACGGAAATAAGAATGAAAAAAACGGAATAAAATATCTGTTAACTGTGGGACAACCATAAAAGATGTAACATGTGTATAATGGAAACACCAGAAGGAGAAGGAGGAAAAGGAAGAGAAGCAATATGACTGAGAAACATAATGACTGAGAATTTCCCCAAATTAGTATCAGACACCAAACCACAGAGCCAGGAGGAAGCTCGGGGAACATCAGGCAAGATGAATGTGAAAAAACAAAAACAACACAAGACAAACATAAGAACCATACCTCTATACCTAGGCATATCATATTTACATTGCAGAGGAACAAATATAAAGGAAAAATCCCGACAAAAGCCAGAGGGAATAAAAGCACCTTATCTATAAAGCAGCAAGGATAAGAATTATATCAGACTTCTCCTCAGTCAATGCAAGCAAGGAGAGAGTTAACTATTTAGTATTAATTTATTTTGTATTGAAGTATAGTTGATTTAAAATGTGTTAATTTCAGGTGTACAGCAAAGTGATTCAGTTACATATATATATATAAAATAGATTATTTTTCCATATAGATTATTACAAAATATTGAGTATAGTTTCCTCTGTTATACAGTAGGTCTTTGTTGTTTGCCTATTTTATATATAGTAGTGTGTACAAGTTACTCCCAAATTCCTAATCTATCCCTTCCCCCCACCTTTCCCCTTTGGTAACCACAAGTTTGCTTTCTATGTCTCTGAGTCTGTTTCTGTTCTGTAAATAGGTTCATTTGTATCTTTTTTTTTTTAGGTTCCACATATAAGTGATATCATGATATTTGTCTCTTTCTCTGACTTCACTTAGTATAATAATCTCTAGGTTCATCCATGTTGCTGTAAATGGCATTATTTCATTCTTTTTTATGACTTAGTAGTATTCCATTGTGTATATATATATATATATATATATATACCACATCTTCTTTATCCATTCATCAGTCGATGGAGTGAAATATTTAAAGTGTTGAGAGAAAAAAGCACTCACTAGAATATCATACCCTGAAAAGTTACCCTTCAAAAGTGAAGGAGAAACAAAGACTTTCTCAAACAAGAATTGAGGCAATTTTTGAAGTTCTTCAGCGATAAGGAAAAGATACAGGTCAGAAGCTCAGGGTGGTACTGGTAAAAAAAAAATAAATAAATAGTTCAATGGAAAAGAAGAGAGAACTCAGAAATAGACTCACATAAATACAGTCAACTCATCTTTGACAAAGGAGCAAAGGCAGTAAAGTGGAGCAAAGACAGTCTCTTCAACAAATGGTGCTGGAACAATTGGACATCCACATGCAAAAATATGAATCTAAGTATAGATCTTATACCCTTCACAAAAATTAACTCAAAATGAATTGCAGACCTGAACGTGAAACGCTAAACTATTAAACTAGTAGAAGATAACATAGGGGAAAATCTAGATAACCTTGGGTGTAGGGATGGCTTTTTAGATATGACACCAAATTCATGATCTATGAAAGAAAGAACTGATAGACTGGACTTCATTAAAATTTAAAATTTCTGCTCTGTGAAAGACATAGTGAAGAGAATGAAAAGACAAGCCACGGAATGGAAGGAAATATTTGCAAAAGACATATCTCATAAAGGACTGTTATCTAAAATATACAAAGAACTCTTAAAACTCAACAATAAGAATATGAATAATCAATTAAAAAACCACCCAAAGATCTTATCAGATACCTCACCGAAGAAGTTATACAGATGGAAAATAAGTATATGAAAAGATGCTTCATATAATATGTCATTAGGGAAATGCAAATTAAAACAACAATATAATACCACTACGTACCTACTAGAATGGTCCCAATCCAAAACACTGAAAACACTAAATGCTGATGAGAATGTGGAGTAACATAAACTATCATTTACTGCTGGTGGGAATGCAAAACGGTACAGCCACTTTAGAAGTCAGTTTGGCAGCGTCTTACAAAACTAAACATATTCTTACCATACCATCTAGCAGTCATGCTCCTTGGTATTTACTCAAAGGAGCTAAACTTATTTCCACACAAAAACCTGCACGTGGATTTTTATACCAGATGTATTCATACTGTCAAAACTTGGAAGCAACTAAGATGTCCTTCAGTAGGTGAGCAGATAAACTGTGATATATCCAAACAATGGAATATTATTCAGCACCAAAAACAAATGAGCTTGAAAAGATGTGGTGAAATGTAAATGCATATTACTAAGTGAAATAACTTGATCTTAAAAGTCTGCCTACTGTATGATTACAACTATATAACATTCTGGAAAAGGCAAAGCTATGAAGACAGTAAAACAATCAGTGTTGCCAGGGGCTAGGGGGTGAGAGGAATGTGTAGGTAGAGCACAGAGGTATTTTAGGGCAATGAAACTATTCTGTATGATAGTATAATGGTGAATATATGTCATTAGACATTTGTCCAAACCCGGAGACTGTACAACACCAAGAGTGAACCTAAATATAAACTATGGACTCTGGATGATAATGATGTATAAATGTAGGTTTATGAGTTGTGACAAATGTACCACTCTGGTGGTGGATGTTGGTAATGGGGGTGGCTAAGCATGTGCTGGGGCAGAGGGCACATGGGAGATTTTTATACTTTCTCCTCAATTTTGCTGTGAATCTAAAGCTACTCTAAAAAATAAAGTCTACTATAAAAATCTTTTTAAAGATTATTGCAAGCGAGTGTGATGAATAAGCAGCTATTAGGCTGAACTTAATAGCATTAGCTTTGGAATCCATTAGATCAACTCAGGCTAAAATCACAGCTCTGCTCCTTACTGCTTACTACCAGTGTCATCTTGGGCCAGTTCATTGACCTCACAAAGCCCCCGCTTCCTCACCTGTAAAATGGGTAAATTAATGAAGCCAATCTCATAACATTTTGTGAGGATTAAGTGAAAGAACACATATCAAGTGCAGAAACTAGCAAGCAGTAACTGTCTAATTCTTATTGGCATTAGCAATGACAATCCTGATGGTGATTATAGCCCAATAGCAGATTCAGAATCTCTAATTCCGATTGCTGGGTAGAGTCTGAGGCCAGGATGGGCTTTCTGGAAGGAGTGTTACCTGAGCTGAATAATGAAGGTACAGTAAGGTGTTTCAGGAGGGAGTAACCAAAAGATGCAAAGACCTAGGGACAAGGAAGTGCATGGCACGTTTAATGGACTGAAAGATATTAAGAATGGCTGGAGAAAGTTTGAAAGCGAGGGCTGAAAGGTATCACAGGGATACCAAGAAATCTGAACTTTATCCTGAGATCCTAAACAGAGGAAGGGCAAGAAGAGATCAGTGATTTAGAGAGATGATTTAAGTAGTCATTTTTTAAAATTTAGACCAGAAATGAGGGAGGTGAAATGGGTTGGCAGAGTGTTGATGCCTTAATTCATCATGAAATGGTGAGGGCCACGTCAATGATAGTGGCAGTGAAATGGAGAGAAGTGGGTGGATTTGAGAAATCTTTAAACTCAGAATTGATAAATTTTATTAACCAATTAAGTGTGACAGGCAATATATAAGTTAAGTTTAAAGGGGTTCTTTATTGTCATGGGCAGCTGGTATGGACGAAAAGTGGTGGTATTCACTGTGAAAATAATGGAACAAAGGCAGATCTGGAATAAGTCTGGTTTTAGACAATAGGATCTTCTGGATAGTTTCATAGGAAGCTCAGAGGAGGATGATCTGGGGGGGGGGATGCAGAAATTTGGGAGATGATCTACAGGAATGAGAAGACTGAGAAGAAAATAAACTTTCACATATCGCCAGATAGCTCACAATAATACCGTTTTCATTCAGAGATAACCAACTCTGCAAAATGACAAATCCTACCTTATAAATGTACATTTCATATTTAAATATTTATTTGTCCCAGAAATGCCAGTCATGGGTCCTACTTCTCCCCAAACCCCTTTATGTGAATATGATCTTCTCATACTTTGCATTAAAGGGAAACCCCCCAGAAGCACATATGCGATCAGGGGAGCAGGTTCTTCTGCCTGAACACATTCTCCCAAAGTGGTGCATTCATAAGCATTTTAAAGGTACTCTTACCAAAATTCTGATGAAAAGGATTCACTGTGATGGAAAGACTGTGAGAAACCTAGTAATCAAGAGGTGGTATTCCTTTAAATGTAATCTCCCCATCATTCAGCAAGAGTGGTGATCTCATCATCCAGCTGGCCTAGTTCCTTGACTCACTTTTCCTGCGGTCTTAATGTTAGAACCTGGTGTTGCCTCAGGGCAGTCCTCTTCAGAGCATGTAATACTGTCCCCTACTCTCCCCTACCCCTGTGGTTATAGGCACCTATTCTAGGCATTGGTACTTAAACCAAAAGCAACCACTCCTAGAGGGAAAACAAAAAGTAAGCAGTGAGAGATTAAGCTGAAAGGCCACAGTAAAAGAAGTTAGACGGTAGAACTGGGCTCCATGGGAGTCAAGAGAAACTATGAGTAAGAGGAAGGCACAGAATAGAAAAAGGTATAGTGTGGATAGAAGAAGCCCAAGTCTGTTGGAAAGAAGAGAAAAATGGAACTCAGAGGTAAAAAGCTAATGAAGTTTAAGCTTCAGACTCCTCGACTGCATGAATACCTTCCAAGACCCTGGCAGGGGCCCTACCAATGTGTTGTATGAACACAACTGGTACAATAAGATTGCAGAAATAAACTATTTCAACCACAACCGGTTAAGCCTGCGGTCTCTCTTCACTTCAATTTTGCCTTCATTATACTTTATCTCTGGTCCAGTTTCCCTGGAGTGATCAAGAGCATTTTTGAGATCCAGCTAAGGGGAAGTTGAAGTTGGGGTAGATTAGTTTGTACTTAGGGAGGGGTATTTATGCTGTTTACAGTTTGCTTATCGCTAGTTGTTCTGGTATATGAATGGCTTCCAGGAATACTCCAACTACCCACTGTGTTGACTCGCCCAGTGTCATGACACAAAAGTATAGGGCCAGAGGTCCTATTGAAAGTTACCCGGATGTAAGGGGCACTTAACACCAGAAGTATGTGGATAATGAGTAGAAACAAGTTTTGAAATGTATGGAACTAGAATCTGGTCTGTGGAAACATTTTCCATTCATTGGACATATAAAATTTTAAGTTGAGGATTTGGATTTGACACCAAGTCAAAATGGAAATTGACTCCTGTAAGAAACGTATTCTATATATAACTATAAACAATCATACATTTTTACGGGGAGTATAAAATAGAACTTATTTGAATTCCTGTGTCTGGAAGGCACAAACTTACCATAGTTCAACAAACAGCAAGTATTCTATAAGAGCATATTATGAAAGAAACTTGATAAAGGTTTTCCAAATTGGACGACAATCCTAAAAGCTTGAATGGTGTTACCAATGTTGAGAACTGAAGTTAAAAGAAGCTTTTAAAAAATATCAATAAAATTGTTCTGATCAACCAACCATACTGGAGGAAAGACTGAATTATGTTGCTATGCTTGCTATAAAAAATTATTAGTACCAATTCGTTGAAATATTTACAATAGGATGATCAAAGAATATACAGCTCACACATTCAGGAAAACGTTTTCTAGAGGTATGTCAACAATTTAGAATATTATTTCTTTGTCACAGAAAAAAATGCCATAACATAAAGGCTTTGAAAAAGAGGGAGTTGCAAGGGCTAGATTTGAGTACAAGAACATAGTGAAAAACACCATCTTGAGCAGCAATAGCTAAAACACACACTCCGAGTAAAGCACTGTTATCGATCACCACTAACTTACAGTGCTACAGCGCATCTAATTAGGTTTTCTGGTTGTTGTTATTATGAACAGAGACCTTTCCCCAAGTTATAATCAGGGAGTTTATTTTAAGAACCTGTGTGGACTGGAACTGAAACTAGAAATCTGTCAGGAACCAAGACAACCCCAGAAAACCTTGGTTTCTCAGTCACAGAGCAAGCCAGCTCCATGACTATAGCTTATTTAACTTTTCTTTTTTATGCTTTTCTATAACTTTTCATGATGAAATACGTTATTTAGTAAAGCTATGGCACAGTGTATTCTAAAATGAGAACTTACACATATTAGGTCAGTTGCTAAAGTGGATAATGGAACTACAGAAATGTACAGTCTCCTTCAATCTTTAAGTTCATGAATTGTCTCAGGGCAAAGAAAAGACTGCTGTGCTTTTGTTAGTTCTTGCTCTACCAATGTGTGTGACACTTGGCACCGAACAGATGTGATTCCAACCACAAGCTAATAGGCTCCCCAGCAGCATGGAACGTACTAGATCCATCTCTGCAACTCCTGGAGGGAACAGCGGTCTAGCACGTAAGTGCTACGTAGTGAATGTTTGTTGAATTGAATTTTCCCACCATGACACCTCTCTGACATATTATCTTAAGGTTCTGGCCCTGGTGATGACCATCATGCCATCATTTGACATTTCCCATCTGCTCTACCACTTGAGTCTCATTCTTTAGCATCTAACACAGTGCCTGACATATAATAGATACTCACTGAGTATTTGTTGAAAGAATGAGCAAATGAAGGAAGGAACACTTTATTGATTAAGGGGGTTTGATTTCTTTATCCCCATGGCATATCAAACTAGATCACTCCCTTACCTAAAACCCTTCAGCGGATTTCCATTAAAACTCGTCTGATCTGCCTCTTCCTTATGTCTGTAATCACTGCTAATAGAGTCAAAATGAATAATAACAATCTAGATCAGCACCTTAAACTGTGTAACATGAAGAAGAATAGATTTTATGTGAAAGACATGGCTTCATGGTAAAATGGCTGTGAAATTTTGACTAGGTTTCCTTACAACATGGCTTCTCAGAACATTTAATATTCAATTGTGTACCGTGACTTTTTAAAAGGGGAACAGAGTGTGCAGAATTTTCCAGATTTAGTTCATGTTAATCACTGGACTAACGTTCCAGGGTAAAAAACCCTGATCCAGATCAAAGTAGAGAAAAACCTGCATATATCTAGTATTTGATAAAGTTTCCAAGTCATTCTTAGTGTAAAGAGGAATATCTTAAGTTATTTTAACGGAATGTGATCTCATACTTCTATTTTATAATAATGACATTATTTTGTCTGACACCATGGGAGGATATATGGGTCAGTAACAAAATAATTCAACCACACATAAGTCACATGAAACATCAGGGTATTTCTTGAGGGTCAACCATTCGATGTAAATGAGAAGTTTGATCCCACTTAATTTGAGAAATTTAGTGAGATGATGGCCTTTTGTGCATATGATGGAAAGAGAGTGTTGAAAACCAATACCACAAAGCCAGCTTTTAGACTGAATATATTTTTACTATCATTTTACATCTGACAATTGCATTGTGATGTACATTGCCTTAACATAAGACAATACTGCATTGCTCCAGAGGCCTTTAAAATGTACACACCTCATTTGGACGTTAGCCTCTAAAATGTTCCATCTTGGTGGAGGCTGGGAGCAAACATCAATTTGAACCAGAGAGGCTTATCCAGTGATAAATGACCTTAAGACATCTGGAAATCCAGTTTGGAATAGAACAATGAGGTATATATGCTTATCTAAACCTTTTAGAAGTTAAGAAAAGACAGGCAAACCTATAAACACCAACCTCAGTTTAAATTAATTCCTCTCACTGATTCTAAAACAAAATTATTTTTCTTACACATTTCGACATCTCTGAAATTGAGATATGTCTTATAATCCAACAGCGATTTACAATCACTTTTGTGAATTCAGACTGCAAAGCTGTGTTTGTACTGGATTTTGGCTCAGATAATCAGGGGAGGCTTTTGTTTTTTCCTTCCTCCAGCCAGCGCTAATATTGAGAAATGCATTTTCTGGCTTTTTCTACATGGTGGTTTTGTTTATTTGTTTGTTTTTTCATTTCCTCACATAGTAAGGATGTAGCCGTCATGTGCAATAAGCTTTTTTATACTATTAGATTCTCTTAGATTATAGACTATATTAGATCCCATGTCTTGAGCCTTTTTCTTTTGTGGATGCACATAAAACACTGGTGCTTTTTTTCATCAAGGCATTATGGATTCCAGAAATATAATAGTTATAAAGCTCAGAGAATTTGCCCCTTTCTCCTCCTGGAAAGAGTAAATCAAAAAGGCAGGATTCCCTTTTGGGGTGATAATTTCATGTTGAAAAGGAAGCAGAGTACTCTCTACTCAGGCTAAGTTCATAACCTAACTTCATAGACTATTGGGAAATCATTCAAGAATACCACTTACAGATAAGAGAGTGGGGAGAGAGAAGAAATAAATATCGGAAATAAGCCCAAACCCAGTGATAATGTCTAATCTATGCAAATGAGTTGAAAAATAAGAGATCCCAGGATCACATTAAATGGCATGGGATGGAGAATAAAAATAATTATCAGGGACTCTGTTAAGAGTCAGATCGATATTAAGATGCAAAGAGGCATAGTGCAAATAGAATCAATACATGCATTTCTTAGGAGCCCTCTTCAGGAATGTGCTGAGTTCTGATGCTTACAAGCTTAAAAATGACAAAATGAACAAAAGAGGGTTTGAAAATTGCCAGAAAGTGATTAAACCTTGCCAACTAATACCAGCATGGCAAAACAAAGGTACAGTCTTGTGTAGGGGGAACAATTTTTAAGTAGATAAAGGCTTATGTTCTATTTTCACTGAACAATGTTAACATAAAACCAAAAACTGCAGCATCAGAGACTTAGTTTTTAAGGAGTAACAGCAAACTTCCTCTATCTAAGCCAGAATCTAATTTTGGGTAAGGTTTGTCCCAGGACTCACCCTGACATTCAAGGATTCCATCAACCTCCTGACTACTTCCATATTGAGCTACATTTTCTCAGCCACGGGCACTAACCGTCTTAGCATCACCTGGGACTGTGCAAAGGCAGAAACACCTGAGAAGCAGGCCACCCGCTTAATGAGAAGTACAGGAGTGCTTTCAAGACTGAGCAAAGTACAATCCTGCCTGCCTCATGGGTTGCATGAGAAGACCTATGAAAGATTTTCTCAGAGACAAGATCCAGCCTTATGAATCCTCAGCCTCAATCATCTAACTCAAATGTCGATTAGCATCAAAGGTTTCCTTCTAGAGAAAGGCCAGTATGAAAGGGAGTCACTTCAGGAACATCTGGAGAGCAGAACAGCATATTGGGATCTTGCATTTCCTCTTTGATGTACACATCACCTCCGCAGAGAAATGGCACATTAGTAAATTTTAGTTTAGCTTTTAGCATACCATGCATCCAACAGGCATCTGCATCACAGACCCAAAGAAACTAAAATGTGTCCCACTTAATCCAGGCTGAATCAAGATCAGTTAAACTACCCTTCCCACCATCGCTCAGTTCCAAATTCACAGGCTCAGAGCCCTTTGCTCACTCACAGCTGAGCCGTACAGGTCCGAATGAATCCAATTCAGGATGTAATTTGGTCTAGGACTGCTCCAGAAACTACAGAATTTCTTCTGCATTGACTCTCCCATTTATTTAATATTTATTTAATATTGCCAAATTCAAATAAAGTACCCTGTTAGAAAATGGGTCAGTTTCCATCATGTCACTTAAAGTACAAATTTCAGTCTTCCTTTTGAGAAAAAATAGGTATAATCCACTAGTCATGTTGCTAAATGATCTCATTCCTCAATGGGTGAGATTTCCAAAAAACGCATGGGAAATATTTTTTTTTTAAAAGAGGAATTTTAGAAGTCCATTTATTATTTATTTATTTATTTAACATCTTTACTGCAGTATAATTGCTTTACAATATTGTGTTAGTTTCTGCTGTATAACAAAGTGAATCAGATATACGTATACATATATCCCCATATCCCCTCCCTCTTGCGTCTCCCGCCCTCCCTCCCTATCCCACCCCTCTAGGTGGTCACAAAGCACTGAGCTGATCTCCCTGTACTATGCAGCTGCTTCCCACTAGCTATCTATTTTACATTTGGTAGTGTATATATGTCTATGCCACTCTCTCACTTCGTCCCAGCTTACCAATCCACCTCCCCGTGTCCTCAAGTCCATTCTCTACATCTGCGTCTTTATTCCTGTCCTATCCCTAGGTTCTTCAGAACTATTATTATTACTATTTTTTAGATTCCATATATATGTGTTAGCATATGGTATTTGTTTTTCTCTTTCTGACTTCACTCTGTATGACAGACTACGTCCATCCACCTCACTACAAATAACTCAATTTTGTTTCTTTTTATGGCTGAGTAATATTCCATTGTATATATGGGCCACATCTTCTTTATCCATTCATCTCTCTATGGACACTTAGGTTTCTTCCATGTCCTGGCTATTGTAAATAGAGCTGCAATGAATATTTTGGTACATGACTCTTTTTGAATTATGGTTTTCTCAGGGTATATGCCCAGTAGTGGGATTCCTGGGTCGTATGGTAGTTCTATTTTTAGTATTTTAAGGAACCTCCATACTGTTCTCCATAGTGGCTGTATCAATTTACATTTCCACCAACAGTGCAAGAGGGTTCCCTTTGCTCTACACCCTCTCCAGCATTTATTGTTTGTAGACTTTTTGATGATGGCCATTCTGACTGGTGTGAGGTGATACCTTGTTGTAGCTTTGATTTGCATTTCTCTAATGATTAGTGATGTTGTGCATCCTTTCAAAAGCATGGAAATTTAATTCTATCCTGCATTGCTACACCCTTCAGGTCAAGATCTGGCCTAGCAACAACCAGTACTCATGGATTTCATTTTTTTATCTCGAGTGGAAAAAGCAGGATTTAAAGCCGCCACTGGTTGAACATATACCTCACTTTTTAAAACCTAAGTAAATTCAGTCTGGCTTTCTGTGAGTACTGTTTGGAAATGCAGTTTACAAATCTTACGTTTCCATGACATAATATAGGAAAACTGAAATAATACTCACACACCTGGAAATGGCTTAAGGATAAAGCAGGAGTGAAAGGGGGGCAAGAGAAAACTCCCTGACAGACCTGCCCTGAAAAATGCACTATTTACCAAGTTGGTACATCAAACCTTAGACTAAGTGATAGACAGAATTTCATAAAACCAAGGTTTCCCAAAGTCTTTGTGAGTTCCTCTTTGCGACAAATGCTGCCTCTATAACACTTTATAAAACAACGAAAGTCAACAGACACAGGTCTACGTCCTTTCAGCTTGCAGATACTTTTCCCACAGCTCTATTTATAACTTAATGTAATAGGAAGTTCTCTTTTGGCAAAAGAGCTGATTAAGTGTTCCATTTAACACTGTAATGGAAACAATGCTTTCTTTTGCTTCAGACTTGCTGTTCTCATATTGTCTCATGCTGTCGAAAATGGAGATTTAGTAACTATTTTCTGTGTTGGTGTGCCTTTGTGATGAGTGTAATCTGGAGACACTGAATGAATAATTAAATTCATGTTGAATTTCTAATCACCTTCTTTTACCTACCCTCAAGGCCATTATTTTAGCCTGCTGTCTTTGCAGCTTGAGAATATAAAATGGACTTTCTGTGGTAAGTTTAAAGCAGAATAGTTTATCACAAATTTCTCTCTCTCACAGAATGATCCCCTTCGTTTATATTTCTATCTTTGTTGATCTGATCTGACATCTATAATGTCAGGGATATTATATCCATTCAACAAATAACATGTGAAAAGAAAAAAGGGACTTACTAAGGTGTGGGACCAAAAAGGAATGCTATGAGTAGATTCTGCTATTGGAGTCAGGAAGAGTCCAGGCACATGGACTTTAAAAGTTTTTACTCTTTTTACCAGTCAACGTGAGGAATTAAAATAATGCAACCCCAGATGATTTTGATTGTTCAACTGTCCATCCAATTATTCCACCTTCCTCCCCTTTTAAAAAATTATTTTGTCCCAGTTGTACTTTTAAAGCTGAAAAAAGCATCTGTTAGAACTAATAAATGAACTCAGCAAAGTTGCAGGTAACAATTAACATACAAAACCTGTCACATTTCTGTACACTAATGATAGATTTTCAGAAAGAGAAATTAAGAAAACAATTCCATTTACAACTGCATTAAAAATAAAAAACTTGGGAATAAATTTAACCAGGGAGGTGAAAGACCTGTACTCTGAAAACTCTAAGACACTGATGAAAGAAATTGAAGAAGACACAAATAAATGAAAAGAAAAACTGTGTTCATGGATTGGAAGAACTAACATTGTTAAACTGTCCATACTATCCAAAGCAATCCACAGATTCAATGCAATCTCTATCAAACTACCAATGGCATTTCCCACAGAATTAGAATAAATAATTCTAAAATTTGTATGGTACCGTGAAAGACCCTGAATAGCCAAAGCAATTTTGAGAAAGAAGAACAAAGCTGGAGGTATCATGTGCCCTAATTTCAAACTACAGTACAAAGCTACAGTAGTCAAAACAGTATGGTACTGGCACAAAAACAGACACATAGATCAATGGAACAGAATCGAGAGCCCAGAAATAAACCCCTACATATATTGCCAATTAATCTATGACCAAGGAGGTAAGAATATACAATGGGGAAAAGACAGTCTCTTCAATAAATGATCTTGGGAAAACTGGAAAGTTACTTCCAAAGGAATGAAAGTACAACACTATCTTACATCATATACAAAAGTAAACTCAAAATGGATTAAAGACTCGAATGTAAAACCTGAAACCATAAAACTGCTGGAAGAAAACATAGGCAGTATTCTCCTTGACATAACTCTTAGTAATTTTTTTTTTGGATCTGACACTAGAGACAAGGACAACAAAAGCAAAAACAAACAAATGAGACTACATTAAACTAAAAACTTACTGCACAGCAAAGAAAACCATCAACAGAATAAAAAGGCAACCTAAAGAATGGGAGAAGATATTTGCAGAAAAGTTTTTTAAAATAACCTACTACTCTGTTTTTTACCAGTACTGCAAATCTGGGTTAGTGCCACCTTACAAACTACATGCTGCTAATAGCAACATGTTGGCAGCATTAAATGTTTTCACACATACATTACATCATTTCGGTCCTCACAACAACACTGTAAGGTAGTGGGACTGGTACTACTAATTATATTTGTTATTGATAAACTGAGACTCAGATAATTTAGGTGACTTGCCAAAGTAAGCTAGGAATAGTTGATCCAGGACTTGAACCAAAAATCATTTGAGTCTTTAGTCAGTGTCTTTTCTGCTGAACCATACTCCATTTCTAATCAAAGGTTCTTTTTAAGAACTAAAGAACATTGGTTTTTAAGACAGAAATGTACTCCCAAACATTGATTTTGGAAGAGGCATGAAGTATTAATCATGTGAGTAATTCCTGTGCCAATGAATATGATGGCCAGAGAAGCCCATATTTCAATTATTTATATGGTTTTAATATGGTTTTTTTAATTGGTTTTCTTAATTTAAAAATATGGTTGTCTTTTTAATATGACTGTCTTACAGAAAATGTCCCAACTTTCTTACCCAAGCCATCGAAGGATGACTTTTCTTTCTGGAAATTTGAGTAAAATCCTGTTACTATTTATGTTTGGGAAAGAATTAAAATATTTCTAAGAAAACAGTACTGGTTTTATTAAAGGAAAATAGACCTGGTGTTGTTTTGTTTTTTTTTTTGATAACTGGATTTTATTTATTTTTTAATTTTTAACAACTTTATAGGAGTATAATTGCTTTACAATGGTGTGTTAATTTCTGCTATATAACAAAGTGAATCAGCTATACATATACATATGTCCCCATATCTCTTCCCTCTTGCGTCTCCCTCCCACTCTCCCTATCTCACCCCTCTAGGTGGACACAAAGCACCGAGCTGACCTCCCTGGGCTATGCAGCTGCTTCCCACTAGCTAGCTATTTTACATTTGGTAGTGCATATATGTCCATGCCACTCTCTCACTTCATCCCAGCTAACCCATCCCCCTCCCTGTGTCCTCAAGTCCATTCTATACATCTGTATCTTTATTCCTGTCCTGCCCCTAGGTTCTTCAGAATCTTTTTTGTTTGTTTGTTTTTGGTTCCATATATATGTGTTTGCAAACGGTATTTGTTTTTCTCTTTCCAACTTATTTCACTCTGTATGACAGACTCTAGTTCCATCAATCTCACAACAAATAACTCAATTTCATTCCTTTTTATGGCTGAGTAATATTCCATTGTACATATGTGCCACATCTTCTTTATGCATGGACACTTGCCGATGGACACTTAGGCTACTTCCATGTCCTAGCTCTTCTAAATAGAGCTGCAGTGAACATTGTGGTAGATGACTCTTTTTGAATTATGGTTTTCTCAGGGTATATGCCCAGTAGTAGGATTGCTGAGTCATATGGTAGTTCTATTTTTAGTATTTTAAGGAAGCTCCATACTGTTCTCCATAGCGGCTATATCAATTTACATTCCCATGAACAGTGCAAGAAGGTTCCCTTTTCTCTACACCCTCTCCAGCATTTACTGTTTGTAGATTTTTTTTTCTTTTGTTGCAGTACGCGGGTCTCTCACTGTTGTGGCCTCTCCCATTGCAGAGCACAGGCTCCGGACATGCAGGCTCAGTGGCCATGGCTCACGGGCCTAGCCACTCCACAGCATGTGGGATCTTCCCAGACCAGGGCACGAACCCGTGTCCCCTGCACTGGCAGGCAGATTCTCAACCTCTGCACCACCAGGGAAGCCCTGTTTGTAGATTTTTTGATGATGGCAATTCTGACTGGTGTGAGGTAATACCTCGTTGTAGTTTTGATTTGCATTTCTCTAATAATTAGTGATGTCGAGCATCCTTACAAGTGTTTGTTGGCAATCTGTATATTTTCTTTGGAGAAATGTCTACTTAGGTCTTCTGCCCATTTTTGGATTGGGTTGATTCTTTTTCTGATATTGAACTGCATGAGCTGCTTGTGTATTTTGGAAATAAATCCTTTGTCAGTTGCTTTGCTTGCAAATATTTTCTCCCATTCTGAGGGTTGTCTTTTCATCTTGTTTATGGTTTCCATTGCTGTGCAAAAACTTTTAAGTTTCATTAGGTCCTATTTGTTTATTTTTGTTTGTATTTCCATTTCTCTAGGAGGTGGGTCAAAAAGGATCTTGCTGTGATGTATGTCACAGAGTGCTCTGTCTATGTTTTCCTCTAAGAGTTTTATACTGTCTGGCTTTACATTAGGTCTTTAATCCATTTTGAGTTTTTGTGTATGATGTTAAGGAGTGTTCTAATTTCATTCTTTTATATGTAGCTGTCCAGTTTTCCCAGCAGCACATATTGAAGAAGTTGTCTTTTCTCCAAGGTATACTCCTGCCTCCTTTATCAAAGATAAGGTGACCATATGTGCGTGGGTTTATCTCTGGGATTTCTATTCTGTTCCATTGATCTATATTTCTGTTTTTGTGCCAATACCATACTGTCTTGATTACTGTAGCTTTGTAGTATAGTCTGAAGTCCAGGAGCCTGATTCCTCCAGCTCTGTTTTTCTTTCTCAAGATTGCTTTGGCTATTGGGGTCTTTTGTGTTTCCATACAAATTATGAAATTTTTTGTTCTAGTTCTGTGAAAAATGACATTGGTAGTTTGACAGGGATTGCACTGATTCTGTAGATTGCTTTTTCTTCCAATCCAATAACATGGTATATCACTCCATCTGATTGTATCATCTTTAATTTCTTTCTTCAGTGTCTTATGGTTTTCTGCATACAGGTCTTTTGTCTCCTTAGGTAGGTTTATTCCTAGGTATTTTATTCTTTTTGTTGTAGCAGTAAATGGGAGTGTTTCCTTAATTTCTCTTTCAGAACTTTCATCATTAGTGTATAGGAATGTGAGAGATTTCTGTGCATTAATTTTGTATCCTGCTACTTTACTAGATTCATTGATTAGCTCTAGTAGTTTTCTGGTAGCATCTTTAGGATGCTCTATGTATAGTATCATGTCATTTGCAAAGAGTGACAGTTTTGCTTCTTCTTTTCCGATTTGGATTTATTTTATTTGTTTTTCTTCTATGATTGCTGTGCCTAAAACTTCCAAAGCTATGTTGAATAATAGAGGTGAGAGTGCGCAACCTTGTCTTGTTCCTGATCTTAGTGGAAATGGTTTCAGTTTTTCATCATTGAGAATGATGCTGGCTGTGGGTTTGTCATATTTCGCCTTTATTATATTGAGATAAGTTCCCTCCTTGCCTACTTTCTGGAGGGTTTTTATCATAAATGGGTGTTGAATTTTGTCAAAAGCTTTTTCTGCATCTATTGAGATGATCATATGGTTTTTCTCCTTCAATTTGTTAACATGGTGTATCACATTGATTGATTTACGTATGTTGAAGAATCCTGGCATTCCTGGGATAAACCTCAATTGAGCATGGTGTATGATCCTTTTAATGTGCTGTTGGATTCTGTTTGCTAGTATTTTGTTGAGGATTTCTGCATCTATGTTCATCAGTGATATTGGCCTGTTGTTTTCTTTTTTTGTGACATCTTTGTTTGGTTTTGGTATCAGGGTGATGGTGGCCTCGTAGAATGAGTTTGGGAGCGTTCCTCCCTCTACTATATTTTAGAAGAGTTTGAGAAGGATACCTGTTAGCTCTTCTCTAAACGTTTGATAGAATTTGCCTGTTAAGCCATCTGCTCCTGGGTTTTTGTTTGTCGGGAGATTTTTAATCACAGTTTCAATTTCTGTGCTTGTGATTGGTCTGTTTATATTTTCTATTTCTTCCTGGTTCAGCCTCGGAAGGTTGTGCTGTTCTAAGAATTTGTCCATTTCTTCCAGGTTGTCCATTTTATTGGCATATAGTTGCTTGTAGTAATCTCTCATGATCCTTTTATTTTTGCAGTGTCAGTTGTTACTTTCCCTTTTTCATTTCTGATTCTCTTAATTTGAGTCTTCTCCCTTTTTTTCTTATGAGTCTGGCTAATGGCTTATCAATTTTGTTTATCTTCTCAAAGAACCAGCTTTTAGTTTTATTGATCTTTGCTACTGTTTCCTTCATTTCTTTTTCATTTATTTCTGATCTGAGCTTTATCATTTCTTTCCTTCTGCTAACTTTGGAGTTTTATTGTTCTTCTTTCTCTAATTCCTTTAGGGGTAAGGTTAGGTTGTTTATTTGAGATGTTTCTTGTTTCTTGAGGTAGGATTGTATTGCTATAAACTCCCTTCTTAGAACTCCTTTTGTTGCATCCCATAGGTTTTGGGTCATTGTGTTTTCATTGTCATTTGTTTCTAGGTATTTTTTGATTTCCTCTTTGATTTCTTCAGTGTTCTCTTGGTTATTTAGTAGTGTATTGTTTAGCCTCCATGTGTTTGTATTTTGTACAGATATTTTCCTGTAATTGATATCTCATCTCACAACCTTGTCATCAGAAAAGATACTTGATACGATTTCAATTTTCTTTAATTTACCAAGGCTTGGTTTGTGACCCAAGATATGCTCTATCCTGGAGAAGGTTCCATGAGCACCTGAGAAGATAGTGTATTTTGTTGCTTTTGGATGGAATGTCTTATAAATATCAATTAAGTCCATCTTGTTTAATGTATCATTTAAAGCTTCAGTTTCCTTATTTATTTTCATTTTGGATGACCTGTCTATTGGTGAAAGTAGGCTGTTAAAGTCCCCTACTATGATTGTGTTACTGTTAATTTCCCCTTTTATGGCTGTTAGTATTTGCCTTATATATTGAGGTGCTCCTATGTTGGGAGCATAAATATTTACAATTGTTATCACTTCTTCTTGGATTGATCCCTTGATTATTATGTAGTGTCCTTCTTTGTCTCTTGTAATAGTCTTTATTTTAAGGTCTATTTTGTCTGCTATGAGAATTGCTGCTCCAGCTTTCTTTTGATTTCCATTTGCATGGAATATCTTTTTCCATCCCCTCACTTTCAGTCTGGATGTGTCTCTAGGTCTGAAGTGGGTCTCTTGTAGACAGCATATATACGGGTCTTGGTTTTGTATCCATTCAGCCAGTCTATGTCGTTTGGTTGGAGCATTTAATCCATTTACGTGTAAGGTAATTATCGATATGTATGTTCCTATTACCATTTTCTTAACTGTTTTGGGTTTGTTTTTGTAGGTCATCTCTTTCTCTTGTTTTTCATGCCTAGAGAAGTTCCTTTAGCATTTGTTGTAAAGTTGATTTGGTGGTGTTGAATTCTCTTAACTTTTGCTTATCTGTAAAGATTTTAATTTCTCTGTCGAATTTGAATGAGATCCTTGCTAGGTAGAGTAATCTTAGTTGTAGGTTTTTCTCTTTCATCACTTTAAATATGTCCTGCCGCTCCCTCTGCCTTGCAGAGTTTCTGCTGAAAGATCAGCTGTTAACCATATGGGGAATCTCTTGTATGTTAATTGTTGCTTTTCCCTTGCTGCTTTTAATATTTTTTTCTTTGTATATAATTTTTGATAGTTTGATTAATATGTGTCTTATCGTGTTTCTCCTTGGATTTATCATGTATGGGACTCTCTGCGCTTCCTGGACCTGATTGACTATTTCCTTTCCCATGTTAGGGAAGTTTTCTAATAATCTCTTCAAATATTTTCTCAGACCCTTTTTTTTTCTCTTCTTCTGGGACCCCTATAATTCATAAGTTGGTGCATTTAATGTTGTTCCAGAGGTCTCTGAGACTGTCCTCAATTCTTTTCATTCTTTTTTCTTTATTGTGGTCTGTGGTAGTTATTTCCACTATTTTATCTTCCATGTCACTTATCCATTCTTCTGTCTCAGTTATTCTGCTATTGATTGCTTCTAGAAACTTTTTAATTTCATTTATTGCATTGTTTGTTTGCTCTTTAGTTCTCCTAGGTTCTTGTTAAACATTTCTTGTATTTTCTCCATTGTATTTCCAAGATTTTGGATCATCTTTATTATCATTGCTCTGAATTCTTTTTCAGGTAGACTGCCTAATTCCTCTCCGTTTGTTTGGTGGGTTTTTACCTTGCTCCGTCATCTGCTGTTTGTTTCTGTCTTCTCATTTTGCTTAAATTACTGTGTTTGGGGGTCTCCTTTTTGCAGGCTGTATGTTCACAGTTCCCATTTTTTTTTGGTGTCTGCCCCCAGTGGGTGAGGCTGGTTCAGTGGGTTGTGTAAACTTCCTGGTGGAGGGGACTAGTGCCTGTGCTCTAGTGGATGAGGCTGGATGTTGTCCTTCTGGTGGGCAGGACCATGTCTGGTGGTGTGTTTTGGGGTGTCTGTGACCTTATTATGATTTTAGGCAGCCTCTCTGCTAATGGGTAGGGTTGTGTTCCTGTCTTGCTAGTTGTTTGGCATAGGGTGTCCAGCACTGGAGCTTGCTGGTCGTTGAGTGGAGCTGGGTCTTAGTGTTGAGATGGAGATCTCTGGGAGAGCTTTCCCCATTAGATACTATGAGGAGCCAGGAGGTCTCTGGTAGACCAATGTCCTGAACTTGGCTCTACCACCTCAGAGGCACAGGCCTGAATGGCAGGAACACCAAGACTCTGTCAGTCACAGGGTGGTATTTTTGTTGGTAGTGGAGATGGCAGCAGTTTTGGTTTCATTTGGGGTTTCACTGTTGTATGTAATTTCTAATGCAAAGCTTATGAGTTGCTTTCACAGCCTGGTTCCAACTTCTATGACCACTTATCAGGAAATTCTCTGGGCGCTGGTGGCGGCGGCCCCACACACCTCCACACCGCCACCAGCGCTCCTCTACGCCTCTCTTTATCTGCCTCCAGTAGCCCCGCCGCCTCCCCACTGTGTCTCCACCGAGCCTCCGCCTCCCTCCGCCAGCGCCACCCTAGACCTGCCTGGAGTTTTAAACTTCTTTCTTAACGTCCATCAAGTTAAAGTTTCTAGTAAAACTGGTATGATGAAAGATTTCAGTGGCCAGTTCTAGCACAGCCATGATGAAGCTCTTTCTATTTGTCTTGAGAGGGTACCTTGATTAAGGTTTCATGAACATAACAGTGATGTGTGAAAGAAAGAAATATCTTGTAGGAGGTGCCCCGAGTTTATACCCAAGTGTAAATGAAATGTTGACATTGAATCATGCAAAAATAATGAGCAAGAATAATTTCTCATAGCGAGTCAAGAAAACCACACTCAGGATCTCTGCTGAAAAAACAAACAAGGAAGCAAAAAAACCAACTACACTCTGTAACATCTTGCTTAGTACTAACAATTTTAACCAGAGATTGTAGAGTAAATGAATACAATATAATCTACAACATTTAGCAAACTATGGCAACAAGATTTTAATTCCCAGTAAAATAATTTGTCTCTAGTAATTTTGAAGAACCATATTGAAAAGATTTTTTAAATCTGAAAGGGCAGAGAAAGTAGATTTTAAAATATCGGAGTTTTGACAGGGAAAAGGCGTGAAAAAGTAAGTCTAAATATCAAAAGTGGCCACGATGTTTGAGATCCAACAAAATAAATGAGATCCTCACCAACAGGGCAGGGTTTTACTGTGATTAATTAGAAATGGTGTGGATCCACAGGAGACCCAGCTTTCTCATGCCTGCCAGGAAGAAGGGCTTGTGTAGATTACTCGTCTTACAGCCAAAGCAATCGTTTTCACTAGATGACACCAACATCTAGCCTATAGTTAACAACTATGAACAAATTAACACCCCCAGTTATCTCAACATACATTCTGAAACCCTGTTTATCTTGGAGAGCTCCCTTAGACAGGCTTATTTATATTAGTAAAGGTTAAAGTTCTGTGTGTGCTTCACTGTGAATCTTTAAAGGTTTTTTCTATGTTTATCTGTGTGCTGAAGTGAACCCCAGGTTGATTCCTTAGAAAACATTCGTCCTGAACACAGATATCTTGGTTTTCCTCCATGGGGAAGAGAGTAAGACTCCTCCTTAGGTATTCCGGTTGGGAGTTTGTCAACAATTGTGAGAGGATGTTGGCCAGACCCCTCGCAGCTGATTGTTACAGCCTGTGGTTCCACGCTGTCACTAACAGTCAGAACAGCCTGTGCTCCAGATGCTGGCCATGGGGTAAACAGTCTCATGCTGACTGCCTGGTGGTACCCAAGCAAAGGCCGTCCGAGAAAAAGTAAGTTTAGGTTGGCTGAAGGATAGTCCAACAAATCAGATCACTTTAGGACTCAATACCACAGACCGCCTTTGTTGATTTATGAAGCCACTTGTCTACCCTGGAAATACCCGTGCATCTCATGGCAGAATTTTCTGTGCTAGTTGTCGAGATTATTGTGCTGAACATTTCAGGGCTTCATGACTACCCAGAAAAAAAAAAATTTTTTTTCCAGTCTCTGTGTCAGAAATGGTATATTTCCCTGAGTGATTTTCTTTACTCTTATGGACACTATGAATCATATAATGATCTCCCCCAACCCCCTGTGCATTCACTGCTAGGGAGTCCAGAGCAGCATTTGTTTCCCGTCTCTACTACACATATAGGACATCATGGCAGATATTCTTGTAAATTCTGGCTTAAATAAATATTCTGATTTTTAACCAACCCAAACTTTATTACCTACTTTATAAAATTTATTTTACTTCAGTGCACATATTTCTTTATATGTACATAAATTAAAATATATATATATATATTTAAAGCCCTTTTGGAACAATGCAAACTGCACACGACTAAGATCAGAGCTATTGCTGTAAACAAGCAATTTGTGCATCTCTGTGGGAGTCTTCAGCTATATATACACTCTTAAAAATATATTTTAATATATTAAAATATATTTAATATTTTAAAATTAGACATTAATTTAAAAGTCTCTAAATATATACTCTTAAAAACTATTATAAGATTATAATTTCAATTATTTTTCTTCTTATGGCATTTACTTTTTATTTTAATAATAATATAGGGCTCTCATCTGTATTTGCGAAGTCCTTACTAAAAATTACCTCCTGTGTTCAGAATTTAATATATGGATGAGTATGTGAAATTTGAAATATTTTTTTCCACGAGTGGGCTTGCCAAATTTTATTCCTACACATTGCGTATTAACCTCCAAGACTTAGGATCCAGGACACTGTTGGAGACATGAGAATTATGAGGCTCAAGATTCCTAACAAGCCCTACAGTGCAACTCAGACTTGGCTGAACCAAGTCTCAGTGAAATGATTTCAGTAATTAGAATGTAGGATAACTATCTTGATTGGACAGTTAACTAGATGAGCATCTTCCTTCCATTCCTCAATACATACTGGACACCTCTGGAAATATACTTGATGCTCAATTCAAGTTTTTAATTTGGTGACTGGATTGAAATTGGGTTATGTACATTAACCAGTTTACATCTCCTAGAAGATACATAGAAAGCAATTCTTAAAAAAATTTATTGACATGGCCAGTATAGAGCCCTGAAGATGTCTTTATACTTCAGTAATTAAGCAAATAATTTAAAACTCTGTTCATTTTCTTAAAAAAAAAAAAAGGAGAAGTAGAAGTACAAGTGATTGGGGTAAAAAATAAATCTAAGGTATTTGTATTGCTTGGGAAAAGTGTAGAAATATTAATTTTTAAACTTATTGAAATCAAATATGTGTTAAAATTTAACGTTACTCAACAAAAAATTGAAATAAAATATTTAACTTCCAAATCGGTAGAGGGGGGAGAAAGGAGAATAGTGAAAATACGGAAAAAGTGCAGAACACACTACAATTCAAAATAAAATGCCACAATATGAAGAAGAAATATTGAATTGGATCCTATTATGAGCTAAGCATCTAAGAAACAAAAGCAATTTCAGATAGAGTTAGGCAAAATTACTGAAAGAGCTCAGGGGAGCAACTATCAAGAAAAAAATAAAAGGAAAAGAGAGGCCCCTTATTAAACAAGGAAAATCTAAAGAGTCTCTGAAGGGGGAGAAATATTTTAAAATTTTGAATGAGGAAGTCTGATAGCAAATTTGTGGGGAGGCACACTGCTAGCTTGGAATGGAGAAATAATGCTGAACCCTAGTATCTCAACGTCTTTAATGTGATATAGTTCCCAGTTATGCCTGGCTCCAGTAATTACCTCACCACTAACTGGTATGGTAGAGAAATCATGACTCACGGAGGGCTGAAAAGCTGAACCATGTGGAAGGGAAGGTTCAACACTCAGCAATTTGTCATTTTGTTGCCATTATTTTGCAGTGGTAGAACTGGTGATCATTTTCCATGAACCAACATTGTATTTTCAACTTTGTTTAAAAGAATATTTTTCAGCACTCTTTATCAAACAGCTATTTTAGACAGTGAATCCTAAAAGACTCTTCCTACAACAAAGAGGGAAGCAGTTAGAACTAAAATAATAATATTTTGCTGATTTTTAAAAAAATAATAGCTAAGCACAGATATCATGAATTAATGGTTTTTGGATATTTATTTTATTATACATTCTTTGACTTCCCTGGTATTTATGTACTGCCATAAAATTATTATTATCATTTTAGTGGGGAATAGAAAGGATGCAGGTGGGGGGAAATCTACTTGAGAAACAGGAGGGAGTAACTGACATTCTCACATCGTTTAAAACAAATCCTGCCACCAGTTCCCTATAACTCCCTACACCATGTGTTGCTAGTTTGGGACTATAAATGTGACAAGTATTAAGTGAAATGTCAGCCAGATACTATTGGAGGAGGGAAAACCACAATTCATCATGTACCAAGGACTTAAAATTTAATTTTGTGCTTTTTAAAGAGATGGCTGCATTTTTAAAGGTGGATGATTATTCTTTTCATTGTTGAAATTAAAACTTAACATTCGTTTTACAGCTAACATTACTAAAAACTTTTGGGACTCCTGTATGGACACAGTATTGGAAAAGGAAGAGCTAGAAAGAAGCTTTATTCTTTATTATTACATATTCTTCAAAGTCAACGTAAATCAACATAAAATATTTATAAAATCATTATAGCAAAGGTGTTATTCAAAGTAAATTCAAGAACTAACATAAAAGTAAGGCAAAGTATTTCAAGCCTGTAGAAAATTAATTCCTCATTGCTTACAGAGGAGACACTTAATCATTTCACCATAGAATGAGTCATACCATTCCTGCCCTCAACTGATGTCTGAAAACACTACATCTTGGAAGCTAATGTGGGAATCTGGATAGATGATAAAGCCAGAGGCCCAGAGAATGGTCCAAGAAATGCAGGCAAGAGGTCAATTCTTTGGAAGAATTTAGGTGGAAAAGCTGTTGGGTCGTATTTTCTATGGTGGGTAAAAGAGAAAAATCGCCCAGAATCTCCATAATAGCATCATTTCAATCCCTTTCCCCTCCAAGTTTTGCCAGCAGGCTGTCCCCATTTGACTGTGTGCTACTAGGGAGCAGGACTTACGTCTGTATTCCTGGTGAGTCTGGCACAATAGGAGGAGATCAATGAAAGTTTATCACTGAGTAGACAAAAATACTGGGAGATAAAGTCCCAAAGCATAGATTTAGAAGATGTACCTAAAGGTGGTTCTTTGCAAAATGTTTACAAGGAGTGTAGGAAGGGAATGGGAGATGGTAGAGGAGATAAGGAAAGAATAGTGTGACCCAAGAGATGTGTAAGCAGAATCAGGAGAACTCAGTAAGCAGGACATTTCAAGAATAAAGAAATGGTCAAGAGTGACAAATGGAGCAGAAGTGTCAAAGAGAGGGAGAAGTGGAAAAAATAATCCTATTAGGTTTGACCTGAAGGACTACAGAGATCAAGGCAGTTCAGTGGGTGGCAGCTGCCGTCACAAGAAAGGAAAGATGTCCCAGTGGTGAGGGCAAAATGAGGGTGTCCTCATTCTCGATGAATATGAGGGCGTTTGTGGAGTCAGATCTCTCCATATGAGATTTCTTGGGATGAGAGAGATGAGGACGTCAAAGGAGGAAGGAGGTGACATGCGCTGAGCGTCATCTACCACGATCAGCATTTGGTAAGGCAAAGTCTCACTACTCAGAGTGTGGTCCACAGGGCAGCGGCATCAGTGCTCCCTGGCAACTCAGTAGAAACGCAGAATCTACAGCCTGACCTACTGAAACAGACTCCGCATCTAACTAGACCTCAGGCGATTCACATGCACACTCAAGTTTGAGGAGCACTGTTTGAAATTTACATTAAAAGATATTCAGAAGCATGGGAGTATGATATTCTTCATCCCTCCGTACCAGAACTTGGCCTCATCACAAACCTGCAAGTTCCCACCTGGTGGGAACAATAACTACTTTACATGTGTCACTTCCACTTGGGGCAGCGTCTTTCAGTTTCAAAGTCGTTCTGGGGCAAGTATGTCATTCCTTCAAGATTCAACTTCTGTCAAATGGGACAATCAGGGCAGTTCCACCATCTCAGAAATCTCACATCTATTAGTTATTGTTCAGTGACAAACGACCCTGAAACACAGTGGCTTAAAAATAACTATCACTTGTGAAAATTTTCTGATGATTCTCTGGATCAGCTGGACAGTGTCTGGTCTAGGCTGGCTTGACTGATCTCTGCGGTCAGCTGATGGCTGCAAGGTCTCTCCTGGGCCCCACCTTTGCCAATGAAAGTCAGAATTTCAAGGCCTTAAACACGTACTTAACGTAGAAAAGTCTTTGTTCTAGGGGGATCATGACCTCTTACCAGCCCTACCCACCACTCCCTCTACAGCCAAAAGCAGCTCGTACAGAAAGCTGCCGGAAGAGTGAGGGAAAGACGAGGGATAGAAGAAAGTCTGGGAGAAGAGCGACATTTTTTAATGTTTAAAAATATCCATTGTATTTATAACTTAAGACATCTTATTTAATACACACACCCCCAAAACTCTACCACCCTGTACTATAGATATTAACAGATGAGGGAAGTTCATCTCAGTGTATTTAAGGAACTTACCACAGGGACACTATGTATATGGCGGGGCCAGGAATGGAACCGAGTCCAGCTGTCCCTTTCTACCTCAGGTAAGGAAACGTCTAAGGACAGAACACAGTGTTACTATTCTGTATTCACCCTCAACTACGTTCTAAAGTTTGATGTTCTATTTCAGTGTATGCCTATGGCCATTTTCACATGCTCCCTCCATGTACTGTCCATCCTTCTATCTGGCATCTGACTGTTCTTTGGAAATCCATCCTATAAAGAGGTCCAGCCTAGAGAGCTGTGTTACAATGAGCACTGTCCGTCACTACTTAGACCTCTGTTAGTGGGAATCTCTTCCCAGTAGGTGTTCAGCAGGGCTGGGTGGTAATTTCAAGGAAACCACGAGAAGTACACTGTGATGTTGTTCCTAATCCAGTCTCACACATATTCAGGATGTATCCTTGAAGCACTGGTCTCCTTCCTGCCATTAACATATCCCTAAACAGGCTCCGGGTTTTATGGCTCCTTTGTTTCTTTGGAGATACTGGTGTTTCTTTCCTTTCTGTACTATAAGATTCCATGTGCCTGGAGAGTTTCTCCAAAACAAACATTCCTCCCACTCTTCCCAATCTAAAGCAGTTTTCACTATTAAAAAAGGAAAAAAAAAAAAAGAATGTCTTTTCTCTTACCACAGTTGAAAGGGAAAGTGGCTAAATTTAGACGTAAGTTTTGGAGTCATCTCTCCTGCCAGGATTTCAGCAAAATTAAAATTTCCAAACAGTTCTGCACTAGAAAGTCACATACATAACCAACAAGGACCTAATGTATAGCACAGGGAACTCTACTCAATATTTTGTAATAACCTATAAAAGAATCTGAAAAAGAATAGATATATATGTATGTATAACTGGAATCACTGTGTTGTACACCTGAAACTAACACACCATTGTAAATCAACTATACTTCATTTTTTTAGAAAAACAAATAAAAGAATGTATTAAATAATAAAAATTGGAAAAAAATTAAAAAAAGAAAGTCTCATGTGGTGCAACTGGGATATGTGGCAGGAGGCTTGACAACTGGCAATATAAGCCTCCCTGGAGTCGGGGCAGGAAGACAGCTTCTTCACCAGCTTCTTAAACACTTAACCGTCTCTGAACTTGAGCCGTTCTTTTCTATTTGCCAACCTAGAAAACACATTCATGATCATGAAATGTTCTTCGTTTTAAAAGCCGGTCCTTTTCCAAGCCACTTTGCAAGGAAGAGAAAACTACCTACCACCTGTCAAATGTCTCCAGCGGCAGGCTGAGTATCTAAGCAATCACTAAAGGAATCTGGTTGATCGCCTTTGTATGCCAGCAGTCATTGGAAACGCAGAAATCCTCAGGAAGGAGCCGAGATAGAGCACAGGAAAAAATATTTCCTTGAGCTGTCTAGAAAGAGTATTTTATTGGCTATGGAACGGGAAAAGGAAACATCTAAAATCACTACACTTCAAATAAAAGGTGCAAACACTAGTGTTTTTTCATTTCATCCTTCAGCTGTCTTTAAAATGATTCTCACTGATTATGGTGAAATACTTCACCGGGAGAGTATGAAGAGAGTCAAAGTCTGATTCTCTCCTCTACTGCTCTAAATAAGCTCTCAGTGATATATAGTTTTTAAAATGGGGTCAGTTTTCTTTTTCTTCTTTACAGAGTCAGTGACACAATGGCCCTTCATCAAGTGTGAATTCCAGATTTCTGCAGACATTTCATTAAAAGAAAATTTTCATTCTGCATGCGAGAGAAGAACATTCTTTCTTCTCCAGGTGAAGCCTTTTGCCCTCTCCACCCACTATCACCCAGCAACATGGGATTACACCACTGAGAGACAGCATGCAGTGGACAGTCCAGGATTCAATATGGCTCTACTCCCAAGAGGCATGTGACCCTGGGTAGGAAGCTTAACTTTTCTAAGCCTCAGCTTCACAGTTTGTAAAACAGGACTAATAATGTCTGCCTCAAAGAGTTGCTCAAAACCCAAACATAAAATATCCAGAAAAGTACCTGGCACAATGTAGGTGCTCAATAATTGGTAGCTATGGTTAACACTACTATAATACCTTATGAAAACAGATACAAAAAGCTACTAATTTTTCACAGCAGAAACAAAGTAAGTCTTCAAACTTGAGGGAAAAGATGAATGAATGAATGGATAAACCAACATAACAATTTATTGATTAGCCTACACACCTTTTCTATCCTTTTCTCATATTAAAAACACTTCTTTAAAGGTCTAATTTGCCTTGGGTCGGGGGTGGCATGAAGGTCAAGCTCTAGAAAGAGTTTAACCACTTGAAGATCAGTGTAAGCTTTCATTATTTTAGTCCAATGTATGAATATTACAGTTCATTTCAGTTATTTTCACCCACTCAGATGCATTCCACTTGCATGATTTCAGCCAGGAAGAGAGAACTGAAAGATCTAGAGAAAATAGGAGAAAACTAAATAAATACTGAAATATGTCAGCACGCCTTGTGGGACAAAGGAGCTGGACTAGCAGGAACCACCTGCTATCCACATGGGTTTTCCATCAAGTCTGATGGGAGGGTTTTATAGCTGTTTCAGAATAAAGGGTTCTCCTTGGTGGAGATGACCCACTCCTCTCGCTGCTTTTTGTAAGGGCTCATGTGCATGTTCCTGTGGCGTGGATTTGCCTGAAGCCCTGGAATAAGTGAGAAAAATAAGATGGATAGAAATGGAGGTAAATTCAGCTATAATGAGAAAAACATGAAAATTCATTTTTAAAAAAATTAAGCGCTAATACATAAAATGTGAACTCTCCAGATTGACTGAGTCGTTTGGAAGTTTATTCATAAAAATGTGCACTTTCTTCCTTCCCCAAGTTTTTTATTAAACGGCTCTTTGCTTCAGTTAAAAAGTAGTAACGTTTTAAGTTCTCTTCCCAGAAGGGATGACCAGAAGAGTAAAGTCAACAAGTATAAAAATATCCATAACTGAAAACAACTGCTAGGGCTATTGGTGTGGTATGGAGGAAACAGAAAATCCAAATTTGCTTTATAGTATCCATTTAAAGTACTATACACATTCCTTTATTTTCTCATTCCCTTATTTTTTATTTACACCTTTATATCAGATCTTCTATTCATTTTGTTTCTCTCTCATTTATTGTATATTCTCTTTCTGTTTAATAAATTGTGTATTCGGGGCTTCCCTGGTGGCGCAGTGGTTGAGAGTCCGCCTGCCGAGGCAGGGGACACGGGTTCGTGCCCCGGTTCGGGAAGATCCCACATGCCGTGGAGCGGCTGGGCCCGTGAGCCATGGCCGCTGAGCCTGCGCATCCGGAGCCTGTGCTCCGCAAGGGGAGAGGCCACAACAGTGAGAGGCCCACGTACCACAAAAAAAAAAAATAAAAAAAATAAATAAATTGTGTATTCATTCTAAACCTTTCAGTTTCTCATTTAGTCAGTTTCTTACGATTCTCTGTCTTCTGTAATCCTTCTTCCCTCATGTTCTTTCTAAGTTCTTATACTAACAAAGTCAAGTGAAGAGAGAAGCTTAGGGAATTAATAAAATGGAGGAAAGGCTGTTACAAAAATAAATAGTGAGAAATCTTAAAATAGATACAATGGATGAAGAATAAGAACATAGGAGGAAAAGGAAACAGCAAAGATAGAAAGAGCATGAGAAAAAAGAGAAAGTAGGAAAAGGGTCAACATTTCTATTTTAACAGCCCCCAGGTACTCCCCAAACTCAGCTACCCCATTCAGTATGTGCTTTATTTCTTTATGCCCATGGAATGGGAAAACAGGAAAGGGGACTTGAATGAAAGCACTTAATCCCCAGTGGGATGATGGAGTAAAGGAAATGGCCCAAGGATGCACATATGGGAAGTGCTGCCCATGTCCTAATTTCCTTATTCACATTTACACCTCTTTGTAGTAGTCATGCCTTTTATTTTTTGTTCCATGACACAGTTTGTCTTTTATTACTTTAATCCCATATTCATCATGTTCTTATCTTCTCACCTCTTAGAAATCTATTTTTCCCTTTCCCTGTTCCTGAACTTTTAAGGCAGCCTGTAAATTCTCTGGCAGCCGTATCAGCTGTCTCTCCCATGCTAGCCACGACTGTCCTGTCATTCCAGCCCTTCCTCACCAAGCATCTCACCTCAGCGACCACCATCCTTACTCTCAGAAGACGACCCTGCCTCTTTCTTCATAGGAAAAAACTATCGGTGTTGGTCAGGAGCTCCCTCAAGTTCCTGACACTCACATGAGCATCTGTTACCTCACTTACTTCTGTGATCAAGTGTTCTGTAGCCCAATGCTAATTCTTTCACCTGGACTCTCAATCCCATCCTTTCCAAGGACCCTGCTTCATCAATTATTTTCACCCCCAATCCTATCTTGATACCACTTGCCTTTGTAATGCTAAATATGCATATATACATATACACACACACACACACACACACACACACACACACACACACATATATGGGATAGGTCAAAGAATGATGTTAAATTAATTAAACAAGGAGGCCATTAGACAGAGGTGGCTCTAATGCTTTGGCCACCTACACAAGCAAACCAAAACCTAAGCCTGTAAATGCCTAAAGGTTAAGAAACTGAAACCCAAGGACAACCAATCACAGCCAAGCAGACTTTAGGCTACAGCCAATCGAGTTCCCTTTCTTTGCTTCCACACTTTCTCTAACTCTTTCCCCTGGCTCCTGTTAGTGGAGCATGCTTAACCCCTTTGGTTTGGCTTTGCCTGATTTGAATACAGTTTTGCCCCAATAAACTCTTTATAAAAATTTTAGTAGGTTTTAGTTTACCTTTCAACGATGATATGACCAGAGAGGAAGAGGAAGGAAAGAACTTAATGAATAGATGAAGGTAATGTACCTAATAAAGAAGTAGGGTCAGGTAAAGGGGAGAGAAGGAAGAGGGAGGAAAAGTCTTAAATGGGGAGGTAAAGGAGGAAAGAGGTTTGTTCTGAAGAGGATTAGGAGTGAGAAATGGGATTGTGCCAGGGGATCTGATGTGGATCTTTTCTTACTCACTCTCATTATACTTTTTTTTTTTTTTTTGCGGTACGGGGGCCTCTCACTGTTGTGGCCTCTCCCGTTGCAGAGCACAGGCTCCGGACGCGCAGGCTCAGCGGCCATGGCTCACGGGTCCAGCTGCTCCGCATCATGTGGGATCTTACCGGACCGGGGCACGAACCCGTGTCCCCTGCATCGGCAGGCGGACTCTCAACCACTGCGCCACCAGGGAAGCCCTCATTATACTTTTGAAAAAATAGCTAATAAGAGTTACCATTTATCATTTGTTTACTATGTGCCAGACACCTGAGCTTCACATACATTATTTCCTTTAGTCCTCAAATAACAATCCTTGCATTTGAATGTGGTTAAAGACTTATTAACTAGGCCAAAGGCAGAACTAAAAGCAGGTCCTTCTCCTTTCATGTAGTGGCCTTACAGATATTGCCGAGCCAGTAGATAGGAACAAACAAAAGCCATCTTTATTGCCTCCCCCCTCCACTTTTTTACTCAGAAGAAAAAGAAAGGGAAGAAATAAGGTGCTTTCTCCCAGGGAAATGACGTCATGCTCTCATCACTCAGGGAGTCACTGTAGATTGAGGACCAATGTGCTGGTGAGAGTACCCACAGCAGCCTCCAGGGTGCTAAGAAATATCTTGTCCACCTCATCTCATGAGCACAGGAATGGAATTCACAGCTGTGCTGGCCATGCATACCTTGGTACGGAATAGATTGGAAGTTTTGATCTCCAAATGCTCCCTTGGTTCTAGAAGATCCCCTGTTGGCAATGCCAAGGAGGCTAACAGAATACTATCACAGAGGACAGTGAAGGCCCGAGAATCAGCTGGTAGATTTCTGATGCCTCTGCTGACTCCCAAGGCAAAGCTAAACCACCAACGCTAAACCACTCAGATACTATTTGGGGAAGAAAAGGATTAGAGAATATCTGAAAGGAGATGGCTAGAAGATTATCAGGCAAGCATAAGTTTCCCCACGATCCACCAGCAGAGTAGGGGACTTATGATCAAAAATAATTTCATAAAATGATGCTAGATTTTCTTTGCATGTATGTATTAGGCTAAATTCCAGACTCCACAGGAAAAATGGAAAGCTCTTTAGCTAATGCTTACTCTAAATTCTTTTTTTTTTTTTTTTTGGCTGCGGGCTGCATTGGGTCTTCGTTGCAGTGTGTGGGCTTTCTCTAGTTGCGGCCAGCGGGGGCTACTCTTCGTTGTGGTGCGGGTGCAATGGTTTCTCATTGTGATGGCTTCTCTTGTTGCAGAGCATGGGCTCTAGGTGCGCAGGCCTCAGTAGTTGTGGCACGCGGGCTCAGTAGTTGTGGCTCACGGGCTTAGTTGCTCCGCGGCATGTGGGACCTGCACTGGCAGGCGGATTCTTAACCACTGCGCCACCAGGGAAGTCCCTAGAGTAACTTCTTAATAAATGGCAGCTGAGACAGTTAATTCAGAAGTCATTTTGTGTCATAATGATTCATGATCAAGTTTTTTAGAACGGGGAGGCTCAATTAAAGGTCATTGCATCCTAGAGTTGAATGGAAAGGGATTCTAGAAATAATCCAACTTCATTCTATAATTTAAAAATCTCAGCAGCAAGTTCCAGAAGAGAAAGGATTCCCTGAGGATCATGCAGATAGCTTTCTTCAGGCCTTTGCTGACAGCCTGGCCCACTCGCACTTAGTAATCACAACGAGCCCAGGGCAAATGTGATTTATCCTATGCTTCCCCGCCCTCCCCATCCTCCACGTCGCCCAAGCATTGTGAGTGACTGGAACCATCCGCAGCTTGCTGCTTTGTCCCATTTTTGCTACTTTTTCTATGGTTATGATTTTATTATGATTTGTCCCATATTTCAATCTGGAATCAGGAAGTGGTTGTGTGTACAGAAAGCCTATATTTTAGAGAGCCCCACACGTAACCAAACCCTTCAATACTGTATTATATCTATAATAGATGGAAACAAGCCTTCAATTGAGAGCCACGCCAAAAGACCTTGATGATACAGCTTAGTGATTATGTGTTTTCACAGTGTTGGTGGACATACATTAAATCGAGGAAAATGAGACTTGTGAAATTTGGAATCAGGATGTGTGGTCATGGAAAGGGTCCTGGACTAGGGGTCTGAAGACTTCTGTTCAAGTCCACTACTAAGACCTTGGGCCAGCCTGCATCCTCTCTTTCTCCCTCAGTTTTTTCTCAGCTATAAAATGTAGATGATTCCTGCTCTACTTCTCCTAAGGTGATCATGGCAATCAAACTAGATACTTACTTTAAAGGGTTTTGTAAACTGTAACAGCTAATCAAACATGCAATGCTAGTATTCCAGAAGAGTCTAGTCACGGCATGATATTCATCCTTCTAATCAACCCTTAGTGTCCTTCCCTAGGCCTCTTTTCTCCTGTTTTAAACCTTGGTGATGACATTTAGTGATTTTCTTTTCTTTTTTTGGGCTGTGTTGGGTCTTTCTTGTTGCGCGCAGGCTCTCTCTAGTTGTGGCGAGCAGGGGCCACTCTTCGTTGCGGTGCACGGGCTTCTCACTGCGGTGGCTTCTCTTGTTGCGGAGCACGGGCTCTAGGTGCGCGGGCTTCAGTAGTTGTGGCTCGCGGCCTCTAGAGCGCAGGGTCAGCAGCTGTGGCACACAGGCTTAGTTGCTCAGCGGCACGTGGGATCCTCCAGGACCAGGGCTCGAACCCCTGTCCCCTGCCTTGGCAAGCGGATTCTTAACCACTGCGCCGCCAGGGAAGCCCATTTAGTGATTTTCTTGCTGGCGTTATTTAGTCCTGAGAGCTGCCATTTCGAAGTTAGTTTCCAGGTTATTTTATTACGCATTCCCTCTTGTTTTAGATGCTGTGTGGCAGACACATCTTATTTTGCTACTTCTAAGCTCCTAGCTTTTGGTCTCTAAATCAAGCGGGGAAGTGCAGTTAGAGGATTCCCCATTGACTTTTAAGTTGCTTTGTCATCCAGGCCTACTATTGCACTGATTAAAAATTCCCATTGTCTATAATGTATAGATATTTGGCCTGTCTTGGAATTACCTGGAACATCATTCCCATCGTGGTGCCCATTGGTGAGAACAGATCATGCATATTCAGAGATCTAATACCAGAGCAGAGCCCAGAGCCCTTGAGGGGAAAGGGCTTTATTTACATAACATATCTACCTTTCAAGTTCTAAGTTTCATCAGAACTGCATCTGGCTCCAGAGAGAGAGTCTAAACTGAATAAGATTTGCCTTCCTACATCCTACTGCCTACATTTGTGATTGTGAAAAACACTTTCAAAATTCAGGACATCATACAAAAAACATTGATACATTTTATAGTGCCATGTATTTTGCGGTTCTAAAAGTCTGTTTAATATAATTTCACTATCTTTTTGTGTTTAACAATGTATGCTTAAAGAACTATATAAAACTATCACAATAATAAAACTATTATGCTTTAGCAAACATATATTTATAAAGCAAGTATAAATACCCAGTAAACCTAAGAGTAACAACTCAGATAATATCAGATTCCACTAAAAAGAGAAACTTCCCTCTTGCGCCTAGTGTATTTTTAAGGTTTGGCAATATACGCGGTTTGCAATGTGATATAAGTTTCTGATGTACCCCACCCTTATTAAAATACCAATTGCAGGAGAAAGACATTTGGTGTATAGTCATAAAGTATTATTCTAATGATGGAATGCATGATAGCTATGCTGAGTTTTATATCAAAAAACAAACCTAAGTTGAGATCTTTTAACGAGGTCAGTGTGGATAATGCACATACACATACATGACTCAAAATACAAAGCATCGGAACACGAATAAAATTTCTATGAGCACTGCAAGATCAAGGACCTTATTCTATCTGAGACGTGCATTGCTTAAAGCAAGAAATCACTTGCTAAATTTAGAAAGGTTGTTATTCAAGTATAGCAAATAAAACAGAATCAGACATAAAGGTCAACCAAGAATTCCTATAAGAGGCATTTACTTTCTTAAGCAATGGCTTTCAATGTAGCATCTTATATCAATCAGAATACATGCCAATGTTGGAAAATGGCTCTATCTAGAATATTTACATCTGAATATCTCCCTGAACTCACATTCTAATTTTATGAGGTGACGTAATCACTTGAGATTACAGTACCTCAATTTATTCATCTAAAAGACAAAACGAAACAAAACAAAAACCCCAAGGGCAGTATCCTTTGTCTCCATCTACATCCAATTAGTTAGAAAATTGTGCCTGGCTCCTAGTGGCTGAATTCAATGTAAAAGTGCTGTGCTCTCTTTTAAATAAAGATGTTCTATAAACACATATAAACACAACTTATTTACGTTTGAAATACACACACACACACACACACACACACACACACACACACACACACATCCCCAAAGAGGAAATACTGCTTAGAATGCAGTAATAATAAATGAAATAAAAGCTATAGCAACTTTTCTCATTAACCTTATCAATGTGAATATCAGCTGCTGTCATTTCTTGAGCTTTTAGCAAGTATGAGGTACCATGCTAAGTGCTCTGCATGGATTGCCTCATTAAATACAACAACCCCACAACACAGATAGTTATTATACCCATTTTACAGATGAGAAAAGTAAGGTTTAGTGAGGCTAATTACCTTGCTCAAGATCTCATGAATAGTAAGTGATAGAGGTGAGATTACCATGGCAGTCTAACTCAAGAGCCCAAACTCCTACCTAGTGAATAAAGTATGAATTTTACCCCAAATGTGAACCCTCTTTTAAAAAACACTAAATTTAGCAACTCCTTTTTCTATATAAACTATAGTTAATTGATCAGTTTCTAAATTATCTTATAATATTATGCAGTTCAAGCTCCTCTCATCATATTATCATATTTAGACATTTTTTTCTTTTTCTAACTGAAGAACGGTAACTCCAGAATGGAATCCTTGTCTTGGGTATAAACAAAGTTGACCAAGAATCAAAGGACAAAGAATACATATTAGTTTGAATGATTAGTGAAATACTGTTTTGCGCTTTTCCTACAAAAATTTGGACCAAATAGTAGCACCTTAAGGTCTCAGTAGTAATTTTTTTTTTATCCTACTGGAAGTCTACAATTTTATTATATCTGTACTCAATGAATGTTACTGAAATGATCATAGCACTGCTTATATACTGATCTTTACTGCAATTTTATTGTATCTGTACTCTGTGAATGCTGCTGAAATGATCATAGCATGGCTCATGTACTGATCTTTAACAGAATCAAACACATTTATCATCCAGAATTTCTCCTTCCATCCACAGACCTGGTCTCACCACAGAAGGCAGCTCATGTACATAAAGACAAACTTCAGAGGCAGCTGATTGACTCTGCACTTCAATCCTGCCTCCGCCACCTAAGAGATGTGAGACACTGGGCAAATCTCTTAGTTTCTCTGAGACTCAATTTCCTTTTGTATAAAATGGTGATAATAAAATCTAAATAAAATATGTAGTAAAATGGTCACACTGCCATATGTTGTGCTCATGCCACAAGAACAAGTTCCATTGCTCTTTCTCTTAGTCATGGACTGTGGGCACCTCTACAAGGACACACTCTTTGTGCCACAGCAGACAGCAGGGTAGTGGTTCATTAAATTATTGTTTTAAAGTACGATTGTTAGAGATCAAGAAACAGACTCAGATGTTAAGGCTTTGGCAAAGTTTCACAGCTACTAAATGGCAACCTAGAGCTGGGAACCCAGGTAGGTATTTTTTTCAGGCCAAAGTCCGTTTCTCCCCATTATGCTTTGCCATCGCTCTGAAAAAAATTCTTACCTTCTGTTATCTGAAAGATAAACCTATCCAAAATACTAGAATTCTAAGAGCTAAATAATTATGGTTCATTATAAAATGGACAAACTTGAACTTCATGTATTCCTGGGGACTCTGTCTCTTTTAAACAAAATTCTATGTTTATATGTGTTATAAATCAATTATATCTCCGTTTTTTGGCTGTCACCTCTGTCAGTTTGGACATTGGTAGAAACCTTTAAATAAGCAGGTTACGCTGGTCAGTGAAAAGAGAGTTTTTCCAAGTAGAGTAGAACGAATAGAGGGTTAAAGAGGGAAGTGTCAAAAAGCAAGGGCTGCTTATATGAGGAAATGTTACCATTTTAATATTCACTGAATTCAGGGAGGGAAAACGTATTTGCCTACACCTGAATCAGACAGAGGAATAGGAGTTAATTATTGATTTTCATACTTTTTCCCACTCTAAATGGTTGTTGATCTAAGAGACACCATCTTTTTAAAAACAAAACTTGGTTTTGTTCTTTTATTTGGAGGAGAAACTGCTATGCCACCATAAAAGTATGTGCTAATTATGTGCTTTCAATCTTCTGAAGAGCTAGAATATGAAAAACCTGTGTGTCTCAGAAATAAGGAAATAAGGAAAGTACATAATGATACTCAGAAATGTACATGTAAAGGAGGATTAAGATATATGGGACTAATGAGGAAAGGAAACAGAAACAGGATGAATATAATGGAATATGATGACATGGAGCATGGTGATGACTTCAGTTATGTATATATAAGCAGCTGATAGAAGTTTGATTTTTTCTTACCATGAAAAGCTTATGCTGCAAACACAAAAAGAAAGGCTGGAACCTGTATAACTCTGATCTGCCTTGCTTCCTGCTTGGTTGCATTCAAAGAAACTCCACTCTGGCACCCAAAAATAAATAAAAAGTAGATTACATCAGTATTAGTATCTCTCAAGAAAATGCCAAAGGGAAATTATACTCAAAATATGCAGCAATCCTCTAGATCGACCCGCATTTTCTCTCTGACTCTTCTCTGTTCCATTTCAAGACCTCCAAATTCTTCCTCTACCTCAGCCTAAACCCTGTTTCTTTTGCCTCTTTCTTCTAATTCCTATTTGCTTTTGCTTATTATTGTGAAACTACCATGCATCCAAAGAATGTATACAAGGTACACGTATGACGAATAAAGTTTGAAAAATAAACACCTCTGTACCTCCACTCGGGCTTAGAGGCTTCTCCAAGATTTTCCTCCACTATACTGAATTCTGTATTAACAAATCCATCGTTTTTGTTGCATGCATCTCTAAATAATGTGCTGCTTTTGAAATTTATATTAATAGAAACATACTCAATACAGTTTTCTATGACTTGCTTTTTGTCCTCAATGTTTCTGATATATAACCATGTTCACAGGCATAACTATAATTCATTAATCTTTAGGGCCTCCACTCAATAAATACACTACACTTTACTCATCTGGTCTACTGTTGATGGTAATTTTAGGTTGATTCCAGTTTGGAGCTATTAAAAAAACTGCTGCTATTGATATTTTGTACGTATTTCCTGGGGGCATATGCCAGTGCCTTTCTAGAGTATATATATGGATCATATAATAAGGGCATGCCATTCTGTACCTGATAATTTCAATATCTGTAGGTTTTTGAGGGTCTGTTTGTATAGTTTTCTGTTTTTGCTTATTATACTTCATAAAGACATACATGGGTTTAAGAAGCTTTGATTGTGAACTATTTCTTGGAGTTTTCTCTCTAGGAATTCTGTAAGGTCAGAGACTAAATTTTATTGTTTGAGAGAGAATTTGGGCTTGCTTCTACTCTGAGTCATTACCAGTATGGACCACTCTCATTCAAATTGTCACTTGAGTTTTTATTTGGGGCCCTACACTTGTGTTTGTGAGTAGACATCTTAGATTCTCCCCGTTCTTTTTTCTTTTTTTAAATAGGCCTCTATTGGAGTATAATTGCTTCACAACGCTGTGTTAGTTTCTATTGTACAACAAAGTGAATCAGCCATATGCATACATATATCTCCATATCCCCTCCCTCTTTTTTTTTTTTAAGGTTTTCAAAATAACATTTATTTCTTAAAAGTTAACATGTGCATAATAGGAAACCAAAGAACACAAGAAGCAAAAAACAAAGTCATCCATCATCACAAGCAGTTTACCATTTGATGTGTCCTTCTAGGTCTCGTTTGTGTATTTAAACACAACTAAGCATCCATTTTTATGTAATTAAGATCATACAGTTATGTATCATGCTTTTTCACACATCATGAATATTTACCATTTCAAAGTCCCAAAGTTATGAGTATTTTGATAACCAAAAATACACTACACCAACTCAATCTGGAAGGAAAGAAAATGTAATCCTTTCTTGGCGACAAAAACTTCAGAAAAGACAAAAACGGCAACAGGCCTCTAGACAAAGATATTGGCAGAGTTATGATTAAAGTACTACATTCCATTATCGTTCAATTAAAAATGAGACATAAACCACAGAGTACCCAAAGTATAATGCTTTTAAGAGGATTCATTATCTGATCTAAACTATCTTGAGCCTCCCTCCCACCCTCCCTATCCCACCCCTCTAGGTCATTGCAAAAAGCACCGAGATGATCTCCCTGTGGTATGCGGCTGCTTCCCACTAGTTATTTTACATTCGGTACATTTTATTTATGTATGTCGATGCTACTCTCACTTCGCCCCAGCTTCCCCCTCCCACCTCATGCCCTCAAGTCCATTCTCTATGTCTACCTCTTTATTCCTGCCCTGCCACTAGGTTCATCAGTACCATTGTTTTGTTTTGTTTTGTTTCCTCCCAATTCTATTCAGAGTCAAGGCAAAGACAAGGAGAATTAAGGTGTCCCTTTTCCAAGTGGTTTTTCCCATGGAGGCTACTGCTATTTGGGTAAGGGGGTGGGGTGGTCCCAGATTTAAGAAGGAGTCTCTACTCCATCTCCTGCTCTTTTCTGGCCCTTGGGCTTTGTCTCTTATTCGAGTAAGCATATTACCATCAGGACTTGACAGATGGCTCCAGCCCATGTTTTCCTCTCTGGATTCACAGTTTTTCTTCATTTTAAGAATTTCTTTTAATTTATAGCTCAGATATGCTTTAATAATGTGATTTTAATATTTTGGTCAGGTTCTTCAGGTATTCTGTATCTAGGATGTTTAGAGCACCGTGTTGCTAGCAACTATGGTTCTTTTTCTATTTCTGGTGGTTTTAATCCTGCTACTTCTCCAACTATGGTTTCCAGAGGACACCTCTGCATTCTCTTTATCTTGCTTTTTTAAATTTCTTCACCACCACCTTCTTTAATTTTCCTTTCTCGTTTGCTCTTGAACCAATGCAGCTAGGTATTACTTAGAGCTGTAACATGTTAGAAAGGAGGAATTGTCAGCTCTGATTTTCTCCTTCCTCAAGCATTAATCAGAAGAACTTTGTTACGCATTACCTTACCTATAATACAGGCTCACCACAAGTACCATAGCAATATTTTAAAGACCTTCTGTAGTACTTGCAGCTATGTGCCTATCTACGTTAAGTGGTTCACCAGCACTGCTTACTAAAAACATGAAGAATTATTTCTTCCTATTTTATGAATGAATAAACCAAACCACAAACACTTAAGTAATTTAATTTAAGGTCACACAGCTTGGAAGAGGCAAATCAAAACTGAATGTTAATCTGACTTCTAAGCCTAGGCTCTTTCCATGTTGCCTCCCAAAGAACTAATTAATTCCTGTATATGTCGGTCAGTTTATAACAAGCCAATAAGAAATTGGATTGCCTACACAACTGAGTTTATGACTGTTTCTTTAGGACAGACCTCAGAAGAATCCCATTAGCTATCGCCACCAGTTTGTTGGGGGGTGCCTGAATGGTGAGTTGGTGGGAGTGGTGTGAGCCCCTCGGTTAATACTTCATCTAGATGGGAAGGGCGCTGATTTTCCTGGGGAAGATGGCTAGAGCTCCCACTCAACAAACTGCCTGGCGATATTCTTGATGGGCTATTCCCATCATCAGCTGCTCTGTCTCCAATATCACTTTCAAGTATGAGACTGGAGAGAGAGGAAGTTCTCTTATCAATCTATGCACCCCTGGCTAGCTCGTGTCCTTTTGTTCTTAACTAGAAAGACAATCTGTTTAATGGCCATGCCAGAGTTTCTTGGAGTAAGAGCTGAAATGGCAACATTATGCTTATTTGGGTTATTGTCCTTTGGCTACTTGTTGGATTTCTTTGCTCACATCAATCAACAGTTTGTTGGTTTTCAGCCAGTTTTAATTAGTGATAATGCAATAACCACGATCTATTTTAGTTTATGTCCTACTATCAACAAACTCTAGTCCCGGTATTTTTGTAAATTTAGCCACTAATATGGGACTCATTCAGAAAAAGAAATACCAATTTCTCAACAGCAGAACTTCCAGGGTGGATTCACCTTGCCACCCAGACTTAACTAATGAATGACACTGGATGGACTCTTACAGCCCAGTCCCTGATTATGGATTATGATGATTTCTGCAGGAATCAAATTATTTAGTCTTAAACACAGTGATCTTGCCAGTAAAATGCCAACTCCTTAAGAATTAGAACACAAGGCAAGGAACATTTTGCTGTTCAGCATACTTCTCTCCAAATAATTAAAACAAATCCAAGTTGAATATATGGAATGTGAGAGGAATGGACTACGGAAAGAAAAAGTTAATTGCTAGAATTTTCATTTCCTGAGTTGGCTTATGTTCAACCAAACAATTATTGTGCATTACTGCAATACTAGAAATATTTGAGATTTCTAGAGATTCACAATGTTTTTGTTCCAACTTATTAGACACCTCATCAAGTCTGTGAATTTTTTCCCTAACTACCTTCTAAACTGATTTTGCATCCTTCCCTATATTCCAGGGTTAGGAGAGTAGAAAATTTTCATGGATCTTAACTCACTTGTGCCAAGTGTAGCTGGGAGAAAATCTATATGCCCATTAGTGCTGGAATTATCAACACACTTTGTCTGAATGAAGATTCTAAGAGTGAGGAGTTTCAAATGGTAAGCACAGTTGAAGTCCAGTATCCATTTATCACTAGAGTTTTTGTAACTGACAATATTTCTACCCCATCCCTTTCCATAGGTAACACAACCTTGACCTGAGAGAACTGCTCCCTCTAGGCACAAGAAGTATTTTATTCTCCACTTCAGCCCCAAACAGAGGGCTTCTCCTAAGCAGGGATTGGAAATTGTGCCAAATTGTACATAATTGTGCATGATGAATTTGTACTGCAGGCTAAAACTTGCTGGAAACTCAGCTGAAACCACCAAAATCATTGAATTGGGTTTGGTTGGAGGCCAATCCTTTATTCGCTAAGCTACAAAGTCTCTAGAGCTTTTATTTGCTCACAAAAATATCTGAATCCAGTACTAGAATCTTTGTCTGCACGAAAACTAAATCAGTTTGATGTTGCTTCTCAGTTATGCTCCTTGAAGTACTCTAGGGGATTAAAAATTGGAAAACAGAAGTGGCTTTGGAGTAGAACACAGACCACTCTAGATACTAAGAAATTGAATTTTCCTTTTTATTTGTTTCAAGGAGCAACACATCATTAAGTTCAAATCATTTCAAGGGAGGAACTTAAATGTTTCCCACTAAAGCCTGCAGCCACAAAGACATTTATCGAAAAATAATTTCCAATTTCAAAAGGAATCATATAAATATTAAATGGAATGTTCAGTGAAAAAACTCTTGGTGAAAAATTGATACTATATCAAGTGAAAAAGTACTAAAAGGAAATACACCAACATTTTAATAGTGGTTATTTTGGGAGTAGAATGATTATAGATGATTTCTCTGTTCTTTTCTCTATTTTCCAAGTTTTCTACAATGCAACTTTAATATTCTTTATAATAGAAAAATACCTTTATTGGAAAAGAACCCTAGATACGTTGCAGATGGTTTTGTTTCTTCTCATGCCATTCACATACTGCTATAAATGTAAACCTGTCGACAGTATGACTTGTATAGGCCCCCAAATTCAGAGAAAATAATACCATCTTGTATTTTATGTAACTCCTGCACTCCAAAGGGACGAACACACGTTTAAGAAGCCTCCTTTCATGATTCCAATCACTTTTTTTCTGAGATACATTTTTTACCAATTATTAACTCCTGACATTTACTTAGATAGATGCAGATTTATTTATTTGGTGGCACAGAAAACAAAATATGGGAAATTTAAAATTAGATAATTTTTTTATCCATTTTTCCAAGGAAAAATAAAAAGATTAGAATTGTGCCCAAGACTTGCTAGTAACAGAACACAGGAAGGGAGACCCACCTCCTACTATTCAAATCCACATATTAATCAATGGGTATTAGTGTGTATTGTCTAACTTTTTCATGTCAGATGTTAGATTTTTCAAAATATATTCATAAGGTACAGTGTTTCTAAATAGTAGTGCTACTGGCATTTGGAACGAGCTAGTCCTTTGGTACGTGTGTCCCACACTTCAGAGCGTTGAGTGTCCCTGTTTCTGCACCCTGAGTTAGCAGGGATGCCCTCTCCCAGTCATTGGGATAATCAAAATCTTCCCACCAACTTACAGTTGCCTCCCTTTGCCCATCATTAATATAGAGTATCTTACTTATTTACACTAGAACACGCAGTCATTAGTGCAAATGCCATTAGTTCCATCTCTCAGAAGAAATGAAGATGAATGCGTTTAAAAATCTTGCTCAGACTTCTATATACTTAGGAAATGACAGAACCAAAACTGGAACCCAGGTTTCTGACCTCCTACAACCCAGTACGTAGAAACCATGACAGGGAAGCTGCTCAGGGATCGGGGAGGTCAGAGCATCTCCTAGGAAAGCTACACCAGACACCGAGCCCTCCATGGATGGGCAGGGCCTGGGAAACCACATTCTGGCTTCTCCTCACAGGGAATCACAGCAATGATAAAAGTTACTATTTACTGAGCACTAATTAAGCGCTAGACACTTTGCTAGATGCTTTCATCTTAATCCTCACAATAATTGTGGAGGATTTATATTATTATGATGATTGCTTTAGAGCTAAGGAAACTGAGGCCTAGAGAGGTTAAGTAACTTTTTCAAGGTTATATAGCAAGACTTGAGCCCAGGCATATCTGATATCAAAGTAGGGTGTGTGTGTACATGTGTGTGTGTGCGCACGCGTGTGTGGTGGGGGTGGATATTGACACTGCTGTGTGGAGACTTTTGGTATAATGCCAATACTTTAATGGGAAACACCGTTAGATTAAAAATAGTATGAATTACGCTTAATCCATATCATACATGATCTAAATGGCTGAATGCACAGAGAAGGTAGAAAAAGACATGAAAACACAATTCTGGTGCGTAAGAAAGCAAAGTGTGTAGTCACCTCCCTGATGAAAAGCTGTGAACGCTGGCAAGGATCCTGATTCGAGTATCTCTCTGGTGAGTAAAATACCATTACTAGTAAACATTGTCCTTACTCTTTGTTCTTTAATGTGGAACTATCTCTAGGGGGGAAAAAAAGCACATTGTTGAAAAATAAATCACCAGTGAATGATTTAATCACATAACTGTTCATCAAAGATTACGGTAGGCCAAACATCCTCAGAAGAGCATCGGATTCTGGGTGCAGAGGAATGGAAGAGATGGGGGACGAGGAATCAGGAAGGTCCCACGTGAAGGGAAGGAGATATTTTCACATACAAAACTCCTTAATATCTGAGTCCAGGACGAGCCTTAATTTGTACTAGAAAAGTCACTGCAGCCCAGTGGGTGCATGTATGTGTTTGTATGTGTGCCATATAATTGTATATAGTATTATAAAAATGAAGTAACGATTGAGTTGAATTTACCAAAGTTTATTGGTTAAGAGCATGGCAGTATAACTGATTGTGACATGTACTCTAAAAACAGGGAGAGGGATCAAATTTCCTTAAGTCACAGAAATTTAATAACTACACCGCCCCCCCCCACTGTGACTCTAAAAGTCTGCTTTAGACAGTGACAACAATCTCTACTACTTAACAGATGATATTGGGAATCAAATTATTAATGATTCTAATTGAAAACATGTTCACACAAAACTTACACACGGATGTTCACGGCAGCATTAGTCATAATAGTCAGACAAGGAAACAACTCAAATGTCCGTCAAATGATGAATGGAGAAACAAATGTAGTATATGCATACAAGGGAGTATTATTCAGGCATAAAATGGAATGAAGTATATGATATATCATATAACATGGATAACCTTGAAATCATTATGCTACGTGAAAGAAGCTAGACACTAAAAGCCGTGTATTATGTGATTCCACTTATATGAAATGTTCAGACTAGGCAAACCCACAGAGACAGAAAGTAGATTAGTAGTTGCCAGGGGATAGGGGGAGGGGAGGAATTGAGAGGGACTGCTTAACGGTTATAGGGTTTGTTTTGGGGTGATGAAAATGCTTTGGAAGTAGTGGTGATGGTTATGCAACATTTTGAATACACTAAGAACTACTGAATTTTACACTAATCATGGTGAGTTCTATGTGAATTTTATCTCTATGAAAAAAATACCAAGAAGTGGTTCTGACTTTCCCATGGAGGGAACAAGTAACGGGAAACCCATTGAAGCCAACTACCAGTTCCTCCATATTCTATTCTTCAACATGTAGGAAAAACAGTTCTGAGGTTAACTAGCATTCATTAAGCTCTTCTGTACGCCAAGCACCGTAACCTGCCTCATATATTTCTCATTCAATGCTCACAACAACCCAAAATGGGTTACTGGTAACCTTACTGTACAGATGAGAAAACTGCCTAACTGATATGACTAAGGTCATATGTCTAGTAAACGGAAGAGGGAAGATTTGATCTCTTTAGTTCTATTTAGTCCAAAGCCTAATACTCTCATTCACTATTCTATCCCTTGGAAAACAGTGTGAGAAGGAGCTTTAGACTGAGCAACAATGAAGTAAAATATATTCTTCTTTGGAGTCTAATCCATTACGGCGGGGGAGGGGGGGCCGCGGAGGGGCGGGTAGGGAGTAGGATAGCACGATCATTCTAGTAAAATAATAAACTTCGAGATGAAGATTTCAAGATCGCAGTGAATGAGAACTCTTCTTCGTTTTCATGTTTTCCTATTTGAGGTTATGGAAAAACAAATGAAATACATATTCTACCTTGGAGCTGGCAATACTTATACAATTGTGCTTTTGGCATTATATTTGACTCTACTTAGGAAAAAATACATAACTGAAGGATAAAATTCAGATGAAGAAAGAGAATTAGATTCAGATTCTGAAATGTTATCCTTATGGAAACTTGAAATAGTGAAAAAAATGAGGAATGTCACAGGAACACTTAAAGCTAATCTCTGGTTACAAAATACCCCAAAGAACTCTAGGAAGCATTTTAGATATTCTTGGATTAGAAAAACCCTGATCTAGAACTACTTGCTCTCTGGGAATCCATGGATATGGGCATGGGAACTCATTCCTTATCCTTTTTCAATTTTCTGTTCAAGTAAACTGGAGTTTGTTAATATTACCTCTACCAAAGAAGTTACCAGTGGTGGATCTTACCATATTTTTAATTAAAGTCTTAATCAAAACTTTCAGTTTTTTCCAACAGGATTCTTCTGAATTAACTGGGAAAAAAAACAAGAAAAAAAAACACTGCTCTGGTGGCCCTGCTTATATTTTCAGTCAAGAGCATCCAAAGGTGAGATTTCTGATTAGGACATATACTCTGGGGCCCTTTCTATTAAAACGTATCCCCTTATACATCTCATACACTCAATACCTTATTGTAAATTTGGAGAGAAAAATGCCCTGGTATGGCTGACACATATATAGGCTGGGGAGATGGGGGCAATGACAAATTTAAAGTCCCTCAGCTTTGATAACATTGTTTAATACCTGTTCAAAGAGCTCCATGTAAATGTTACTAAGAAACTGTTGCAAGAATCACCAGGGCAAGCTGTGCTGGGGGCGGTGGATTTTTAAAGTCAAAGTAGAACTCAGCACAGATGTCTGCAATGTGTCTAGTATGTGAAAACTTTTATGATTTTTGGAACATAAATTAATGGGATACAGATCTTTTCCTTTTCTATGAGGCCAATTAGTAGCTTGTAGTAAATTCTTCACCCTCTCAGATCCACTCCTGCTACCTTATCTCTCTGAAGATAGAGCTTATTCCTTACCTCCTGATACATGTCAACTTTACTGATTCATTTTAACACTTTCTAAAAGGAGTGCAAAGCAGAATATGGAAGATTTTTTTCAAGGGAAATAGATATTGAGTAGATGCATGAAATTTTTAGGGTAGAGATAATTTTTTTTAGTAAGACTCATTACTTAGCATAGTCAGGGAAAATCAAAGAAATTAAGCCTGATCCAAGCAACCCTTTTAAAGTCTGGTGCTACAAGGTGAGCTGACAGTGGAAACTCTAACATTTACTGAATAAGCTCAGGGACACGTCCCCTTTTTCAGAATGTTCATAGACTGGTCTAAAATAAAATGGAGTTTTGGATATTGTACTACAAAAACATATCAACATAGCTTTAGAAACATACTCTCATTTATATTTGAAAAGAGATTTTATGATACTAGGAATTTTTCTTGCTATGGAATGACAAATGAGATGGATGAAAACACCACCTCCAGTTTTCAAGCCAGCTTAATGTTCTACTGGCACTCCTAAAATATACATATTGAGAAATCCTTAGTCATTTGATTAACCTGTTTTAGATTATTCATAAAAATTAAAGAATGTACTTTACATTACACCTTTCTACCATTAAAAATTGCTTCTAGAAGTTTAAGGATTTTCAAATGACTGGTGTTTGGTTCATTTTTATGACACTACCTGAGAAAGATGGCAAAGTGCTACGACATTACAAAGAAAGAAGCAGTCCCAAAGAGGTGAAACAGAGGATCCAGAGGCCTCATCAATGAGGGTCTCGCAGGCCTGACCTCTAAACCAGGGATTTCCAAACTCAGTCCTCCTGGAGCTCCATGGAACCCAGCAGTGATAGTGGAGCAATATCAAGGTACTTTGTCTCTTTCCATAGTCTAAATATCTACTTAAAACCCATAACCACGTTAGACACACGCCACTTCCCACCTCCTACATCTGTATTGCCTCCTCTTAGCACTAATATCACTTTCTATCCTTCATATTCCTTTTTAAAAATGGAGAGAGGAATAATGAAACATTGAATCTACAATACACCGATGATTGTGTCAGGAGAAATGAATTCTCATTTAAAATAAAAAAGAAGGGTCTATTGATCAGAGCAGCAAAGTGTCTGAAATATTTCTCCATAAGAAGATATAAATTTACTTATGGAATCTGTGGTTAGTAGTTGTTGAAGAACCTAACAACCAAGTGTATATAAAATAACCAGAGATATGGATAAAGTTGTATGTATACTAATTATTTATTTGTATTATCAAAACCTCTATATCTAAAAGTGTATCAGTAGAGGATTTGTTAGTTAAACTATGGTATATCCATACAAGGGAACCCTATACAACTATTTTAAATGGTGATGTAGATATTTATTTATAACAGGAACAGATGTGCATGATTTATTTATTGTGGAAGGAAAACTGTGTAGAATATGATCCTATTCTAGCAAAAAAGAGAAATTAATATTTATAGTTATATACAGGTACAGAAAAAGTCTGGAAGGATATACACTAAACTATTAGCAGTGAATTCTATCTTTGTGAGGTTACATTATGACTCTTTTTAAATATTTCTTTATATTTGACCGCACCTTCTAAGTTTTTCTGCAATAGGCATATATTACTTTTATAATCAGGAGGAATAATAAGGCTATTCTGATTTCGGAGGAAAAGGCGATTGAATTTTATATGTACACACATGTACACACACACACACACACACACACACACAAAGATGGCAACCACTGGTTTATGTCTTATAACCTGTGAAAATAGAAGCCATGGCTATACTTTCAGTTGCCCCCAATGAAGCAATATAAGAATTTTAAGGCTGTCCTTAGTAGCTAAATTTAACCCATGAAATGTTTGAATCCAAAGTCAGATCGGTGATAGCTTTATGACCAAGGGAATGTTTGCCCATTTCATCCTAACCTAATTTGGTGGATTAAGCCAAGAAACATCTCCTTATCCTCAATAAACAACTGGGGATGTCCATGAATTTACCTAAAACTTATATAAAGCTATCAATCCTGTTCACTTGGAGGTAAATTCCTCACACCAAGGTATGTTAGGCCTTCAGATCTGCTCCAGGTTTGGTCACTGAAGAGAAAGAATACAAGTTCAGGATTAAGGCTGATTTTACTTTAGTTTAAATGAGTGAAGAAAAAGTACATACTTGGAACCATGTCTGGTACAATCCAAGAGCTGGATACTATTAACCACTATCCTACTAGTACTATTTTTACATCTGAGATAAAGAAGCGCTGCAAAGGATATCCATGAGATAAGAGTAAAAATGGACTGAGTTCCTTGGTGTCTCCCTGTTCCCTTATTACAGGCATGCCTGATATTATGTGGTCAAGGATGGCTACATGGAGTGAGATATGACTGCATCAGAGGAACCCAGAATGGAGGACTTACTTTTCTGGGAGTGCCTGGTGGACACATCATGCTAACACTCAAGGGTCTATACTACTACCATGTACAGAATTATCAGCTTGCCATATTTTATTTCTCACTGCATTAAGGGCCAATGGCGGGCTTGGTCATAGCCTAGCAAATGTATATATTTGCTTTGGTATATATAGAATATCTCTGGGAGATAGTCATAAGAAATAAGATGTCCAACGGAGGTTGTATCCTGCTAGGGAAATTAGGTGACTGGGGAATAGGGTGGAAGCTGACATTTTTTCCTATTTACCCTTGGTTACTTTTATATTTTGTACCCTGTGCATATATTACTAATCAAAAAGGAAATTAAAACTTTTGATGGCTTCCTATAAGGAATACATTGAAACTGCTTGATATGGAGTACATTTTTAGATGTGTTTGGCAAATAGAATAAGATATTACCAGAGTACAAAGGCAGAGGGACACAAACACTTAGGAAGTTATCCTAAGCACTGGGATACAGAAAAAATTTAAACATAATCCCTAACCTGAAAAAGTTGACAGTCCAAAAGGAAGGCAGACACTGTACCAGTTATATACCATGTGATGAGGTCCATAACAGGGCAGAGCAGATGAGGAAATCACCTGACTTGGCATGTGCTCTCTGGATATTGATCTGGGAGATGGGTAGAAGGAAGAACTAGAACAATGTCCTCACAGAGTATTTATAAAGCATTTCAAAATCTTACAGTATCTACCTCTGAACCATTTCTCCTACATCGTAAAATCTGCAATCTTGTAAATTTCACTGTGCATGTCCTCTTCCAAACACTTCTTATAATATTAAAAGAAATTGCTGTTAACATCAGTCTCTATAGTATGCTATTTGTCTCTCTACTCAAAGATGCACTAAAGATAATAACATAGAAAATATAACTGTATTTTTAAATAAGAATTTAAAAGAAAGAATAAATATATTTTATAGGTTTAAAACTTGAGATGAAAGAAAGAAAGTATTTTGGTCTTGTTTTCTTATCCATTCAGCCACTCTATATCATTTGATTGAAGAGTTTAATCTATTTACATTTAAAGTAATTATTGAAAAGGTTAGTTTCTTTACCAAATGGTTTTGGGAAAACTGGATATTCACATGCAAAAAGAAGAAACTGGACCCTTTTCTTACACCACACACAAAAATCAACTCCAAATGGATTAAAGACTTAAACATGAGACCTGAAACTATAAAACTCCTAGAAGAAAAAACAGGGGGAAAGTTTCCTGACACTGGACTTGGCAATGATTTCACGGGTCTGTCACCAAAAGTACAAGCAATACAGCAAGAAAAAATAAGTGGGATTACAGCAAACTAAAAAACTTCTGCACAGCATGGGCAACAATCAACAGAGTATACAGTTAACCTATAGAATGGGAGAAAGTATTTGCAGACCATATATCTTATGAGGGTTTTAATTTCCAAAATTTATTTTACTTTATAATATTTTATAAAATATATTTAAATCTCTAAAACATATAAGGAACTCCTATAACCCAACAACAAAAAACTAATAAACTGCTTAAAAATGGACAAAGAACTTGAATAGACATTTCTCCAAAGAAGACATACAAATGGCCAATGGGTATATGAAAAGATGCTCAATGTCACTAATCATCAGAAGTGCAAATCAAAACCACAATATCATCTCACACCTGTCAGGATGTCTATTATCAAAAAGCACAACACAAGTGTTGGTGAGGATGTGGAGAAACTGGAACCCTTGCACACTGTTGGTGGGAATGCAAAATGGTGCAGCTGCTGTGGGAAACTGTATGGCGCTTCCTCAAAAAAATTAAAAATAAACTGCCATGTGATCCAGCAATTCCGCTCCTGGGTATTTATCTAGAAGAACTGAAATCAAGATCTTGAAGAGATACTAGCACTCCCATGTTCATTGCAGTTCTATTCACAATAGCCAAGATGTAGAAACAACTTAAATGTCCACAGACATATGAATAGATAAAGAAAATGTTACATGTATATCTATATACATATACATACACACACACACAAAATGGAATATTTACTATTCAGCCTTAAAAATGAAGAAAATTCGGGCTTCCCTGGTGGCGCAGTGGTTGAGAGTCTGCCTGCCGATGCAGGGGACGTGAGTTCATGCCCCGAAAAAAAAAAAAAAAGAAGAAGAAAATTCTGCAATAACCAACAACACGGGTAAACCTTAAGGACACAATGCTAAGTAAAATAAGTCAGTCACAGAAAGACGGCATGATTCCACTTACATGAGATAACTAAGCCAAATTCGTAGACTCAAAGAGTGGAACGGTGGTTGCCAGGGGCTGCGGGAGGGGGGAGTGAGGAGTTACTAATCAACCAGCAGCAAGTTTCAGTTAGGCAAGATGAATACGTTTTAAAGATCTGCCGTTCGACAGTGTACCTATAGACAACAGTAACGTTTTATACATTATTGTTCAAAAGTTGTTATAAGAATAGATCTCATGTTAAGTGTTCTTACCATAATAATAAGAAAAAAAGTTGTTAAATCTTACCAGGTACACAGGTGCTAGGACAAGAAATCCCATCTATTACTTTTCATAGCTCTCAAAGGAGCTACAAAATACAGAGTGATTATAATTAAACAACTAGGTCATCCTTGATATTTGAAAACATTATCTCTGGCCCCTAACTGCCAAGTGAAACATAAAAGAATATTTACATAAATTTTTTTCTCTAAAAAATTGCTCTAATTTTCTGGTGACAAAGTTACCCTACACTACATTGGTCGCTTTAAAGAATGTGGTGTCAGGAAGATCAGCACACATATTTTTAATGCACAATTAATACAGAAACTGTTCTTCTTCAGAGGATTTAACTGAGCCACAGATGAAATAAGTCTGATCCAGTATATCCACGGCAAGTCTAGAACTAGAAGGAGCTGATAAGGAGGAAGGTCAAGTTTAAGCTTTCCGGGAGGCCTGACCTCCGTTTCAGCAAGACTTCTCTCCCCTTTCGGTCTAAACTTACTAAGTATTTGTAATTATATTTAAAAAGTATAATGTGCTATTACATGCCAACACTCCCTTGCCCCTGCTTGAGAACAGGTATTAAGTGGACCTTCTCTCATCACATTTCCCGATACTCTTAGACTCAAACACTAATGACAAAAACGAGTTCTTATTTATGTGTTCCTCCTCTAGTCAAAGACATGACTCAGCAAGCCTTGCAAGCAAATCATTAAAACTTTATGAAAACCATTACCATGCAGCTTAAGCACCTTTGGCAAACTTTTTTTTTTTTTTAAAAAAAGAAGAGGCTTGGACCACACATAGATTTTTTTTTTTTGGTCTTTCAGCTTGAAAGTTACTTTTTTGTCCTCCCGAGGAACCTGACCTGCTTTAACTCTTCCTCTGCCAGGTGATGTAGTGTCTTGCATCACCTTATTAATCTAGATGCAAGGCATTTGTTTCAATCTGTGTTTAGGCAGGCTGCTTATTATTTAATGTCTTTTTTCAATTTAGTTATTTCAAGGTAATGAGGATACAAATGGACTAAGAAGTCCCATCCCACGTGAGATACAACTTGTTTCTATATTGCTAAAAGGCACATACAAGAACTTTAATTTCATATATACACACATACAGTATGGTGCTCTTCCAAGGCTCCTCAGACAAAATTCTATGAAGTTCTCACCACCTTTTCTCCTTATAGAAAATGTTGAGACTATCACAGACTGCATTTTGCCTTGAGAATCATAAAGTTTTCCTGCCAATTCCACAAAAGAGTGAGGTGGAAAACTGTTCCCTCCAATTCACTCATGTCTCTAATAATGTGACGTCTCTGTCTGGCTAAAATAAAACATATATCCTCTTCAGGTGAAGGAAAAGTGGAAATTCCAGAATTTACCATTTTGTTATGATGATTTCCAGTGTGAGATAATTAACGCCAAAACAAACTCTCCAGAGCTTTCTTTATTTCTACAAATCCATATGTGGAATCAAGAACACTCCCAACTTTCCGTTCTGGCAACTGTCTTGTATTTCTAGACTTAAACTCCTGGGTTTTTGAAGAAATAAGTTTTCTCCCTGTTCCTCTCCTTTCTCAATAGGCAACCAATTTACCTTGACATTTATTTCAGGCTGGGGTGCAGGCTGGTGGGGAGGCAGGGGGGAAGAAATGGCTTTGCATTTTCTTAATGGGATTTCTTCCTACTTTCTGATGTTTTTCACTGGGACCAAATTCCTCAAAGTATACAATTTCTTCCCTTCCCTTCTCTTCCTCCCCCCTCCCTCCCTCCCTCCCCTCCTTC
>NW_020174922.1:5617413-5778716 GCF_003031525.2 Neophocaena asiaeorientalis asiaeorientalis | reverse complement strand
TCGTTCACAGTAGCAGACCTCTCTTCAGGCACCTGAAAGAATAAAGCCATATTGTTCCAAGGTGGGCAGCCTGGCTTCCACTGCGCAGGTCTGGTCCACAGCAGCAGCATGAACAGTGTTCTGTGGTTCTTACGCACCTGGGGACCAGGTGGGGATGTATCAAAATAAACTAGGAGTGTGTGATGGACCATTTACCACACTAGTTAAAACTCTTTTCAAATCTACTCCTCTCTTCCAACTCCTCGGAGGTCTTTTCCATTTGGGTTGTGCTGGGGCCCAGGTTGCCACAGGTTGCTATAGCACGTGCAGTGGGCTTTTTTTGTCTTCAGAGGTCTAGGCTCAAAGGAAGTTAGAAAGCTTCCCTCAGATTAAATTTGGGCCCAGTGTCCTTGTGAAAGCTAAATGCACTGAGGAGGCTGTGGGCAGCCACTCTCCCCTTTAAGTCAGCCCCGTGAGGGGCTCATGTTCTGCAGTTCTCTGCAGGATCTGTGCCCCAGGGCAGGCTGACCCAGGAATAACTGAATTTTACCACAAATATATTCCAACCTGAAGGAAACGGGTAAATGTGTTGCTGGGTTTGATTTTTCTGAAGCTGGTAGAAGAAACTAGAAAAGTGTACCAAATCATCACTCTCCACTTTCCTCTAAGACAGAGGCCTCCGTTGGGGACCTCTTACGCGCCAGGGAGTTGCATTTACACCTTACTAAATCCAGGCAAAAATACTGGAGGGTCACCCTTCTCACTTAACAAAATAGGTAACCAAGGCTCAGCCAGGGTTAAGGACACAAGTTCAGCCTTCTAGAAAGACAGAGAGGTGGGATCTGAGTACAGAGCTTCTGACAACTGAACTTACGATGTTCTTTGTCAGCTATAGCTACCTGTATACTCTGGGCACTCGTTTAAATAAATCCATAAACTGTGATGAACAGGATGTGGCTGTCCAAGTTTAAAGTTCTTTTGTGACGTGCTCTCATTGTTTTTCAAGCTGCCTATGGAGATAAGAGCCATTAATCACGTGTGTCTCATTCACTTAGGATGACTGTCAAACACAGTCAGCATGCTGGTTAAGAGGGCTGATTCCAGAGACATACTTCCTGCATTTAAACCCTGCCTCTGCCACTGGTAAATGTAGGACTTTAGCAGATTATTTAAACTCTCTGTGCTTAGCTATCCTCAACAGTGGAAAACAGGTACAATAGTAGTACTTACCGAACAAGGACATTACAAGGATTAAATGAGATAATAGATGTAAGGATTTAGTAGAATGACTGGCAAACAATACTTGCTTAATAAGATGGTTATTCTTTTACAGAGCTGTTCTAATACTCACAGCTATAATATGGTGAATTTTATATAGCTATAAAATAATTATTTTATAGTAATTACATTAAAATAGCCTTATAGCTTTACAGCTGTAAAATAATTATTTTATAATAATTACATTAAAAATAGTCTTATAGCTTTATACAGAGTGGCTTGGATGGAGAGAAGACAAGGACCTGGGTTCTTGCCTTGGCTCTGCAGCTTTTGGGTCACATGATACCAGGAGAGGCATCCTCTTTTATCTCAGTTTTTTCAAGTGTAAAATGAAATAATCTCTTGATACGATTTCCAGATCTTTCTAAGGATATGCAACTTAATGTGTCCATGACATAGAGAATTTGTTTGCTATGTAGCAAGCATTATACTTTATATGCATCTGCTCACTTAAATGTTACAAGAACATTCCCATTTTACAGATGATGTCAGTGAGGTTGACTTAGAGGTATTAAGCAATGTGCCCGCCATCCTAAGTTCCCAAGTGGCAGTGCTGGGCGTGTGTTCAGGTCTGACTGACTCTGTGTGCGGGTCCTAATCACTGTGCTCTGCTCCCGATCTGTTCAGCTAGGGACCCATTAATAAAATAACAATGGTCTCTGTTTTAACCATCCGAGTAAGTCAAAGTCCATTATAGACAGAAAATCAGTTCCCTATTAGCCACAATGGCCATTTTCACTCCTAAAAAGATTAATAAGTGTGAGAAGCTCAATTTAAATCTACAACTGGCCAGAGATTAAACTAACACAGGTCTGTTCTGGAAGGAAGCTTTTAAAAGCCAGAACTCAACTTTTCATGTTAACGGGACTCAAGCTTTCAATGCTTTCCTTTCTCCTTACCTTTAACGAAATTCAACTTTGTATTTTTCATCTTGTTTTTGGAGTCTTTCCAAGTCACCTCTGTTAAGAAACACAAGGCCCTTGGCACTGAACTTTTGGGAATGTGCCCACATCTGCCTCTGGATGTCTGCTTGCCTACCTTTGATGCTGCATTCAACACCTAAGTTAAAACAAAGCAGGGCTTGAAACAAAAAGCTACTCAGAGAATGGTGGATCCAGCTCACCAATCAGTGGCCTCGGTGATGGACATCATGAGCAGAAGAGGCCTGAAAACCCCCAAATAGCTCAATAGTTCAAGGCAGGGCCAACCGACTTTCATTTAGTGGAGGAAAAAGAGCACTGCTACATTACAGAGGAAGAAAGGAAAAAATGACGGTGACAGCCATGCTGATTCATTGTTTTTTAAAATAATTCTGAAACATCCTAACAATGTTGTTGCCACATAGATCCTTCCCAGAGTTAAAGAGGCTTTGTTCCTATGCATATATGCACTTTTATTTATAATAAGGTTTTCATTTTGACATGATAACTCCAATTTCAAATGTGAAATTCTACTTCGCTTTAGTTCTTTAGAATCAAACATGTCATTCATCATCTTGGTGGTCCCAGTAGACTGCCCTGGAATTCTCATCCCAGTTTTCAATAGTTACGCATCCATCCATATGGTAACAATATTACCGCAACCAAATTCCTGCTACCAGAGACATCGAATAGTTCAACTTCAGCCCCACACCCAGGAATATTTTCATGTCTCTAAGAAGGAAATTTCAATCTCTAAATCATCAGAATAAGTATGATATAAACTAAAGTAATATGTTCTATTGAATGTACCCTATTGTCTCTTTAGAAGAGAGGGGTAACCACTTATATATATGACAGAAAAGGCAAAAGAGACTGGAGTGTGTTTCTGTTTCACACAAGATGACCCTCTACAAAGCTGGGAAGAATTGAGTCAAAAAACCACTGCAGCTGCAAAGCAGGCTGCTGCAGCAAGGGCTCAGCCCGTTTGCCTCTGAACAATGGCATTCTTATTCTAGGATCCTGAAGGGAGAGGGAGAGGTCTGAGATGAGGAGTTACTTCTACCTACCGGAAAATGAATGGAGGTAGAAGAATGTGCCTGGGCCCACAGGTCCTGACGGATCATCTCCAGTCTCGAGCTCTGTCACTGTCGGCTCGAGTCCCTCAGTACATCAGCAGTAGCAAGGTGTGACGGTGGAGAAAGACTCAGGTAGGAACCAGGTAGCCTCAGTTCTTTCCCTGTCCTCTTTTTCATTAGCTAGATGACTTCAAGAAAATCTAAAGTTTTCCAGGCTTCGGTTTCCTCTTTCAAAAAGGAGGGAATCCATCTCGCCAACATCTAAGGTCACTTTCATTTCTAAACTTTCTGCGGGGTGCATTTAATCAAGCGGGACTTTTTCTACACACCTAGCTGAATCTGAGCGACTAACAGTAGCTACCATTTCCTAAATGCTATCTGTTCCAGGCACTGTGCTAGAGCTTTCCCCGTGTGATCTCCAACCTCCCAAAGCCTTCTCAGGTCAATACGATTCCCATTTTACAGATGAGAAAACTCTAATTTGCTTAAAGACACTCAGCCAGTAAGTGGCAGGCCTGGGATGGAACCCAAAGGATCCTGCTCCAAAAGCTCAAGTTCTTTTGCTGTCGCACAATGGTCACCGTCCAACCTTGCTCCGAGGGAGCCATTGCTTGAGTACTGGTAATGTTGACACTCCAGGTCCTCAACAGGCTATCCGTATACAATGGGCAGGAACATGAAGAACCACAAATGGGGACAAGCTCATCTATAAAGTGAAGTAACGATAGGACTGCTTCTTAAATGCAGGACTGAAGGTCTGTAAAGTGCTTAGATCAGTATATGGCACACGGTAACATAACAACTACAGATGTGTTTGTTGTATTAGTTCAAATAAATAAGAACCTCCAAGAAGTAGAAGACTAATGGATGTTCAGTCTTAAAGGGCCAGAGGGGAGCAACAGATTGGAAGGGATTGGAATCTGGGAATGGGGCAGGAGAAGACAGCTACAATAGGAGTAAAGTGGGAGGGCCAGGCCGACTGCCATCTAGTAGTCTGAAGTCCCTGGCTTGTTTGTGTTGTTTTTGTTGTTGTTTTTTATTGTGGGTTTTTTTTGTTTTGTTTTGCTTTTTGTATTCTGGGTATTTTTGCTGGACATATTGTACTTGGATGGGTCTCCTTACTCTTTTCCTCATCGCTGACTTGGGGTCTCACCTGCCACTTGGGTTTAAGGATGGTCAGGGGACAATTCTGCAGCTCAGGGTTCTGTGTAGTGACAATGGAACCTGCAAAGTGGAACCCAATGGTAGCTGCCACGGAAGCAGCTCCTCTCACCTCTGAGATGCACGTTCATTAATTTGTGTGTCTTCCTGATTTAGGCAGCAGTCAATATGCTGTCTGACCTGTGAATACTCTTGACAGGGACCTGAATCCATAGGGAGAACTAGGTCAGAGTGAAGTCGTTCATGAGGAAAGTACTGCACTGTCTGTGGGTGATCAGACTCAACTCCAAAGGATGGGAGAGGAAGGTCTGAGTCACCTGACTACTTTCATCATATCTGTCAGAAGCCAGGACCATGCCTTTGAGTCTAGTAGAGACATGTCCACCAGGCCTCAGAAGAGGCCCTCCAGAGAACTCTGCTTAAATGGCTCCATCAGAATGACTAGAGAGTTTCCAAACTCTCCTGCTGAGCTTCCTCCCGAACCCCCCGGGCTCTGAACTCAGATCAAGTCTTAGACGTTAGTTTTCAAGTATGTGATGTGGTCAGACTTGGCACCTGCTGCTATTTGTGTCGTTCCCACCCCTACATCACTGTTGTTCATTTACCCAGCCTTGTGGATCCACTTACCCCTTCTCTAGGATTGTAACTTGTTATTTCTGTATCAGTGTTAATGGCCAAAGGGAACTCTGGGCTTCAACTCCCCATTCCCCATCACCCCAAGTACTCAGGATGGGCTCCTTTTGTGTGGAATGACAAAGTTTCTTCTATCATTATTACCAACAAAACCTATTTGTGAATCTCACGTGTATATTATGCACTTAAAAGGTTCCAAGTTTAAAAGACACATGTAGACTTGGTTCCGAAGATGTCAATAGAAATAATTAAAATGTTACAAAGAGCGAAAGTCAGGAAAAGTTAGATTATCCCTTTGAGGATCTAAAGGGTTATTATGAGAAGGAAGCAGGGAATAAATGAAAAAGAACTCAACTGGAGCTTAAGGTATTTTGGTTAAAAGAATTTCAGCACTTGGGGGGGAACCCGAAATTTCAGTGATGAAGACATTTTCCACACTCACGACAAGGAGAGTAGGTTCTAGATTGCAGAGACATTCTTTGAGACTATTATTCAATGTTTCCTTGAAATAGATGAAGTAATTCTGGGGAAAAAATGGATGGTTTAGTACTCTGTACTAAAGATGAAGACAGAAAGTTGGATTCCAGCAAGAGACATTCTACTGGACTTCAAGAGAGACTTTCTTACAAGGAATTATGAACGTTGTTTCCCAAGAGAGCAAGTATGCCTATCACAATTTTCAGAGGTAATGAGGTTTTAGTAACACACTGAGTTTGGAGTACCTGCACTAGAGTCAAGGGCTCAATAAATGGATTTTTTTTTTCAAACATAAATGCCCAGGGATCCTGGGCTAGATCAAATGTATCAGAGGTTTTTTTTTTTTTTTTTTTTTTGCTTTTATGGCTTTCAGTTAACAGAACTAAAATGTTTAAATTTTTTTTTTACATCTTTATTGGAGTATAATTGCTTTACAATGGTGTGTTAGTTTCTGCTTTATAACAAAGTTTTTTTGCGGTACGCGGGCCTCTCACTGCTGTGGCCTCTCCCGTTGCGGAGCACAGGCTCCAGACGCGCAGGCCCAGCCATGGCTCATGGGCCTAGCTGCTCTGCAGCATGTGGGATCCTCCCGGACCGGGGCACGAACCCATGTCCCCTGCATCGGCAGGCGGACTCTCAACCACTGCACCACCAGGGAAGCCCTGTATCACAGTTTTTTACATCTTCTAAGACAAATTCTAAGAAGCTTAAGGATGTCAGATGGTGTTACCTATTTACTACTGTAAAAAGCTTAAAAATAAACTTTCATCTCCTCCTTCTTTAGCCCAACTGTTTACCTGTGGCAGAGACATGTAAGAAGATAAAAATCCAAGGGAGGATTTAGAATTAAGGATTATTTTAGTTTCATTGCACCGAATACCAATGACACCAATATATTCTTTGGGAGTAATCAATCAGGATTATTATATATTCTCTTGGTTTACCAAGAAAGGTTGATTTTAAGCCAAGCTGGCTCCTGCTGGATGAGTGCTTCTAACTGATACTCACTTCATTGATCTCTGCTAGGCTCAGATGGAGGAGCGGGAACTTCATTTATAGATATTAACATGCAAAGAAGAGAGGGAGAAGGAAAGCAAAGAAGTAAGGTTTAAGATCAGGTTTGAAAAATGAAAGGGGGCAGAAACATTCTTTAAAGATTTAAGAGGGGGGAAGCTTTCCTAAAAGAGAACTAAAATCCATGAGACCTACAAAACCATCCACTTAGCTGATATACATATTAAAGAAGAAACTTTAAAAAAAGAATAAGAAAAAACATTCAGTCTAGTGAGAATTATGTTCACTCCCATTAAATTGAAAGTGTAGCTTGTTACCTGTACTCCAGTGGCCTTATTAAGGGAAGTACTGATAAGCTAGGGCTTGTCGGGAGTGAAAAGTTAAGAGATAAGAAGCTTGGGATGGAATCTTCCTTGAATCCAGCTCCTTTTCAGCTCAGGACAGGAAGAGATACGGTCCTCAGTCGTTATTAGATACAGTACTGGGAGTAGAAAATCCTGGCCTCTGCCTTTCTCAGTCCTGGACTTTCTGTTTGTCAAGGCTTGAGCCAATTTTAAGTATTTTAACTTAATGCAAATGAAGGCTCTGGAAAAAAACATTCAGGACACACATTTTCAAAGGTCTCAACTTCTCCAAACATGTACAATCACCTGGGAAAGAGAACAGTTAGGCAGGAGTGGCCCTGTTTGCCACCTCCTTACCCCACAAAATATCTTACTAAACCATAATCAGGTTTAAAGGTTAAAAGGTAAAGTCTAAAAGTTTAAAGTATAGACATATAATTTTGGGCTTCCCTGGTGGCGCAGTGGTTGAGGGTCCGCCTGCCGATCCAGGGGACGTGGGTTCGGGACGCGGGTTCGTGCCCCGGTCCGGGAAGATCCCACATTCCGCGGAGCGGCTGGGCCTGTGAGCCATGGCCGCTGAGCCTGCGCGTCCGGAGCCTGTGCTCCGCAACGGGAGAGGTCACAACAGTGAGAGGCCCGCGTACCGCAAAAAAAAAAAAAAAAAAAGTATATACATATAATTTAAGTAAAAAGTTATGGTGTTTTCTAATATGAATATCTAAAGTAGAGAGATGCAGCTAAAATGAGATGAGCTACAAAAACTAATGGATCCTCCTCATGGTCCCTTGTACCATACTAATCTGCTTCTTCTTTGCCATTTCTATAGCCCAAATGGTTACTACCATTTGAGGTGATACATGTGAATAGTGTCTGAAACTTACTAAACCAACATAAAAGTCATGAAATAAGAATTAAAGGAAATGATCTATGATCTGCCTGAACAGTTATGAAAATTGTGCAAAGGAAGATCAAAGAAAAAAATTCTAATTTTCCCAGGTTGTAATTAACTTGTAATTTCACTGGGCCTGTGCCTTACCTTCTCTCTCCTTTACGTTACAGACTAGACCTACGTATCTATACTGGGGTAAAAAGACTTCCATAGGAATGCAGTGAATGGGAACAGGATTGGGCTTGGGAGCAAGGGGGAAAGTATGATAGAATGAAATTTTACCTAAATAGGAAGTGAAATGGTCAATTTTGTATTTCAGACAGATTATCCTGACTGCAGTGTTGGAACAGACCATAAGCACAGCAGACAGGTTAGGAGACTAGCCGTCATTTGAGAGACGGTGGGAGTCTGGTCTGGGTTAATGACAGCAGAAGCAGTGGACATGGAGAAAAAAGTAGACAGATTTGAGAGACAGGTAAGTAGATTTGACAGAACTTGGTGAACACTTGGGGTATAGGAAACACAAGGAAGAGGAAGAGGGTTTAAAAAGGCAAGAGAAGACTATGAGTCCAGCTTGGGATGGGAATATGCCTCAAAATTGGATTTGAGTTTGGATTTGTAATTCAGGATCAATATCTGGGTTAAATATATAGATTCAAGAATAATAAGCACATAGATAATATTTAAAGCCTTGATAAAACTGACCCAGGTGTCCACAGTGAGAAGAGAAGGTAGCATATAACAGAATGTGAGAAATGTGAGAAATGTCAGAAATGAGCAAAGAAAAAGGTGTCTGTCAATAAGATGAGAAAAAAGCAACCAGAAAACCAGAATAAAGCCAAAAAATTAGTGCTGTTGGAAAAGCCTCACCTAACCTCAAAAAGTAAAAATATAAAGCTTCTAGTAACACCATAGAAAAAAATCTTGAGTGTCTTTACGGTTTGAAGTAGGCAAATCTGGTCCAATATTTACATCAACTTGCAAGTACGGTCAAATGACTTCACCTATCTATGAAGATAGACCTCAGGCTACATTAAAAATTAAAAATTCTACCACATAAAAAACTGAATCACTGTCTAGCACAGGGAACTATATTCAGTATCTTGTAATAAACTATAATGGAATAACATTTTTAAAAAGACTATAGATACATACAGATATACAGATATAACTGAATCACTTTGCTGTATACCTGAAACCAACACAATATTGGAAATCAACTATACGTCAGTAAAATAAATAAATAAAAAATATAAGACTGCATCGTGTGTAGAATTTGATATCAACCACATGGTTCTGCTTTTAAATAGTCAGCCATGCAGGTAACTTCTTGAATATTATACACTTTTACATTGGCAACTCTAGAGCAATTTTATTACTTTAAAAGAAACCTGAAATATGTAAGTATCTTTATTGAGTAACTTCAAATATCCAGACCATTAAAAAAAAATTTCATCTTAGATCTTTTCATCAGTGCACAAGGCTGCTAGGTCTTTGGGTAGAAAAATTAGTGCCTATGGTAAAAAAAAAAAAAAAAATGTGAACGTGAAATTACGACTTCCTCCTAAAAGCAAAATCTTTCAAGGTCATCATTAATCCTTCCAAGCAGCTTAAAGTTTCCTATAGCCTGTCTTACAGACAAAAATACCTTTCCCAAGGCAACTCTAAGTTTTTTGCTAGGTCCAGCTACCTGGAACACAAACTCTTTAGCCATATCGCTAGAATTTATTTAAACTCTACGGCATAAAGTTTAGGTAAATTGTTAAATTCCAGGTAATTGTGCTATATGCAGTGTAATAAAGCCTGAACTTGTTTACTCATATGAGACTATGCCTTAGAGACTTGCTTCAGAGTCCCTCCCACTAATGCCAGGTTGATTACTCTCCCCTATAGACTACACATCTATAGTCAATTAAGTCATTCCTACAGATGCTAAAATCAGGGCACCTGAATTTTCTTTTCTCTTTGTGGAAAAATTTCAATAACTTCCCAAATTCAATTCAGCAAGCCTTCAAATCTTACACTGTCCTATTACTTTATGAAAGTCTGAAGGTACTAAAAATAAACTTTTAAAATACGGTAGTAACTCCAAATACTTTGAAAGTCTAACAATATTGATATACTTTTAATATCAATTCATATAGATGTGGCATAAATAGTTCAGATTTTCATTTTTGAAGGTTTGTTTTTCGAATACATGATTCTAAAATGGGAAAGCTATGAGGTTATATAATGGTGATAGTGAATAGTAAGATTGTCTTGAATTGGGCTTTACAATGTATGAAGTACCTAGAAGGGGGAACAGAATCTGCTCTCCTTATTATGGGGTCATCTATGCTCAGAAAATTTGGTTACATTCACCAAAACCACAGAAGACCTCTGTATAGATTATAAAATGTGGCAACTCCATTACGAAGACTGGAAAACACTGCCTTCCCAGTTTGGAACTAATCAATGGCCAGTAGTACATTATTAGTAAATATAGAACCAGAGAAAAAAGAGTTTAATACCTGCTTAGGATATTTTCACTGTGCTGTAGTAGCTTGTCTTAAGCCAACAACTTCAGGAACATTTTCAATACAAAAGACAAACATGCAGATATGAGGCCCCTTTTCCATTTGAATTGGAGCCCTATGGATAAGATGAATATTTCTTTTTTTCATAGGTCTGTTATGGCAATCAGCCCTTTGATTGCCATTACACTGAGATGCTGACATATTTCACAATGTATTATTCAACAGTCAGCTTAAGGGATCTAAATTATCAAGAGCTTTTATTATATATTATATATAAATAATTCTTTGAGAACTATAGATGGTTATGTGCATGCGGATTTGTCTTGGGTAATGGAACAATAGAAAATATTCTGAATAGAGAACTGGAGAAGAGAACACTTAGCAGTGGTAGCTTTAAACAAGAATAAAGGAGAATAAATTAAAAATAAATCAGAGGGAAGTAATTTAATTCTATTGGATTTCTGTTTTTTCCAAGCCTCACTCTTGTGACCTAAATTGATAACAGACTCTAATTTGTTAAAGATTATTCTGTCTACCATATAAATTTGGAAGAAATGCAAAAATTAACTAGATGAATTGGCTTATTTAGAAAATGATTCGTAAGTACGTTAAATGTTAAAAAAAAAATATTGTCTGGATAATACCACTATTAGGACTAAGAACTTCAAATTTACAAACTAGCTAACGAGGTAATTTCAGAATCAAAGTAGAAATAGCAGCACTTTAAACAGGCAGGAGAGAAATAATTTTCTGTATAATTTTTTTATGATTCACAAAGTAATACACAAGGACTAAATCTGTGCGTGCTTGTGTGTGTACGTGTGTGTGTGTGTACACGTGTACAAGCATTTGTGAAGGAGGTGATAGCTCACAAGCATCTTTCCTGAGGGATCTCCAGCAAAAGACTGCATGGAGCCTAAGTCAGGGCTTTACAATACAAATTTGTACTGTGCTTAGAAAATGAATGCCATGGCACTTCTGGGACCAGAGTTTCCTTATATTTTATTTCATGAAATGCCCACGAACACTCTAAGAAGTGGGTATCTTTATCCCCCCTCCTTTTTCTTTTTTTAGAATGATTTGAGAGCTTAAGTCAGCTTGCCTAAGGCTTCAAGGGAGAGTAGGTTACAGATCTGCGTTTGAACCTAGGTTGGTTTCACTTCAAAGCCTAGGAAATCTCCAACCTACCAGTGTCTTCCCTGGGTTGGTTATGAAGTTAGTTGATTCTTAGAGTGAAGACCTCCAATCTAGGATCTGCCCAGATGCTGTGTATATCCTGCTGGCTTGGTCAGGACTAACCTGGAGTTGGAGTCCTAAGGGTATGAGTTAAGAATATCACCTGTCATATTAAAAGCAACAGTGCCTCTAAATAGTCCCAATAAAATTACCCAAATAAGAACTTTTTTTGAATACCAGGCAAAACTGTCTCCTCTGATGAATTGTTGTCTTTGTTTTTTCTTATAATGAAAGCTACATAGAATGGAAATTTCCAAGGAATTTTCCTTGGCCAAAAATTATACTCCATTACAGTAACGAGGTTAGAATATTTTGTCCCTGGTTCCTTATCTTTTCTCTCTACTATCATTTTTACAAGCTTACAGCAATTGTCTTATTTGGAAAGCTGTCTCAAATCATCTTTGTAAGAATAGCATGTTATAAATAGATGGCAACAGTAAAAATATAAATCACACCTGAAGCCATTAAAAATCCTTAGTAAACAGATCCCTTCCTTGCTAGATAATGTTTGATATAAATTTCCTGGCATTCTGTCCACAAATAATTATATTCTGAGATGGAAAAGAGAAAGGAAGATATGGGAAAATAATGCATTATTGAGCTTCTGCTAGGTGCCAACTACAGCTGGCTGCTTCATGTACATAATCCCATTTTATTCCTCACAACTTCACAGATGATGAAAGAGACTCTGGTATTAGCTAAGCCCGTGCGACTCGTCAGTGCCAGAGTTGGGATTTTAAATTCAGGTCTGTCTGGTTCCTAAGCTTATGCTCTTTTCACTCTGCCAGCAGCCTCCTGATAGAGTCATGCTGAACTCAGGTATTCCAATGGGCCAGAGCATATAATGCTTTTCAGCTTTGCTTATGGAAATAACTGTATAGGCTCTAATTTAAAGTAACTTTACTTACAAATATGTAGTCCTCAGCAAACTCTGCTCATGGTGAATGTCCATATTGCAGCAATTTTTTTTTTTTTTTTGAAAAAGAAAAACTGGACTGGTACTTATCAAAAAAGATAGCAAGAGAGAGTAAAACTCATAATATGTGACGGCATGGGGCATGCAGTTTTTCCTGCTACTTGTTTTTGAAGAACTTCAGAGCCAGCATATCTATTTATACGTAATACACTCACTTAAAATACAAAACCATGAAAACTTTATAGGGCTCCCACCCTTTTCCCTAGATATTTTGTAAAGTGTGTGTTTACACCTAGGTAGGCTAGGCTACATGAGCTGGATAGGATCCAGTCATGAGTATAAAGATACAGTGAGGAGTATGCCTTTTGTAGTTATATAATATATTGAATTTGGGCTTATGCTAGAGGGATTGTTCCTCGCCTCTAGCTCCTGAATTTACTACAGCTGCCAAGCACTTCCAAAACCTCTCAGTCTCAATCCCAGGCCTGGAGAAATTCCACAGCACTGGGAGATCAAATTTCGCATCAATATTTTGGTGGGCTCCTTGCCAATGTCTTATCAAGGAAAAATATAATTATAGGCGAGACTGCAGCAAGCTGATTCTATAATATTCTCCCCTCCTGTCTCAGCTGCTAAAATATAATGTAATAAAAGTGATATAAGATACTGCATCTGCCCTTTCCATAATTCTATTTTCATTTTAGTTCCATGACTGGATTGAGGAAGACTCCAAGCCACGCCAGAGCTACTGATGCTTAGCTCCTAAAACTCTAACATTTAATTTAGGAAAGTTATATCTTAAAATGGAACTCATGATAGGAAGAAAAGATGGCAGTAGGGGAGAAAATCTGGGGTCTTGTAGCCAATGGGGCTTTCTTGATTTTCTTCCTAGGACTGCTTTAATGAATAGTTCAGCTTCTACATCAGAGATAAAATTAGCAGAGGGACCCCAATAATTCATTCCTATTGTTTACGGGTCCTTGGGGGCATATTCCTTATTACTATGTGTAGCACATTAAAACACCAAGCCATGGTTTAGAGCTCAGTTCTATTGTTCATTCAGATTAAATATGCCCAGCTTTTACCCATGGCAGACCCAGGAGGAAGGCATGATTTGATCCGTGGTATCTGAGAAACCATAAGCTAACACAATGAGGTTAAATGATACTTAGAGTCGTTACTTTATTTTTATGGTTTCCAGCCTTATTGAGATAAAATTGACATGTAACGTTATGTAAGTTTAAGGTGTACAGCATAACGATTTGTAGAGGATATGTCTATTTTGCAAAAAGACAACCACAATAAGGTTAGTTAACATATCCATTATCAGAGTCATTATTTTAAAATTCAGACTTTTTATGGCTGCTCACCAGTTACAGGCTCAAGTCCAGACGCTTTTGTATAGCATTAAAGACATTTCTACCATCTTGCCCCACTCCAACATTCTTCCTTAGCCTTATCTCTCATTCCTCTCCATGATTATTTTGTTCTATCTAGCCACATGCTTTCTCACAGTCCCTTTAAATGACTCCTGCATTCTCATACCTTTGTCACCTTGTCATGCTGTTTACTTTTATCTTTTATGCACCTTTCCTTCTCTCTCTGCCTGTAAAACCTGCTTGAAAAATGTGCCCTGACTGTGCCATCCCCAATTCATACTGAACTCTGGTTCATAATCACCTCCTACTTCCCCCACTTCCCCTTCCTCATTTACATGAGTGCCTTTGGACAAGATCATGCCTATCCATCTCCCTATACTGAGCATCTAGGAAGTCACCGCCATGCAACTAGCGCTCCACAAATATTGGTTAATCAGTGATTTTACTAATCTGTTTCCAGGAAGTCCATGTGTTTCTTAAAATACAGTCCCTAAGGATTTGCTTGCTTAGGGCTACACCTAAGGGTTGAATTTCTTTACAACTGGGATTTACCTTGTCTGTAGGGAGTCACTAGATATTGGATTCCGCAGAAAGAGTTCAGATCCCAGGTTCACCACTTTCAACTCTGTGAATTTGGGATAATATTCCACCTGTCTATAAAATGGAAAAAATATCTGCCTTGCAGAAATATTATAGGGATAAAATACCTCGCACACACTTGGTACTCAACAAAGGAACCAGTAGGATTCATCCCTGGGATGATAACATTAGGTCTCTAGCACCCACACAGAAAGCAGGACCCCAAGGGGATAGAATGAGGGACACTGGTTTTCACTGAGAAACCAAGAAGCTACTGATGGAGTGTGGAACACTAACTGGGAAGGTACACCTGGACTGTGGGGCTGCAAGGGCGACTGAAGGGCCAGGGAAGGTTAACGAGAGGCAGGGAGTGGCGCGGCCACAGGCAGGAAAGGGAGGAGTAGAAGGAGGGTAACCTAGGAAAGCTAAGAGTCCTAATACCTGATTCCTGGATAGCTCAGGATTCTAAAAATACCAGCCAGCATTATTGAAGACTAAACTCTGTCAAGTGATTTATAAACTCTCTCTGGTCCTCAAAAATGCTCTCCAAAGCAGGCATGATTTGCCTCTGCTTAGGGATGAAGAAAATGAAGCCCAGGAAGGTTATGTAACTTGCCCAAGGAGACATGTTAGTATGGGATGTTATCTGAATTCAAACTCAGATGTTATTCTCTGAAAAGCCACGTTCCTTGCACCATGCCAGACTGCCTCCTAAAACCAATCAAACAGCCAACTGCTCCAGCCGCCACCATGATCTCCTTCTGTTAACTGACCAAATACAGCGTTCTATTTCTGAGTTAAGTTTTTACATTAAAAAGGGGATTTCGTGTACATTAAGTCTCATTTCAACATGTGAGAAAGGCCAGGTCAGTATTTAACCCTGTTATACAAATAAGAAAGTGAGACTCAGTAACTAAGAGCCTAAGAATTACATGTGACATAAAAGTCTACTCACTAAGACACATGTTTATATATTGACACCACTAAACTGTAAACTCCAAGAGGTCATGGTCTGAGCCTGTCTGTTCACCACTGTACCCCCTGCCCACAGCCAGTCTAGGCAAAAAGGAAGCAAAGGACAGTAAGGCTTCCAAATGAATGAATGTATACATAAACAAAGAAATGAATGAATGAAGAACACATTCAAGGGAAAGGCACAAAGCTTTGGATTGAGTCAGACCCTCGGGTGTAGGATTAGATGAGTATTTCTGATAAAGACAGGCTACTGCCTATTTCAATGAGGGTTTTTAAGCACTGCCTTCATTTTGAGTGCTTTAATGCCCTCTGAGAAAAATAAGTACATAAATGAGTTACTTTATAACACTTAAAAGTATAAGTTCTACATACTTGTAGCAGATACATTTTAGGGGACTGCTTGAGCCACAATCCATTCTCTGGGAAATGGTCTCTTTTCCTCCCTTTGTACCCATGACATTTCTCAGTATACTTAATACTTGAACAAGTTTGAGGGGTTTCTATTTCTTGCAAGGAGCTTTGACTAGACAATCATCCATGCTAAAATATAGGCTGTAACTATAGGACAGAACAGAGAGACGACTGAAAGCCTAAGGGCATCCACAGACTGGGGACACATTGCCATTTCTAGGGGGATATCTGTGTCCTGTATCCTTCAGGGTCAAATGACTTTCTGGAGTTGCTCTATTAATGTTTGCATGAATCCTGACATACCCTTCCAGAAAATTTACAATTGTAAAAATTATTCATCATCTATGTGTTCAGCTAGCCAGTGATACTAGCTAATGTCAACCATTATTTTAGGTACAAATGAGACTAAGATAAGATGCAATACAGTGGAGGAATTAACACATGAGTTTTAGAGCCAGACTGCCTGTTTTCCTATCCCAGATCTGCCACATATTTCCTTCTGGGTATGTTTCTTAAATTCTTCATGCCTCAATTTCCTCATCTGAAGCACAGAGTAATACCTATGTTATCAGGTTAGTAGGGGGACTAAGTGAGTTAATATATAAAAAGGACTTGAAATTAAAAATCATACTTAGTATACAGTAAGAGCTTAATAAATGTTGGTTATTAAGTCACCATCCATGTTCTCGGGATCACAGAGTAGAGAAAGAGAGACAAATAGGAAAATAACTGATTATAACACATTGTGATCAGAGTTATAACAGAAATGGTTATGGTTAAACATATACATTTACAGTAAGAGAGTTCACTATAGACTGCTGAGATGAGACACGTGTGCTCTCCAAGGGAGTGAAAACTAACAAATTGGTTAACTAGTTTAACCTGACACCCAGGAAAGCCCTTGTTCAAAATAAGATTTGATTTTTCCTAGGTATTCAGTTTGCTTCTCAAATTTTGCAGGATCATCTTAATCGATGATCTTTTGCACATTTATTGACTTGTTACACCTCTTTCACAGACGTGTTCTGTTATTTGAGTCTCATACTGTTACTTAATTCAAGTTTTCTAGCGTGTATATTTTATCCTTACAACTAGATCCTAAGTGACTTTAAAATAGGAAAATCATCTTAAATAACTTGGAACTCCCACAATCTAAAACCATGCTAAAAATACTTGTTGAATAAATGAATAAGAAGCCAAGTTCATTAGACTGATAAGCAAGTTATATTTCTTCCTCACAGGTATTTTCCGAGTCGGATTGCTTTGAACTCAAAACATACCTCTTTTCCCTTACCTATTAATCTCTGGGTCATGACATTTTGTAGTGATTATTTTTTTTTTTTTTAAATTAGGTAAAGATTTACTGATATTTCTTGGAGTGCATTTATTTTAGAGTTGTTTAATCAAAGTAAATTGAAGATGTTGTTAAGACAGTGTGGGGCTCCACCACAAGAAAAGTTCAAAAACTGGCTTTAACCATCTCAGATAATCAGGGTCATTACTTTTTTAAATCTAAAGTTAGAGAGCAGGGACTATAGTGCCTATGGAACTGCTAACCCTCCTTTATGGATTTTCATATTTTAAAATGTTGTTCTCCATACCTATTGAAGCTAATACTACATTAGCATTATATTATAATAGTCTATATTTAACTATACAAAAGCTTACAGTTTTTTGATTGCATAATCATTAGCCCAAAGGCACTCGTATCAACAGACTATAATCCATTTGCCTAACAAAAAGAAACATTAATATGTTGAAGCAAGAATTGGGAGCTTGAGGTGTAACTGTTGCCTCTCTCTGCCTCATTCTGTGGCTTTGGAAACCCCTGACTGCCCTTCTGTTGCTTAGTATGTGCATCTGTGAAATAGGAAGACAATTTCTAACATATTGCTACTTTCCATAGATAAGGGGGAAACAACACATACATGGGCTGATTGCCTTTCAGCTCTACAGAGGAAAGATCCCAAATTCCCTTGCTTTGAGTTGGAGGGTCAATTTCTAAATCCCCAAAATAAAAAGAGAAGTATGTCCACAGGGTCTGACTCTACATGGGGTCATGAACAGGTCTCTTCAGTTCACTCTTTGGAGGACGTCATTTCAGTCAAGAAAAACACAATCACACTGACATCATGCCAAACACCCGTAAGTCTAATTCCATTTATGTTTCAGTTAATTTTGTAAAATGCCACACCAGAAGAGCATAGGGTTTTGCCCAGTCACTTATTACAGAAACAGGAGTGTCACTGCTGTTTAGAAAGAAGCTTCATATAATTAAAAATGACCTACTGTGAAACTCAATAAAAGTGGAAGATCAGTAATTTGAGGTTTTTATCAGCTTTTGCTAAGTTCTTTCTACTTCAAACCAAAAAACCATTTCCTCGTTTGCTGAAAGGGTCTTGAATATATTTGTTGGCTCTTTTTTATTCCTTTTTATTGGCAAAAATAGGGCTTTTCAAAAAAAATTTAACTGGCTTGAATGTTTTGTTCATGGTTGACTTTGCATTTAAATCAGTTGTAAGCAACCGGTCATATTTCACTTAAATAATGGCAGGTAGCCCTATATTAGAGACATTGTTACATAAAAGTTCCACAGAAGGAAAAATGCATTCTGGGAAATAATGAACTACCACAAAGAGGTCAAGTACGTGGAAAGTGGAGCTTTGATTTGCAAAACATTTCAATAGCCTTCATTCATTTACCAAGGTGGAGGGGATGACTGGGGCCATGCAGGGCCAACGTGCAGGGCCAACACATTCCTCAGGAGAAATATGCTAACACTTAAATGCTTCTAAATCAATTTTTAATTAACATAGAAGATGCCTGATTTACTTAAATATCCAATATATAAGATGTATTCTATTAGAGTAAGGAAAATCTAAAGCACACCATGACCATTTTTATCTAACAACCAATCTCAAATTATTGCTCCCTGTTTTTTGAGGTTAAAAAATTACATGTAGGAAAAGCACACACATCTTTAGTGCATAACTGGATGAGTTTTGATACAAGAATTCATTCATATAATCATCACCCCAATTGATACAAATTTCTATCACCCCAGAAAATTCCCCTGTGCCTCCTTCCGGTTAAGCCTCCCCTCAGAGGTAACCACTGTTGATTTCTATCATTATACATAAGATTTGCCAATTTTTGCACATCATAGTTGGTATTTGACTTCCTTCACTCAACAGAATACTCGAGGTTTATCCATATTGTAATAGTAGTTCTTCTTTAAATTGCTAAGTAGTATTGCCTTGCATGAATATATCACAATTAGGTTCTCCATTCTACTACTGATGGACGTTTGGGGTGATGCCAAAATTAGTCAAGCTTGAATAAAGCTGGTCTGAACATTCTTGTATATACCTTTTTGTGGATATTATGTTTTCATTCCTCTTGGGTGAATACACATAAGTAGGATTACTGGGCCATAGGTTATGTGTATGTTTGATTTTATAAGAAACTGTCAAACCCTTTCCAAAATGGTTGTACCAGTTCACACAATCATTATCAAAAGATGATGATTCTGGTTGCCACACATTCTTGCCAACTCTTGGTGTTGTCAAAATCTTTAATTTTATCCATTCTACTGAATGTATAGTAAATTTTATATGGTTGTAATCTGCATTTTCTTCAAGAATAATGATGCTGAGAACTTTGTTTATTGGCCACTTATAGATCTTCCTCTGTGAAGTGTCTGTTCAAGTCTTTTTGTCCATTACAAATATTGAGTTGTCCCTTATTGATTTGAGGGAGGTCCCCAGTATGTGGCTTGCTTTCACATTTTCTTAATAGTAACTTTTGATGAGGATGAATTCTAAATTTTGATATAGTTTGTTAGTTCTTTTTACATTTAATACCATTTGTGTCTAAGAAATTTTTGCCTGCTTCAGGCTATAAGGACCCTCAAGATTTTCTTCTATGCTGTTACTAGAAGCTATATATTTTTACCTTTTAAGGTTAGATCTATTATTCATTTTGAATTACATTTTGTGTGTAGTGTGAGGCAGTAATTAACGTTCTTTTTTTTTCCCCTTATATTCATCCAGGTGTTCCAGTATACCTGTTAAAAAGACTTTCCTTTCCCCACTGCACTGCCTTGGCAATTCTGTCAAAGGTCCATACATATGTGGGTCTATTTCTGGTTTCAATTCTGTTTTCATTCATCCAGCTGTTTATCCTTGTACAAACACCACACTCTCTTTATTATTGTGGCCTTATTGTATGTCTTGAAATCAGGTAGTGTGAGACCTGTTTAATCTTGTTCTTCTTTTTCAAAATTCTTTTGGCTCTTCTGGGTCCTTTGCACTTTTACATAAATTTAAGAATCAGCATGACAATATCTACAAAGAAGCCTGCTGCAATTTTAAATGGCATTGCACTGAGTCTATAAGTCAAATTGGGGAGAACTGGCATCTTTAGCAATACTGAATCTTCCAATCCAGGCACATGGCATATCTTTTCATTTATTTAAGCCTTATTTGATTTCTCTGAGCTCTGCATGTGGTTTTGCACATATTTTCTTAAATGTATTCCTTATGTATTTCATATGTTTAATGCTATCATAAAAAGTATTTTTTAAGTTCAATTTCCAATTGTTTGTTATTAGTATATAGAAATACAATTGATCTTTGTCTATTGAATTTATATCCCGTGACCTTCCTAAATTCACTTATTAGTTATAATAAGTGTTTTGTATACTCTTTAGGATAAACAACTATGTTGTCTATGAATAGAGTTTTACTTTTTCCTTTCTAATTCTTTTATCTTTTTTTTTTTTTTTTGGCTTATTGTACTCAGTAGGTCACATAGTAAAATACTGTATATAGAGGTGCAGACATCTTGATTAAGGTGCAGATCCCTGATCTAAGGGAAAAAGTATTTAATATTTCATCATTAATAATGACACTAATTTTAGGTTTCTTATAGGTGTCCTTTATCATATTAAGGATGTTCCCTTCTCCCTTTAATGTGCTGAAAGTTTTTATCATGAATGGGTATTGTATTTTGTCAAATGTTTTTTATGGATCTATTGAACTAATTATACAATTTTTCTCTTTTATTCTGTTATTGTGGTTTATTACAGCAATTGATTTTAAATATCCAAACATGTATTATTGGAGATAAATTATATGGTGATATTGCATTAATCTTTTTGTATATTACTGGATTTGATATGCTAATACATCATTAGAGATTTTACACCAATATGTGTGAGATATATTTTTACATATTTTCCTTTTCTTATAATGTCTTTTTTTCAGGTATTGGTGACAGAGTTAATGCTGGTCTTAAACCAAATTACCACATATCCTCTCTTCTATTTTTGGAAAGATTTTTATGGAAGATTGATATTATTTTTTCCTTAAACATTTAATACAATTTCCCAGTGAAAAGAAATGGGCCTGGAAGGTTGTTTTGTGGGAATAACTAGAAGTAAAGCTATTCAGACTTTCTATTTCTTCTTGTGACATATTTGAGAGCTGTATTAATTTACGCATTTCGTCAAAGTTGTTGAATTTACTGGCATATCGTTTTTGATAATATTCTCTTTTACTCTTTTAATGTCTTTAGGATCTCTAATATACCTCTTTTTTATGTTTGTCTTATTGATTATTGATCTTCTTTTAAAATTTTTATTGGAAAATAGTTGCTTTATGATGTTGTGTTAGTTTCTACTGTATAGCAAAGTGAATCAGCTATATGTATACATATATCCCCTTTTTTGCATTTCCTTCCCATTTAGGTCACCACAGAGCACTGAGTTCCCTGTGCTATACAGTAGGTTCTCATTAGTTATCTATTTTATACATAGTAGTGTATATATGTCAATCCCAGTCTCCCAATTCATCCCACTCCCCATTCCCCCCTTGGTATCCATAAGTTTGTTCTCTACATCTGTGTCTCTATTTCTGTTTTGCAAATACGTTCATCTACAACATTTTTCTAGATTCCACATATAAGCAATATTATATGATATTTGTTTTTCTCTTTCTGACTTACTTCACTCTGTATGACAGACTCTAGATCTGTCCATGTCTCTGTCAATGGCACTGTTTCATTCCTTTTTTATGGCTGAGTAATATTCCATTGTATATATGTACCACATCTTCTTTACCCATTCCTCTGTTGTTGGACATTTAGGCTGTTTTTATGTCCTGGCTATTGTAAACTGCTGCAATGTACATTGGGGTGCATGTGTCTTTTTGAATTGCAGTTTTCTCTGGGTATATGCCCAGTAGTGGGACTGCTGGGTCAAACGGTAGTTCTATTTTTAGTTTTCTGACACACCTCTATACTGTTCTCCATAGTGGCTGTATCAATTTACATTCCCACCAACAGTGCAAGAGGGTTCCCTTTTCTCCACACCCTCTCCAGCATTTATTGTTTGTAGATTTTTTTTTGTTTGTTTTTTTGCGGTACGCGGGACCCTCACTGTTGTGGCCTATCCCGTTTCGGAGCACAGGCTCTGGACATGCAGGCTCAGCGGCCATGGCTCACAGGCCCAGCCACTCCGTGGCATGTGGGATCTTCCCAGACTGGGGCACGAACCCGTGTCCCCTGCATCAGCAGGCGGACTCTCAACCACTGCGCCACCAGGGAAGCCCTGTTTGTAGATTTTTTGATGATGGCCATTCTGATCGGTGTGAGGTGGTATCTCATTGTAGTTTTGATTTGCATTTCTCAAATAATTAGTGATGTTGAGCATTTTTTCATGTGTTTGTTGGCCACCTGTATGTCTTCTTTGGAGAAATGTCTATTAGGTGTTCCACCCATTTTTTGATACTATATACCTCTTTTATTCCTAGTATTGGTAATTTGTGTTTTCACTCTCTCTTGCTTTTTTTTTCTTAATCAGCATGGCTAAGGATTTATCAATATTAACAATCTTTTTATAAAACCAGATTTTACTTTGTTAACAATTTCTCTATATCACTGATTTCTGCTCTTATTTTCATTATTTTCCTCTACTTATTTTGGGTAAATTTATGCTTTCTCTTCTAGAATCTTAAGGTGGAAACTTAGCTGATTGATTTTAAACATTTCCTCCTTTTTAATATAATTTAAATCTATAAATTTACCTCTAAGTACTGTTTTAGCTTCATTCCACAAATTCTGTCAATGTTTTCTTTTTATTATCATTTAGTTTGAAATAATTTCTTATTTCTCTTGTGATGTCTTCTTTGACTTATGGATTATTTAAAAATGTGTTGAATTTTCAAGTATTTAGGTATTTTTTACATATCTTATTATTGTTCATTTCTAGTTTAGTTCCATCATCACCAGAAAACATACATTGTAACATTTTAATCTTTTGAAATTGACTGAGAATTATTTAATGAGATGGCATATGGTTTATCTTCATAACTATTCCATCTGTACTTGGAAAGAATGTATATCCTGAGGTTGTTGGATGTATGCTCTATAAATGTTAATCAGGTCAAGGTGGTTGATAGTGTTGATCAAATCTTGCATATTCTTGCTGACTTTTTTGTCTAGTTATTCTATGAAATATTAAGAGAAAGCTTTTTAAAACTTCAACCATGTGTATTTCTCCCTTTAGTGTATCAGTTTTTGCTTCATGTATTGTTAAGCTTCTTTGCTAGGTTCATCTACATTTATGATCTCTTGTCATTAATTTTTAAATTATTATATAATATCTTTATCTCTGGTAATCTTTTTTCTTAAAGTCTACCTTGTATGACATTAATAGAGCCACACCAATTTTCTTACGCTTATTGCTTGCATAGCATATATTTTTTTATCCTTTTACTTAAAAATTACCTGTGGCTTTATATTTAAAGTGTGTCTCTTGTAGACAGCATAAAATTTAGCATAACTATTTTTTTTAGAGAAGTTTTAGGTTCACAGCAAAATTGAGCTGAAGTTACAGAGATATCTCACACACTCCCTCCCCCAACACATGCATAGCTTACCTCATTATCAGCATCCCCCCTCAGAGTGGTACATGTGTTACAATTCTTAAAGCTACATTAGTGTTACTTTTTATTCATTCTGTCAATCTGGATTTATTCAACTAACATTTAAAGTAATTATTGCTACAGTTTATTTATATCCACTATTTTGTTATTTATTTTCTCTTCGTTCTACCTCTTTTTTTCTATTTCTGTCCCATCTTCTTGTCTTCTTTCAGATACTATTTTTGTTTTTTTAGTATGCCATTTAAATTTCTCTAAAGGCTTTTTATCTGTTCTACATACACTCCCTTAAATCATCAGTCTACTTAGATATGTTAATGTTGTATTATTTTACATGAAAGACTGTATTTTGCAAATACTACATATAATTACATTAACCTCTCCCATATTCTGTGATAATCTTTTATATATTTTCTGCTGACTTATTTTTTTTTCCACTGACTTATAAACTCTCTAATGCAATTTTAGAATTTTGCATCAAAATCAGTTATTTTTTAAAGAAAATAATCTTTGTATTTATGCACTTATTTACCATTTCTAGTGTTCTTCATTTCTTCCTCTAGATCTGGAATTTCATCTGGTGTCATTTCCCTTCATCTTGAAGAACTTCTTTTATAGCATTCCTTATTGTATTGCTTTGTTGGCATCAAATTCTCTCAGCTTTCATTTATCTGAAAATATGGTTATTTCACTTTCATTTATAGAAGATATTTTTGTCGGATACAGAACTATATGTGGACTTGTTTTCCTTTAAAGGAAACTTGAGAAGTTTCAAGTCCTATGAAGGACTTTAAAGATATTTACACATTTTATTCAGTATCAGTTTTTAATGCTACTAGAAAAGTTATTACAAACAGTGGCTTAAAACAACACACATTTATTTCACAGTTCCTTAGGTCAGAAGTTCAAGTACAGCATGGATTAGCGGTTCCTCTGCTTACCGACTCACAAGACTGAAAGCAAGGCATTGACACAGCTTCACTCCCTCTGGAGGCTTTTGGGGAGAATCTGTTTCCTTGTTCATTCAGATCATTGGCACTATTCAATTCCCTGTAGTTGTAGGACCAGGGTCCTTTTTTTTCCTTGCTGGCTGTCAGTTGAGGGCAGTTCTCAGCTCCTAGAAGTCTCTGCATTCCTTGGTTGGTAGCCCCCTTACTCCCCCTTCAAAGCCAGCAACAGTGGGGTTTTAAGTCCTCCCACACATCATCTCCTTTGCCTCTTCTCCTTTATTTCTCTGACTCCACCTGGAAAACCTCTGATTTTAAGGGTTCATGTAATTAGATTGGGCTCACCTGGATAATCCAGGCTACTCTCTCCTTCTCAAGGCCCACACCCTAAATCAATGTCCGCAAAGTCCCATTTGCCATGTAAGGTAACATATTCAAAGGTTCTGGGGATCAGCATGTGAGTATCATGGGGTAAGGTTTCTTATTCTGCCAACCACAGCTTCCACTCTGGTGGAAACTGAGCTTTCAATAGTTGTTCTCAGTATAGAGGGTAGATCTCAACAAATACACTTCTCTTTTTTTTAAGGGTCAAATCCTCTCCAGCTTCTGCCAGCCTTTTCTCTCTTTCCACTGTGTTCAAAATTGGATTTTTAAAAAATATTTGTTGAGATTTATATAGTTAGCTTTGGGAGACTCAACTACTACCAGAACTGGAAATTCCTTCTTCCCTTGCCTTGGTTTTAAAGTGAGAGAAATACTAAATTGCTATAATTCATAGTAGTGAAATTAATGATAATAGGGTGATTAACATTATTTTCTATTTAAAGAAATCCACTCCAAAGATCAGTAGATGGACTATTTACACTGTCGTATAATTAGAATATGAAATTGAAAGAAAATTATCTATGATTAAGAATAGAATAAGCTTAAATCCCAGCCCTATCATTATTAACTGTGACCAAAGGCACAAAACTTATATTCCTTGATCCTGTTCCTTTATCTGTAAAGTGTGGATAATAAAGGTATGGATATATGCATTAAATAAGATTATACTCAGTAAAAGCACTCAGCATAGAGCATGGCATATAATATCCTTTAAATAAGAGCTGGCTGAATCTGAATCACTCCTAAAATTATGGGCTAAAAGCAGAATTTTTAAAAACAATTTTCAACTATAGGGAACATGGCCTCTAAAGAATCTCTGGAGAATCAGAACCTCTAGATCACTTTTTCAAATCACATATGCCCCTTGGAGGTCTGACACAACACTGCAGGGAGAGACACAACCCTCTCCACTGGTCAGGAACCAGTGGTTCAGATCAATTTAGGAATGTGTAGCAGGCAGCTAAAAGTGTTCTTAAAGCAGTTATTCCTCTAAATAAATGTTTCTCAAACTTCAGTGTATATGAAGATCACCTGAAGCGTTTACTGAGCCAGAGATGGCTGGGAATAGTTCTGAGTTTCTGATTCAGTAAGTGTGCTGTGGGGTTAGATGTGCATTTCTAACATGTCCCCAAGTGGTCCTGATGTTGCTGATCCATGTAAGGACCACACTTCGAGAACTATTGCTCTAGAAATTATTTGAGAAAGAGAAAAGAAAGCAGGTGTGTCTATTCATAAAGCACATTTGGGGGCCATTGTCTAAAAGCACTGCTGGGTATGGATGAACTATCACCTAGTCTAGAGGCAGTGATGTTGAAGAACATGAAGTGAACTCACCAGTGCAAATGAGCATAACATCAAAATTGACATTGGCCTTGACATATCACTGACTACATGCTTTGCGTTGTGAGATGTGCTTCACATCGATCATCTCATCTAAACCTCACAACAACTCCATGAGGTGCCCATTCTACACAGAAGGAAACAGAGGCTCAAAGAGACTAAATTACATGTCCAATGCCCAGGGCTTGCGAACGGCAGAGCTGGGTCTGCCCTCTGCTCTACTGCAGGAGGCAACACACAAAACAAAAAGAGTTCTACTCACTCCTTCCAAAGCCCAAAGCCAACTGCATCCTGTTCTCCAGGCACTGGGATTCAGAGAAAATTCAGACCTGCTGTCTGTCCTCAAGAAAATTCACCTCCTCACAGGAGCAACTAATTAAGTCCACAATGATTGCAAATGTTGTGTGCACTGTTCGGATGCAATGGCTGATTCTGAGGAGGTGGAAGAGTGCTTCACCCTGCCTGGAGGTGGAGGTGTAAGGGATTCTTCCTTCCTGAGGAGGGATCAGTCTGGGTGCTGAAGTAATTAGTCTGGGAAAGCAGGGGGCTAAAGGCCTTCTAACAGGCTTTCAGCCAAACCCTGGCTACACGTGAGAAATACCTGGGGAGGCTTTTAAGAAATACAGTTGTCTGTGCTTACCTTGACCAGCTGAATCCGAATCTCTGGGAATATGACCTAGAGATCAGTATTTTTTTTAATTTTTTTTTTTTGCGGTACGCGGGCCTCTCACTGTTCTGGCCCCTCCCGTTGCGGAGCACAGGCTCCAGACGCGCAGGCTCAGCGGCCATGGCTCATGGGCCCAGCCGCTCCGCGGCATGTGGGATCTTCCCGCACTGGGGCACGAACCCATGTCCCCTAGCATCGGCAGGCGGACTCTCAACCACTGCGCCACCAGGGAAGCCTGAGATCAGTATTTTTAAAAACCTCTCCAAGTGATTCTGCTATGCATTTAAGGTTGAGAACCACTGCCCTACATGATTATTAAAATAGGTTATTAGATATAATAATCACATAATTCACCTGGGGACTGTTAACAGTATTTTCGAGATTTCCCTGATGGCTGAAAGCACCTGGGCGCTTTGGAGAACGAAAAATCAACATCTGAGGGCCCCTCCCCTGCAAATTGTGTTCCAGTAGGTCAGGTAAATTTGGGATACAAGATAAATGGTTCTCAAGGTGTTGTCCAGGTTGCATTAGCATTGCCTAAGAACGTGTTTAAAATGCAAATTCTTGGGCCCTAGCCCAGACCCACTGAATCAGAAATTCTGGAGTGCAGCCCAGCAATCTGTGTTTTAAAAGTCCCTTGTGGGGCTTCCCTGGTTTACCCAAAAAAAAAAAAAAAAAAAAAGTCCCTTGTGATTTTGATGCACACCCCAAATTTGAGAACCACTGGTTAACGAGCTGTGTCAGGTCAAAGTCACGTGATGATGTCTGCTGCTACAGATTCTACTTCTAATCCAGGCCTTTGGTCAAAGGCAGTGTGAGTGAATCGGTGTCCCTTATTACGACTCTAAGGAACAGAAGTGCATGCTTCGGTGGGTAATGGCCAGAAGCAGCATATCGCTCATATAAATATCTTTAAAAACACCCTTTCTACTATAGGCTAAAAGCTATTAGTGTGACCACCATTAGGGAAAAAAAGAAAAAGAGCAATCATCTTTGCAGAAAGTTGTACAGGGAGCACTTTCAAGGAACTTTAACACAGTGGGAGAGGCTGTGGCTGGGGATAGTGGGTAGACAACTGTCAACAGATTTGATTCGTGTTTTCAAACTGAGGATGAAAAATGGGTTCCCAGAATACACATTTCCAGGCTTCGCAGAGAAGCCTTGTGTTGCTCCAGGAACGTTTAAAGTGCCCAGTGGGAACATCTTGGCATAGCATTTGCTGTGATTCATCTGGCCACCTCAGGTGAAGCCGTGTACACACTCCAAGCCACTGGCAGGCAACAGGAATTCAGGTTCGCCCAAGGCCAGTGTGCAAGGCCACCACTTTGCAGCCATTTCCTGTGGCTCCCGCTCTCACTTCAATTTTTCTTCCCTTTAAATCCTCTTACACGCGATGGTGTGGCATTTTAATTTCCACCCAACAGAGGCTATGAAATCAGCTCAAGGACTTTTGCTCCAACAAATGCCAAGATGAACACTTTTAGACACACCATGTGGTTTTAATTTCCTCCACAGAAAGTCATCATCCATCCTGCTCTCCAGAGGCCAAACTGGTCAGTACCCCTTGGAACCACAAAGTTCAGACTCCTTAGTTTGTCCTTCAAGACCCTTCACATGGGAGCTAACCCGTATCACCAGCCTCATCTTCATCACTTCCTCTTATTGACACTAAATGATTGGCCGTTACCTGAACACTTCATGTCCTCTCATGCTACTAGGATGTGAGTTTCATGGGAGCTGGGACTTGGTTTTAATTGCTGTTTTGAATCAGTGCATTCAATAAATATGTAATTCCCTGTGCCCTTCCCTGTTCTATTCTGTCCCTGGAATGTACTCTGCTCACTCCCCTACTTGGCAAATGCCTTCTTGGCCATTAGGTCACATTCCCAGCCCCCCTGTGGGCAGAGGGCACTCTTTTTTTTTTTTTCTGTACGCGGGCCTTTCACTGCTGTGGCCTCTCCCGTTGTGGAGCACAGGCTCCAGACGCGCAGGCTCAGCGGCCATGGCTCACAGGCCCAGCCACTCCGCAGCACATGGGATCCTCCCGGACCGGGGCACGAACCTGCAGCCCCTGCATCAGCAAGCGGACTCCCAACCACTGCGCCACCAGGGAAGGGAAGCCCCCCAGAGGGCGCTCTTTATTGCAGCTGTGTTATAAGTATTTGCATTTCAACCTCCCCCGCTAGATTGTGAGGACCTGAGGGCAGGCACCAACTCTTTGTTAATAGGGTACTTTTGGTGAATGATTCCAGAGTGTGATTTCAATAGGATTCTATGGTCTGTGGGCTTTCCGGACCAATTCTTAACTGGCTATGATGTTTATCAGTTCAGATCTGGGGCAACACTGAAGGTACAGATCCACACTGAACAAGCAAGGAGGAGAGTTGGGTTGGGTCTGAAGTAAGGGGAAGACCAGGAGCTACCACTGTGAAATCTTCTACTATTTCCAGGCACAGTGATAGCTATCATACTTGTTACCTCGTGTCGTTTGATAGTCTGGCTCAATAAACACACCAACAGGATAGTTGATTCCACTGGCTCTGGAAGAAGAGAATAATAAAACCATACCATTCTGAAGGTTTATGCTTCTTAAGTGTATATTTCCTTATGTACAAAAGAAACATTTTCCTGAATCTTTCTTATAAAAGTAATTTACAGGGCTTCCCTGCTGGCGCAGTGGTTGAGAGTCCGCCTGCCGATGCAGGAGACACGGGTTTGGGCCCCGGTCCGGTAGGATCCCACGTGCCGCAGAGTGGCTGGGCCCGTGCGTGAGCCATGGCCGCTGAGCCTGCGCGTCCGGAGCCTGTGCTCCGCAACGGGAGAGGCCACAGCAGTGAGAGGCCTGCATACCGCAAAAAAAAAAAAAAAAGTAATTTACAGTAAAACTTCACTAATTAAGACTCATGAGAAAGCAACTTTGGATTAATGCAAATATGAATTATAGAATAGTCCTAAAATCCGTACAAGTAAAAGAGATAAGACGTTTTGGAAATCATACTATTCATTAGAAAAAAGATTTATAATTAGCCTACTAAAGAGTCCTCCCAAGAAAAGCTTAGGCCCTTGTGTTTCAAAGCTTACCTACATTAATAGTACCAAATGTGTTTGGAAATAGTTTATTTTCTCAATGTAGGTAAATAATCTTCTTGTATTTTTTATAATTGTGGGTTTTTTGAGAAAATCCTTTGCTTCACTGATAGTAAAAGATAAATTTGAGCCTGTATCCTTTGGGAAGGATTATTGATTCCAAATATCAATTGAGGTTTTGCTATCTTAATATCACACAACCACCAACCCTGGACATAGTACAGAGGAAATAAAATAGACATTTTGTTCAGGGGCTCATAAGGCTTTTTTTTTTTTAAGTAGCCTTTATAAAATTCTGCTTCTTGTGGCCCCTCAGGGCTTGCTGGGGGTAGGGGTGGGAATGGGAGAAGTAGGCCAAGTTCCTGACCCCTTCCTTCCCACCTTCACATCAAAGAAGCCCAGGTTCACGTTGCTTCACAGACAAATTGGGTTCCGTGTGAGAACAAGTTTGAACCAAGTATTCCATAAAAGAAAAAAAAAAGTTTGAAAGCCACTGTTACAACAGTGACAGACAAGTAGAGGACATCTAGACAGGAAAATAAAAATACTAAACTGATACTTAAATAGACCCTGAAAGATTTACATCGCCTGCTGGCCAAGGTTAAATGCATTTTATTGGTGTGGAGCAATGTAGCTGTCTAAATGGGTAGACAGCTGTGGGAAGGGAGCTGTCACCTCCCCACGGATCTACCCCAGAAGGCTCCGCAGAGGAAGAAGGACCAAACGCTGCAGGAGGAAAGGAAGCGAGCTTAGTAGGGGGCGGAAGAGGATGGCTGGATATTCCAAGCCCAAGAGAAACTTGCAAATGGACTCCACGATGATGAAAAAGTGAAATCTTGCTGCTAAATCCATTTATGGTCATAAAAATGTCACCCTTCTTTTCATTAGACAGTATTGTTCTTTATCCTCTTTGGTTTCAAATGTCAGTTACTTCACAGTCTTATTAATGCCTTGCCCCCCGCCCCCCTTGCAGGAAAACATTTTAATTTATTTATTTTTATTATTTTTTATGGAAGTATAGTTGCTGTACAATACTATACGTTACAGATGTAAAATAAACTGATTCACAGTTTGTAAAGGTTATATTCCCTTTATGGCTATCATAAAATATCGGCTATATTCCCCGCGTTACATACTATATCACTGTAGTTTATTTTATACCTAATAGTTTGTACCTCTTACTCCCCTACCCCTATATTAGTCTTCCTCCCTTCCGTCTCCCCACATTTGCTATATCTGTGAGTCTGCTTCTTTTTTGTTATATTCACTAGTTTTTGTTGTATTATTTAGATTCCACATATATCTGATATCATACAGTATTTGTCTTTTTCTATCTGACTTATTTCATTTAACATAATGCCCTCCAAATCCATCCATGTTGCTGAAAATGGCAAAATTTCATTCTTTTTTTTATAGGTTAATAGTATGCCATTGTGTGTGTGTGTGTGTGTATATATATATATATATATAGATATATATATATATATACCACATCTTCTTTATCTATTCATCTGTTGATGAACACTTGGGTTGCTTCCTCATCTTGACTATTGTAAATAATGCTGCTATGAACATTGGGGTGCATGTATCTTTTCAAATTAGTGTTTTTGTTTTATTTGGATACACACCCAGGAGTGAGATTGCTGGGTCATATGGTAGTTCTATTTTTAGTTTTTTGGGAAACCTCCATACTATTTTCCACAGTGGCTGCACCAATTTATATTCCCACCAACAGTGTACGAGGGTTCCCTTTTCTCCATATCCTTGTTGACATTTGTTATTTGTGTTCTTTTTGATGGTAGCCATTCTGACAGGTATGAGATAATACCTCATTATGGTTTTGATTTGCATTTCCCTGATGATTAATGATGCTGAGAATCTTTCTATGTGCCTGTTGGCCATCTGCATTTTCTCTTTGGAAAAATGTCTATTCAGTTCTTCTGCCCTTTTTTTAATCAGGTTGTTTTTTGATAGAGTTGTATGAGCTGTTTATATATGTTGGATATTAACCCCTTATGGGTCATATGACTTGCAAATATTTTCTCCCATTCAGCAGGGTGTCTTTTCATTTTGTTGATGGTTTCCTCTGCTGTGCAAAAGCTTTTAAGTTTAATTAGGTCTGATTTGCTTATTTTTGCTTTTATTTCCCTTGCTTTGGGGGACAGATCCAAAAAATATTGCTACAATTTATTGTGATTGGTGTCAAGAAGTATTCTGCCTATGTTTTTCCTCTAGGAGCTTTATGGTTTCTAGTCTTCCATTTAGGTCTTTAAGCCATTTTAAGTTTATTTTTGTATATGGTGTTAGAGAATGTTCTGATTTCATTTTATTACTGCCTTTCTTGAGCTCTCTATTCCTCTCCTGACCTTCCTTCTCCTTGTTGTTCCCTTTCTCTTAGGGCTCCCTTGAGCCCTCAGCTGGATATTTCAGCAAATATAGAGAGAAACCTACTCAGGGTGACTCTGCTGACCTTCATGGTAGCTACAGAAGCCCCTGGAAGGTGAAGGCATCAGGGCTGAGCTGAGTGGAATAAACCACACCTGCATGTGCTGCAAAAAGGAACGACCAATGCTCCCCATTCCCTGTGGAGCAGCCCAAGTAGAGGAGGCTGGGGTGGGGGGTAGGGGAGGCAGGTGTCAGGGAAAGAAGCCCTGCGTCATTCCCTGGTGGAGGCTGCAGGGTCAGAGAAGCTCTGCCTACTGAAAGGAGTGACAGCTTGGAGACAGATCTCTAAGGTAAGGAATTCCACCCGGGCAACTGGGCAACTCTCCCAAAAGAAGAAAGAAACATAGTTTCTTTATCTTCAGTTTTTTACTTTGTACACGAACACTCCATGATCTTTTCTTGATTCCTTTACGTGTCAAAGCTGTTATTCAGCATCTACTTCATTATTTTCTTTAAGTAAGTGCCTACTGACTCCCTGGACAATGCCAGACACTTCCCATACTCTATCCTTTTTAATTGTTTGAATATATTTGATGAATGGAAAAGACAAAAGTGTGAATTTCTATGAATCCTTCCTTATGTATTAAATCACCCTTGTTAATAACTGAACTTTCTATCATGGGAGTGATATTCAGATAATTTCATGCCCAGGATATCTCATTAACTCAGATCTATTTTCTTAATGTACATTACACACACTCATTCCAAAAGTGGGAACCAAAATACAAAAATCTTTGGTGGGCTGTTATTAAAAATTAAATGGCCTTTTTTCAAAGAATATTCTTTCATTATAAACACTGCAAGTATAGGATTTAAAAGATGTCTAAAAATCTAAGCCATCACTAATTATTAGTAAGAAACTTGATACAAGGCATTAAAAGATAATATGAGTAACTGGTTATTAGACTGTTATATATGCAATTAACTCTTATCAGCCTCAACCAATAAAAGGCTTAAATCATATTAAAATCAACCAGTAGGGCTTCCCTGGTGGCGCAGTGGTTGAGAGTCCGCCTGCCGATGCAGGGGACGCGGGTTCGTGCCCCGGTCCGGGAAGATCCCACATGCCCCGGAGCGGCTGGGCCAGTGAGCCATGGCCGCTGAGCCTGCGCATCCGGAGCCTGTGCTCCGCAACGGGAGAGGCCACAACAGTGAGAGGCCCGTGTACCGCAAAAAAAAAAAAAAAAAAAAAAAAAAAAATCAACCAGTAAATTTTATGGCATACCGTCTATCTATCTGTTTAGATAATCTGTTTATACATTTATATGTTTTCTGTTTAGCACAAGAACATTAGGAATCTGGACCCTCAAATACTTTACAGTTTTATTACAGAGGCAAGACCTAAACATATGGAAAAAAAGGAGAAATAAGTCGCTATTCAGATATCTAAATAGAAACCCATATAATGAAGGACTAAGTGATATGGCTCTCAAAATTTTTGTGCCCAAACATGATAAAAAATATATATAAAATACATTCATCAGTCACCGTGGCAATGACTCAAGACCACAGGGCCTTGATGGGGTGGGATGGAGAGTATTATCTTGGAAAAGTATCAATGACTCATTTGTGTGGTGTTATAACAGTCCCCACCAGCAGGGTGAACGCCCTCTGCCTTTGCCCAAACCCTGTCCTCCCCATGGTGAGTTCCTGGAATGGCTCAAGGACAACAGGAACTCAGAAAAGGTAGAGGTCACATAATATCAGAACTTATGACAAGCTTTAATGGAATAGAACTTCCGCTGAACTTTTAAAGATGGTACAGCCTCAACTCTTTGGAAATGAATACAATGCTTCATACTTTTCCTTTGGGATATAATCTGAGGCCTCTACGATCATGTGTCTGAAGTTTAGAGGATTTACCAATAGCATAGAACAAGTCTTTTCCCACATATGTGGAATATGAAACAGTTAAATTTAAATAATTTTTATATTTATCAAAATAATGCACGCACACCATTTAAAAAGACAAAAAAGGCTCAAAGATTTGTAACCAAACTAGCAAACAATAGTGCAGTTTCCCTTCATCCTCCAATCCCCCTAAATAAGGCAATCAGTTTATCTTAGTAATCTCTTCTGCTATTTGCTCTGTTTTTCTAAATTATAAGTATGTTTTGCAGTTTTGCAATATCTTGATTCATCAAATCAAAGTAATACATATTCGCTTCTGATCATGTTAGTTGAGGGTTTTAGTATTTTACACTTCTCATTACTTCTAATAAACTAAATTTCATCAATTCTAAGTTGAACTGTTTTCATACATTTTAATATCTCTGAAATTGATAGGCACTTTGTAATGAATGTGTCATACATTCTTTTTTCTTCCTTACAGGTACCTATGATTAACGGTTCATCTTACAACTAAAGGTAACTCAGATTGATAAAATAATTTTGCATTATATCCATATTCCATACTTCATTATTATGACTACAAAATGAGTGTGTACTGTGGAGCTAGGTAGTGACTTGATTACATTTTTTCTTCTATAATTTTTCACCTACACTGAAATAATTGTCCAACTGTTTTTTTTTTTTTGTCCAATTGTTTTTAACCTATACCTAATTTATCCTGAACATCTATAAAATGCCTATCAATATAATTTTCTACACGATCCCAAACTATCAAGTAATCCTTAGTTTAATATTTTTGTAAATTTCCCTCTGGAACCCTGTACACCTTGCTGTCATCTGGGCTGGGCGCTCTAGGTTTGGATTCAGCTGTCATCCTGGGACTTTTATCGCTTTCATCTTAAAAGTTTCCTTTGCCTTTCTCCTGTACTGAGTCATCTGCTCACAGGATCTCATGTCTTGTTTTGTGGTCCACACCCACTAATAGCTCCCTTAGAAATCATTTTCACTTAGACTTTTGAAAGCATTGTTCTACTGTTTTCTAGTTTCTAATACTGCTGATGAGAAGATGGATATAATTCTGATTCCTAGTTCTCTGGAATATTGTAAGATTGCCCCAATTTTCCTGAGATTTTGAAATTTCACCAGTTAGTATGCTTTGGTGTGGATCTTCTTTTTTTTTCACTTTACAGGCTCTAGATTTGTGTTACTCTCTGGCTCTTATCGGCCTGGCCCTTCATCCCTAGTTTTGCAGCTTCCAGTCAGTCACCTGTGACCCTTGAAGATTCTCACACCACGCTCTGCTTCATCACTCAGGTTTGTCAGCCTCAGCTTTCAGCCAAGTTTGATGCAAGCTAAGAATCGCATGTTTGAAAATAGTGAGTGTGTACCCCCGTCCCATGATTGTCTTCCCCAGAGACAACACGACAGGACTCAGAACTAAGCCAGTGTCTTCAGTTCTGTCTGTGAGATTCGTGTTCTCATCTGTGGCAGTCAGAACTCCTAAGTTCAATTCTAAGCAACAGCAGAGACTATTAATACCTTTATCTACTCAGCAACATTAACTGTCATTTCAACTGATGATAGTAGTAATTGTTTTATGGCATTTGTTGAAAACCTAACTAATTTGAGACATACCAGATGATTTTTACCAAGTCCTTTTGTCAACCAATGCAGAAGATACAGACTGACACACTGAGGAGGAAGAAGCGCAAATGTATACAGTAAAAACTACACGAAGAGGTAGAATAGTGTGGTGGCTCAGAGGCCAGGCAGTGTCTTCAGATTTCCTCGGTGTGAGCTCTGTTTCTCACGTTTACTAGCTGCAGGATATTATGAAACTCACCTAACTCCTTTCAGCCTCAGTTTCCTCACCTGCCAAATGGTGGTAATAACAGTGCTTATATCATGCAGTTATCGTAAGGACTAAATGAGGTAAGTATACATGTTGCCTAGCAGAAATGGCAGCTAGCATACTACTGTCCTCGGCTGGCACTAATTCTGTGACTGAGCAAAGCGCTTACCCCAAGTCTTGTTTTAGAACAAATGGTTAAATGATATTAAAGTACTGCTCAGTGCCTGCACACGAAGTACTTAAGAAAAGTTAGTTAGCTACACACACACATGCTACTCTTTATCAAATACTTTGAGCTGACTTACCCAGGCCAGAGACAGTACCTCTGAGCCAAAATCCAGTGCCTTGTGCCCCATGGTTACCGCTACCGGATTCAGAGTAGCTCCACCCACCTTTTATTTTGGACATGAGCCCTTCTGTCACCTGATTTTTTTTCCTGGCATCTCTTTCAATTAAAAAAGAAGAATCTGTCCTCTCGATGACTCATGGGCTGTATTTCTTTATTTTTCCACTGCACCACCCTTTGGCTCTGTTGGTATTTGGTCTCTCCTTTCCTGCACGTAAGTACCTGCTCTTCTCCATGCCCTTACTTTAATTCTAGCCTCCCTAGAGTTTCCTTTTCATTCTAATCACTGCCTTCATCCCACTTGTTTAAGCCACTTTCTTCCCTCCCCTGGGAACACATCCCAGCACCAAGAACCTGCGCCTGGTTGTGGCAGACTCCAGTTGAGAAATGATGGGTTAGCTGAATGTAGACTAATTCAAACCTGCAGGTCTCTTTTTATGATGCTACTTTATCATCCCACGTGAAAGAAAAAGGTAAAAGAGGAAGTGGAACTGAATGATAAATGCAGCCAATAAAACAATAGCATCAAGTCCCCTGCTCCAGAAGGACACCAAATGACCCCCAAAAGACTTTTACTGAGGTTCAAAGAGTTCCCATTTCTGAAATACTAGGTACGATATTTTTTAACAGAGTAAATAGAACCCAAGAGATAGTAAGTCTTTTAAACACTTCTCTCCCTTCCCCTTCAGTTAAGAGGAGCCAACTTAATATATTTTTCTTCCAATTGAGCCCAGGGGACCCCATTCACTACTGTGGGGCTATAAAAGGTATTTGGGAGTCTAACCAGCAGCAGAAGACAGATGGCAGGCTCTGCGGCAATCACAGGTTCATCCGAGGGGTGCTTATTAAGCCCGTTCCCTCTTCCAGAGTCTTCTGACACACGTCCCTTTTGAATCTGACCCCTTTCATTTTCGTGTGGCAACTTGCAGTCATGATGCCTTGGGGCGAGTTATAATAAGTTCATGTCCGAGATTACACATCTGATATTTATAAAAACACAAATACTCCAGACCTTTCTCCAGGCAGGAAATGACAAATCTTTGGTAAGCTATTTTCAGGACTTAAAAAAAGAGGAAAAAGAAAGAAGTTGGTGATGAACTAACCGTTGAGAGTACAACGATGCTGCCTTACTGCATATTGAAACCAGTCCCTTCTAACAAAAATGCCAAAAGCCATTATCTGTACAATTTAATACTGTGCAGTAAGTCCTTGGCAATCCCCAGTAATCTGCAGCATTACATAGTACTGCACCGGACGGGACATGAGATAATACGGAATGACTTAATTAGACTTGGGGATGCCGGCATATCGTGACTCTGTAAGTCCAACTTCGTTATTTCTCAATGACTTCCAGTTGGAAAATATGACCTTAGGTGATAACATTTCCTCAACTTTTATGTATCTCCTTTTATTATATCAGAGGATCGTGGTGGTGCTGGAGGTGGTGGCCAGTGGCAGTTCTCGTATGTTTTCTTTTAAAAAGTACTCAACTTTAGCGTTTGCCAGAAAGCATTATTTAAACCTCGGAGATACAAAGTCCCCCAAAGCAATGCTGCACTTTTAGTGTTAAAAGCACAGATTTTTAATCACATTTACCTCTAGTATGAATGGGAGAAACAAAGACAGAGATTCACTGTGATATCTTGGTACGTGATCACCTTTTGTAAAATGCTCAGTCTTGCCTCTGTGAAGCCAAGCTATTCAGAACCAGCTATTTCAGCAAAAGGTTTTAAGTTGATAAAATACATGACTAAGAACCATAATTCCTTGTGCTATTACTTTAAAAAAATTTCATTCTTTTTTCTATTTTTATTTTGAAGAATTCAAACATATAGAAAATTTGAAAGAATTGTGTATCATTACATTAAGATTTTTCCATATGCACTTTATTTAAATGTATATGCATCCATGCATTGATATGTATCAAACATGTAAATACGTATTAAACACCATCATCACATCTAACGCAAATGACAATAATTCCCTAATTTCATCTACTATCTAACTCCTAATAAATTTTTCTTAATTGTTATCCAAATATTTGTTGGTTTGTTTTTACATAGCTTGTTTATTTGAACCAGAATCCAATCAAAGTTCACATTTGCTTTTGGTTGTTATGTTCCTATAGTTTCTTTTAATTTAGAACAGTCCTCACAGATGTTTTGTTAATTTGTTGGGTTTTTAAAGATCTTGACTTTCTCAAGACAGTGACATTAGTGACATTGAGTACAATCATTTAATTAAGGTATAATGGACTGATCTCCCCATGGTAAGTACATTTCCCCTTTTTGTTATTACATTTAAAAATCTGTATCTATTTTGATTATTAATTATTAAATTAATTATTTAAATTATTAATATATTGTGTATAAATCATTACCAAGGGCTTCTATTACCAATTTATCTTGCTTGAGAATTTTTTACCTCACATCCATGGATAAGCTTGGAGGATGTACATGAAATCTTTAAAATTGCTTGCAAAGTGTTATGTATATACCTATGCCTAGGGAATATGAAATTCATGCAATTTTCAAAGGGGATAAAGACACAAAAGTGACTAAGAACAATGGTTGCAGGTCAGTGTCTTCATTCTTGAATTATGTTGTAATGCCACCCATTTTGCCGTCTCCTTACTCTGGCAAGTTGGTGCTCCCTACACTGACTGGAACCTCTCAATAAAGCTAATGATTTACTGACATGTGGACTCACTGTCACAATTAATGAACTCATCACTTTGGGACCATAAAGCTGTACGACCCATTCCTATTATGACCATGATATATACTAAAACATATAGGTTGATACTTTACAAAGACATTTTAAAAGCTTTATTGAAACAGCAACATGGCATGCAGGTGTAGCAAGGGGAAATAGGAGGAGGGAGTCCATGAGAGGAGGGGAGATGGGAGAGGGAGAGGCAGCCAAATACTGTGATCTAAGCTGATCTCAGTAGTGATAAAAGGAAGGGAGATGTAGAGAAGGCAGAAGAAGGAAGGGGAAAAGGGGAGGAGGGAAGAGAAGGGCACAGAAATCGATCAAATACAAGCAAGTGAGAAGCAGCGTGGCAGGCCTTCTCCTCTTACAACCCATGTGGATTCCCATAAAACACTAGCTTGGTCACCCTCCTCTTATCATTAGTCTTCCATTGGGTCTTATTTATTATCATGTGACTTTACTGTGCAAAGTTCTGCTCTTGGGGTGTGGGAGAAGGGGGTGCAGGGCTCAGTTCAGATCCCCCTCTGGATCCCACTGAATGTTCCTGGGCCGGTTCACTGGAAAGACCTCAAACATTCCCACAGGCTTCTCCCTTCCCAGTAAGTCCAAGATGGGCCCAGCCTTCCAGGAGGTACCACCAGGAGAGCCACCACCAGACTATGCGTCTCCTGTATGCAAATGTGGAGAAAGGCGACCTATCAGGGCAGATGAACTGGACGAAGGAACCCACTCTGGACAGACAGTCCCACTGGTTCTCAGTTTGGCCACCAGAGCCCGGCAGGATCTTGGCTCTCCTCACCCTGGTGGCTGGGCACCATTACACCATTACTGTTACTTCAGCCTACCAAACAAAAGACCCCAATAAGTAGATTCAGGGAAAACAATTCAGGGAAGAACTTCTCTTTCCTCTGTTTCCAACATTAGAGGAAACCTGAAGAATCCAGGCTTATAAACATACTCCTGCTAAGTATCCCACTCCACTAATAAAGTGGAGTCTTTTTGACTTTAAGAAAAAACACTGGGATTCAGATGATTTGGGGCGTGAAATTTCAGGTTGGCCATTACAGGTATTTCATTTATATTGGTTCATTTATCCCCAATAATGCCTCTGTGTTTTATAATGAAAACCGCAGCACAGGAACTCTTTCTGTTTGCCCATGCAGCTGGGTAACAACTTAGATTCATGGTTCTGAGTCTGGGAACTGATTTTTCCTATTAGCTTTAGGAAATATTTTCCCCGTTATTTCAAGTTTAGCACAGTTTGATGTGGCTATTACAGTATATCAGCCCCTCCTCCACTCTACCCCCAACCCATTTTGGGCCGATTAGAAGCACCGTATTCCTTATTTAGTACCTGCAAATCTTTCCGTTGTAGGGTCTATATATGTAACTCTTGCAGTGTCTAGAACTAAGACCCACTCTTTGGGCAGGAGGTAATGCATCCTGACAGTAACTAGTTAAGCAGAAATTATTTTCCTTCCTGTATGGGGCCAGGGCCCATATTACAATCCTGCAGAGGGGAAGAATGACCAAAGACCACATGAGGTTCTCAGAATCTGATTTTCCCCATGCTTCTTCATATGCTCACTCTGGCACAGCCTGAGACAAACCGTGAGGACAGCAGAGTTCATCTTCTTAGCCACCGAGCTCTTTATGTGTGACTTTCAGTATTTTCCTCTGAGCCAGGAACCTGGGGTCCCCTTGTTAACAGGAGCCCCATTGCACTGGGCTGGCCCAGGCAACTTCCTTTTTAAGATCATGGCTGCCTGTCTAATCAGTTAATGTGGTTTTACAAGTTAACTAGTCTCTAGTTAAATACATCTGCCTCCACTGTGGTAGATACTACAGGTTTTCTAGACTAGGAGACTGTAAACTACAGCCTGTGGACCAAGTCCAGCTTACAGCCTGTTTTTTGTTTTTTAATAAAGTTTTGTTGGGACAGCTGTTTATTTACAAACTGTGGCTGCTTATATACCACAGTGTGATGAGCAGGATGGGTACTTGTGTCAGAGACTGTATCACATGGCCTATAAAGCCTGAAACATCTGCTTTCTTGCCTTTTACAGAAAAAATTTGCCAACCAACCCTGATCAATATAACAGCTATTCCTTTCTTCCTTTTTGATGTACAGAACCCAAGCCATCTGGCATTTTGTTACTTCCAATTGATTCCATCCTCACCGGTATATCCTCCTTATGAATATATCTGGGTACTGCCTGGCATATCCCAACTTAAAGGAGTGATTCCAGCGGTAGAAACTATAGGCAACTTCTAAGGCTGGCGTGATAACATGATAACCTGCTGCCTGCTGGCTGTGCACACTTGTGAACCTCTCCACTGTGAGTGTGATCTGGCCCCAGTTTCTGAATGTCATTTGCATTCACATAGACTAAGAATCCATGGGAGAGTTATTTCCTGTTTTCACCTTTCTGCAGAATGATGAAGTGGGAGACATTGACTCTGGGGTCAGAAAGACCTGAATTGTATTCCAGGTTCAGTAACTTTCTGGCTGTGTGACTTTTGGCTAGTTATTAACCTCTCTGGGGCACAGTCCGCTCATCCCTAAAGAAAGTGCTCAGTATATAATTGTGCCATGTTTGAGGAAGGATGTGAAAAAGGAAGGTGTCAACTTTTTACAAAGTTTCTGAGAGATAAAAATGAGTTGTTAGGAGGAAATGTCTGGCATTTAGTACTCCCTCAATAAATACTCTTTTTCTTCTTTTCCCAGCTGGTTATACTCTAATCCTGACACCTCCAATTCCTCAGTAACTACGACTGGCCTTGAATCCCGAAGACTGAGAACTTGACTGCTACCCTGGTTTCCTATTAACTGCTTTGCTTACCATTTGATCATACTGCTCTGCACCCTATTTATTTCAGGGAATTCTAGCCTCCAAGACGGCAAGCTGGGCCAGACCTCTGCTGATTACCTGCTGTTCACATGCTCTAGCCCTGCCCGGGATATGAACTTCATCTGAACTTTCTAATTAACGGTTCTTGGGGAGTTATCTGAAGCTTCCTTTAGGGACTGATCATCCAAATCCAGATCTTTCTTGGGATTAATATCCCATTTATCAAATGACTAGTTCCAGTGCCCACTACTAGCTTGAACCTGCCTGTTCCAAGCCCTGCTTCTGAGTCTCAGTCCTACTGTTCTCTTCTATTTGTTCCAGTTTCCCCGGGCCCACAGCCTACCCCACACAATTCTTATTATTTATGTATATGATTCTTGAAATATGGATGTGAGATCTTGTATGATCAACATTTATTGGCTGTAAAGAGTAAAGGCACATCCTTGTATGAAAGGGCAGAATCTCACCTAAAAGATAAAGTCATTCTTAGTATCTACAGGTATGTGTTTTGGATTATGGAAGAGAATTTAAAGAGATTCCCTTGGAGATGGAAGTGTCTGTGTGTCTGTGTATGTCACAGGATGGGGGGGGGTTGTCTTTTGGCTTTGAGCCTAATAGTGGCAAGAATCCAGTAGACAGCTCCTCAGTTGTGGGTATAAAGACAGGAAACAAAGAGTCCACATAAGGTGCTTATGAGATGGTTCAAGCTCCTTGGGGCTGGAGTAGATATTTCAAGATAGCGGGTTGGGAAAGCCAGTCCCTAGGATTCATACTCGCTGCTATACCTTCACCTAGAGCAGTGTCTGGCATATTATAGGTGCTTAGTAAATATTTGTTGAGCAAATGAATGAATGATAGCCTAACAGCCTCTAGTTTTTAAGCTGGCTTCTGCTACCTGAGGAACAGATAGCAGAAGGGTCTTGATATGGAAGGGTCTTGACTTGTTCAGGTATAAATATGAAATCAGTTTTCATTTTCCAGTAATTACTCCCAATGTGTATAGAGCTTCATGCCAGTTCTTAGAGTGTAATCTGTTTCATTTTAGAACTTGAGTCTCATATTTAATTCCAAGCTCTGTTCTTCTCCTCTTGCTCACTTCCCCTACAGCCCTGGCTAGATGACTTGGGGTAAAATCTGATCTCTCATCCAATTCACAAATCAGCTTTGGACCCCATGCTCTTATTACCCTATGATGGAGTAGGATGAAGGGAAAACACTGCCTGTGGTGACTTCATTGTTGTCATTTCTGGGTCTAACACTGAATGGCATAGGATCTACGTATGTGGCTGACTTCTGAATCCTAATTCTTTTTGTGGGGTACATGCCTTAGTTTAGGGAGAAGATCCTATTGTGGCCTTTTGCTCCACAGTCCCTTTATGAGAGATCCATCTTAGGCTTGAGCTCTTCCTTACCCTATCTCAAGCCTCTACCATGGCTAGTAGCTTGGGCAGGGGGATGGCAGGGGAAAGAGATTCTTCAAGATGGCTCAAGCCCAGCCATCTTCTTTGGTGTCCATATGATGTATGGTGAACTCAGCCTCAACACATCAAACTGTGTGAATGCAGGACTCCTCTTGGCTGTCATTTACCACAGTTTTGCCATCTTGCTCTTGCTACTTTCTCCACCCTGCTACAGCACGAGGCAAACCCAGTTCTCTGGCAGAGCAACTTTCGAGAAAGAGATCAACTCTACTCCCTGACACAATAGGCAAATCAAGCAGTGATTCTATTTAAATGTATGACTTAATGAGATCTAACCACCACAGGGCTCATCATGGAACTAGTGATGCCACCATTTTCCTTTATACTTAAAGTCATGTTCATTATAGAAAATAAAATGAAATATAGGGCTTCCCTGGTGGCGCAGTGGTTAAGAATTCGTCTGCCATTGCAGGTTACACAAGTTCGAGCCCTGGTCTGGGAAGATCCCACATGCTGCGGAGCAACTAAGCCTGTGCGCCACAACTACTGAGCCTGCGCTCTAGAGCCCGCGAGCCACAACTACTGAGCTTGCATGCTACAACTACTGAAGCCCGCATGCCTAGAGCCCATGCTCTACAACAAGAGAAGCCACTGCAATGAGAAGCCCGCGCACCGCAACGAAGAGTAGCCCCTGCTCGCTGCAACTAGAGAAAGCCCGTAAGCAGCAATGAAGACCCCACGCAGCCAAAAATAAATTAAAAAAAAAAAGAAATATAGGTAAAGAACAACAGCAAAAATCACCTATAAACTCAGTATCTGGAATAACCTTTGATATATGGACTTCCAGATTGTTTTTACAATGTGTCTATATGAAATTTAAAAAGTAGGAGAATGGTGGAACTATATTGCTATATTGCTTTGTGCCCTGCTTTGCTCATATAGTAATAAAAACACATCTACTACTCTATACCATTACTTATGCTGGCAACATGGCATTTCATTTTATAGATACGCCGAAAACCTTATTGTAGGACATTTGGGTTCTGTCCAACTTTCCACTGTTACAAATATTGCTTTAGTAAGTTTATCTGTACTTGTAATTTTGGTCCGATTTCTAATTATTCTTTAGGATAATTCTTGGAAATATAATAGCTAGGTCAAAGGATATTTACAATTTAAAGTTTGATCAAAGGGTATCCATCTTTGTAAGGCTATAGCCAAAACACCCTTCAGAAAGTGTGTCAAAATTTTGTACAGCAGTTCCTCTTACCTACATTCTCATCCAAGAGTAGGTATTTTTTTCTTTTTCTTTTTTGTCTAGTGAGTATCCAAGAATATCAAGGAAAGGATAAGCTTATTTTACTTTGCTTTATAAAGGAGGCGTAAGTCCAGCCTCTGGGAATGGTCAGTGCAATGAACCTGGGCAATTTCTCTCGGGGGAAAACAAGTATAAAACTGGATAAGATTATTCAATACAGCCATTTTAGGGAGTGGAAATAGACAAAAGTTGGCAACAGTTTGAAAAGTGTTTATTCATGAAAAACGGCTACTGTATTTGATTAAAAACTGTGAATTTATAGCCTTCTTGCTTGTGAGTGTTTCCATCCCCTTCAAGCTTGGGTGGCAAAAATTTACAGCTTTACCGGTTGAAGATGATGGACTTGAGTTGGAGCAGGGGACAGAGTAGCTAGAAACTTAAGGGAGAAGGGATTTTAGAAGTGAAAGAACTATAGAAGTGTTGTGATAATAAATTCTCTGTACACCCCTGTATGACGGCTAACCCATACATGCCTGACAAAAAAACACATACGAATATGCTGTGTCATTATGTCCTTGACCCCCACACAGCTTAACAGCAACAAGGGAAACTTTACTGGCTTGACTATCTTAATATAGCCTATGCCCAATTATTGGTCGGTTAGCCACTACATTACATAAGTGCAAGGAAGATGCTTAGGAAGTCATACTATAAACAAGAAGCAGGAAAGAAAGAAACTGAGCAGAGATACCAGCAGCTGCATATCATGAAGGTGACAGATTTCATTCAGACATATTTCAGTACAGGAAATTTAATTACCTACAAAGCAAAATAAAATGACTAGCTCCCTCCGAATACAAAATGAAATTCAGAACTGATAAAGCATATTACCTACAATGTCCACATTTCAACCAAAAATAACTAGATATTCGAAGGAAACATAAAGAATGATTCATAGTCATTGAATAATATACTCAATAGAAACTGACTTCAAGCTGGCCCATATGTTGAATTTAGCAAAAACTTTAAAGCAGCTATTATAAATATGTTTAAAAACTTAAAGAAAATTATGCCCAAATAATTAAAGAAAACATATACTATTACTAAGTAAACACAGAGAATGCCAACAAAAAAATAGAAACTATAGAAATAATCTAAAAGAAACCATAAACATGAACCTAAATCAGCTTGACAGATTTGAGAAGAAATAAGAATCACTAAACTTCAAGATAGAGCAATAGAAAGTATTCAAGTTGAACAATGCAGAGAAAAAATATTAAAGAAAGTGAACATGGAACTGAGGTATTTCAACATGTATGTCACTGGAATCTCAAAAAGAGAAGAGATATAAAAGGGGGCAGAAAAATATTTAAAGAAATAATATCTAAAACTTATTAAATTTGTTATATTAACTACTGTTAACTAAATTAACTAATTAAATTAACCTATATTAATTAACTCATTAACTTAATTCATGTTAACTAAGATGCCCAAAAGACCCCCAAGTAGGATAAATTAATGAAAGACACACTTAGTTTGACATCTCAGTTAAAATGCTGAAAGCAAAAATTACAAAAAAACTCTTGAAAGTATCAAGGGAAGAACAACATATCATACACAAGGAATAATGACATGACTAACAGCTTACTCTTTATCAGACACAAGAGGCCACAAGATATTGTATTACATAATTAAAGTGCTTAAGAATAAAACAAGTGTTAACCAGGAATTCTATATCCATTGAATGTATCCTAGAAAGAGGAAGGTGAAATATAGACATTTTGAGATAAGAGAATTTGTCACTAGCAGACCTATGTTATAAGCAATGCTGAAGGGATTTCTCTAAATGGAAGAAAATGACAACAGATTATAACTTAGATTCACAAGTAAGAATGAAGAACCACAGAAATGGGGTGTGTAGGTGTGTACATATGTATATGTATGTCTATATTATTTCCTTCTTTTAATTACTTTAAAAGATATATTGCTGTTTAAGCTAATAATTATAACATTGTACTTTTGGATTTATGACTTATATAGATGTAATTAAAAAAACACAAAATAAGAGAAAGAGCTATATTGATACACAGTTCCTATATTTTAATGTAAGTCAGTTAATTTCAAGCAGATTGTGATAAGTGAAGGATGTGAATTGTAATCTCTATAAGCAATTGTTAGGACAAATAGACAGAAGGTAAATGAAACTACAGAAGATTTAAAAATTCTATAAATCACCTGACCTGACTGACATCTATAGAAAGCTCCAGATAATAACAAATAGATATATTTTATAAGTGCATATAGAAAATTCTATTTATTTTATGACTAGCATAGACCATATGTTAGGTCATAAAATAAGCCTGAATACATTTCAAAGATCTGGAATTATGTTCTCCAACAACAACAGAATTTAATTAGAAATAAATGACAGAAATAAATCTGGAAACTTTCCACATATTCCCACAATTCAAAGTAACCCACGGGTCAAAGAAGAAATAAGAAAATATATTAAATTGACAGAACACAAAATATCAAATCAAAATTTGTGGGATTCAGCTAAAGCCATGCCTATGGGGAAATTTATTGCTTTAAATGCTTATATTACAAAATCTCAAGGAATCCAACAAAAACCTACTAGAATTACACAATGAATTTAGCAAGGTCATCATATTTCTAGTCAGTAGCAAAGATCAATCTGATAATAACATTTAAAAATACATTAATAATACCATCAAACAAAACACTTAGAAATTTAATAAATGATATACAAGACCCAAACACTAAAATCTACTAATCATTGATGAGATAAATTAAAGAAGACTTAAACAAATACAAAGATATACTAGGTTCATAGATGGGAAGACAATATTGTTCAGATGGCAATTTTTGCCACACTGTTCTACAGATATAATGCAATCCCAGTATGAATCCAATAGGTTTTTTTGTGTGTGTGTAGAAACGGACAAGCTGGCTATAAAATTAATATGGAAATTCAGAAGACCAGAATAGCCAAAATGATTACAAAAAAGAAGAACTGAGTCAGGGGACTTACACTACCTGATTTAAAGATTTACTATAGGGCTTCCCTGGTGGCGCAGTGGTTGAGAGTCCGCCTGCCGATGCAGGGGACACGGGTTCGTGCCCCGGTCCGGGAAGATCCCACATGCCACAGAGCGGCTGGGCCCGTGAGCCATGGCCGCGGAGCCTGCGCGTCCGGAGCCTGTGCTCTGCAGTGGGAGAGGCCACAGCAGTGAGAGGCCCGCGTACCGCAAAAAAAAAAAAAAGATTTACTATAAAGCTACTATAATCAAGTCAGTGTGGTTTTAGAATAAGAACTTACACATAGATCAAGGGAACAAAAATTAAGGTCAAGAAATAGACTCATATTTGATTTGATATATGAAATATTTATTGAGAAAGGTACCAAGTAATTTAATGTTGACAGGATAGTCTTTTTAATTAATGCTGCCGGCATAACTGTATTTTTATATAGGAAAAAAAGTAAACTTCTATCTTTACCACATACCATAAACATTAACTTGAAATGGATAAGAGGCCCAAACCCAACTGCTAAAAATCACAAAACTTCTAAAAGAAAAGACAGAAAAAATCTTAGAGACTGTGAGTTAGGCAAAGATTTCTTAGGACACAAAAATAAATGAATCATGAAAGAAAAAATATTTATATATTGGACTTCAAACAGAAAACCTTGCTCATCAAAAACTATCATTAATAAAATGAAAAGGCAAACCATATATTGGAAAAAACATCTGCTAAATATCTATCTGACAAAGAATTATTTTCTAAAATATATAGAAGTTTTATAACTCAATAATAAAAACACAAATACCCAATAAGAAAGGAGTCAGAGGATAGATCTGAAAAAACAACTCACCAAAGAAAAAACACAAATGGCCAATAAGCACAGTGAGATATCAGTACATACTCACCAGAAAAGCTCAAAGAAAAAGACTTACTGAGCATGTGATCAAGTTGGAACTCTCATACATTGTTGACGGAAATGAAAAATAGCCATGCCCCCTGGAAAGCAGTTTAGCAGCTCAACATAAAGTTAAACATAAACTTAGCATAAAACCTAGTAATCGTACTCTGAGGTATTTATCCGAGAGAAATCAAAACATGCCTACATAAAGACCTGTACACAAATATATACAACAGTTCTATTAATAATAGTCCCAAACTGGAAACAGCAGCAAACGTCCATGACTCATGAATGGATTAACAAATACTGGTACAACCATGCAATGGAATACTACTCGGGAATAATAATAATAAAAAAGAAAACAAAAAGAATGGAGTATTGATATATGAAAGAATATGGATGACCTTCAAAAATATCATGCTATGTGAAAGAAGTCAGATATAGAAATAATGAAATAACAGAAATTATACAGCATCTGATTTTATTTAAAATTCTACAAAAGGCAAATCTATAGTGACAGAAAGATCAGTAGTTGCCTGAGGCGGGGGTGGGAAACAATTGCCAATAAAACAAGATAACTTTTTATGGTGATGGAATCATTCTGAAACTTGATGGTGGTTGGCGGTAGTTGGATAACTACATGAATTTACCCAAATTAATAGAACTTACACTTAAATTGAATTAATTTTATTGTATGTAAATTATGCATCAATAAAACTGTTAAGTAAAGGGTATGAAACTATGCAGGAGTGCTGTGAACAACAGTTTTTGTAAACAGCTATAAAGCAGTATGTACAATATAAGTGAACAAGCCCTCTCTCACCCTCATTTCATCGCTTTTAAACTTCATTACTAGAGGCAACGACTAAGAGGGCTTTTGAAATTAGTTTTTACTCTTTCTCTAAATACTCCCAACTGAATAGTAGTGGTTCCTTCATCTAAAATACCAAATACAAATTCTGCCCAGATGGACAAAAGATGTATTGTCTTCAAACCACTCGGTTGGCTCTCTTATACTTAACTTTTACTTCAGATATCCAAGTTTAAAAGCAACCAGATGAAGTTTTATGGAATTTTGTAACGAGAGGGAGAAAAAGAAGACAACGATGAAGAAGAAATAATGAAAACAACTTTTGCTCATGGGAGGAAATTTGCTGTGCCAACTTTTAGTTCAGAATGATCTTTCATTGGCTACATTCCAAATTCCTCAAAGTACAGGCTTATAATGGAAGTGCTGACACAATCTCAAATGTAGCGCTGCTAACAGGATGATATAATAAATGGTGGTTAAATCTACTTACTATCTTTTATGATAGTCTCCTTCCTTTGCAACAATTCAACTCATTTTAGTTTCTGTTGTTACTGTAGAATTATGTGAGAAAAGTGACTGAAGTTCACATCTTTTCCACACTGTTTCTCTGCACTCATTATATAAAAATTAACCTTGGTGCAGAAGATTTTCAGACTTTTTTCTCCCTACATTGGCATAATAAGATCTTTTATGTATTTTGTTTGCATCAAGTACAAACTTTCTTTTCATTTCACCCATTCCTGTTGTCTTATTAAATAACTCAAACACTGTGGGATTCTGTTTAAACTACTAGTTCCTTCCATGAAGATATCATCAATTTCTGTAACTGAAAAGAATCTAGATTAATAATTGTTACTTATTTGGGTGAAAGAAATATTAGCTCAGTTTTCACATGTGTGCTTTTGTACTCTATATTTCCTGCTATATGAAGAATCACACAGCTAAACAATGCTGCATTATTACCATATGTTAATCTGAAACTTAATGCGTAGAAGAGCACTAGATAGCAAGTATATTTTTAAAAATGCCTCAAATAAACCATGCCTAGAGAGATTGTTAATGATTCAAGTCTTTCCATAACATACTTGAAATAATTGGACTAAACTGCATGGAAGAAAATTCACAGTTCTTACTTTAGCAATGCATGTGTGAGATATTTAAACCTTTCATTTAAAGTCTCTTTTCCATGGCTTCATCTGGGATTCATCCTCCGAATTATTTAAGCCTAAATGTTAAATAGGTCTTTCAAATTATGATTTGCATGTGTGCACACAAGGGACATGACTTACATTGTTGTGAGAAGCATACGTGAGAATTTCCTGAATTTAGAGCATATAAAAATCTCTAAGGGTCTTTCTGCACAGTTGACAATGATTAAGATCTGGTACGATAAATGTAGACATTTGATACTCAACCGTGGAGGACTGATCACTCACAACTGGGTAACAGGATGTGGAGCCTTCAGATGACATTTTGTCCATTGAAACGTAGGTCCCATCCAAGGAACTGGATGGGGTTTACCACATGGCTGGCACTGTGGGTGGAATGAATCTGGTTTCAACTTTCAGGTGGGATCAACACATAAAACTTGCCCTCCTAATGGTACACAATTGACATTCTCACTGGTAGAATAAGAATGATGCCAAGAACGAAATTAGCTGAAAATTTTTCTCTCAAATTTGGAAGATGACTGTAGCCAGGGGGCCTGTATAGCCAAAATTACTAGAGATGCCTGCACTGCTCTTGACTAATTTTCTACCTCTTTGCTCATAAATAAATGTCTTGATTTTTGTAGGAAAGTAAAAGGCTCAGTGACTACTATATCACTTCTGGGATATAACATTAAAAGTGTTCTACTATGAAGGTCGATGTTACGGTGAAGTGTATGTCCTGAACCCTTCTTCTCCCTGTAATCATCTTCCTATAGGCAAAAGGATAAGTGTGTCTATTTCTGGTACCCTAATTCTACTTATTATTTTTAAAATTTTATTCTTCTGTCCCTCCTTTACATTATAATTTAGACAAATGATGCCTTCACTCATTAAAAATAATGTAACAGGGGCTTCCTTGGTGGTGCAGTGGTTAAGAATCAGCCTGCCAATGCAGGGGACACGGGTTCGAGCCCTGGTCCAGGAAGATCCCACATGCCGCGAAGCAACTAAGCCCGTGTGCCACAACTACTGAGCCCGCGTGCCTAGAGCCTGTGCTCTGCAACAAGAGAAGCCGCTGCAGTGAGAAGCCTGCGCACCACAAGGAAGAGTAGCCCCTGCTCACCACAACTAGAGAAAGCCCGCGCACAGCAACGAAGACCCAATGCAGCCAAAAATAAAACAAAACAAAACTAATGTAACAATGTGACTGCTCTCACTAGGAAGCATATGAGACAGTACAAAGATTGGTACAGATTTTAAATGCTATGAGCTCAAAGAAAGGAATGATATCTTTAGTGGTAAGAGAAAGCATAATGGAGGAGATGGGACTTGAGTGCGAAATGGATAGAAAAGGGGCAGGTAGATCAATGAGAGATAAGGGTCCAGGATGATCTTAGTAATGTCTAGGAAAACCATTTTCTGGGGAGGAGTGGATGGGGGGTTCAACACTCAGGGAACATGTGTGCCTTCTCCATGTATAAGTCCTACAGTTTCAAAATGACTCTTAAAGGATACCTTCAACTGCACAGATCCTAAACTTTTAGCATTAATAGAAAATGGGAACAAATCTGCCATTTTACAATGACCTTTGTTTCAGACATTTTCATTTACCTCCTGTATTTGTTAAAGTGAGGTGAGATCATGGAACAGATAAACCATCAAAATTTCATTAACTTAACACAATAAACATTTCTCTCTTGCTCACAATACAGACCAATGTAGATGCTACAAGTTGGGTGGCCTTCTACCCACCAACCACCTGATCATTCTGAAACTCAGGACTCCTTCCATCTTGCAGTCCCACCCCCTTCTAGGGTCTTAGACTCCTCTTCATTCAGAAGGAGACCATGGAGAAGATATATCTGCCTCTTCAGCACTTCCCAGCATGACATGCGTCACTTCCACTCATATGTCCTATGTCCTTTGGCTACAACCAGTCACAGTGTTCTAATTAGATGCAAGGAGGCTGGAAAATGTAGTCCCTAGCTGCACAGGGACTACTACCCCATGACAACTCAACATTGTGGAAGGGAAACATGAAACTCTGATAGTCAGCTACCTGTTCCTGCCACACCTCTAGAAACGTGTGTATATATATATATATATATATATATATATATATATTAGGTCATTATGTCTAAATGATCTTGTATTTTTGGAAAAATTTCCAGTAAAGCAATAGGTCAACTGGATTATGATAGAAATATTAATAAGGCTTACCTAGGAATCATTCTTAGATTACTACTCATATTTCTCAGCTGGTATTCATTCCATTCAATTATCACCCTAAAAAGAACTTATCAGAAATTCAGCTCCTCAGCAAAGTCTTTCTGGCTCTAGGGAAGGATAGTAAGATAATTCTGTCTTTGTAGACTTTGGTATTCTAGTTGAATTGTCTCATTAGAAGTCTCTCTGGCCTCTTACGGAAAGTAGTCTTGTACAGACAGCACCTAATAATAAATCTCCCCAAAGCTGCTTTTCCTAAATCCTGGTCCCTGAGATGTCACCATACAGATCTAGTTGCTCATCCATAAGAAAGCAGGATAAATCTAAATAAGCGGTTAGGACACACAAACAAAATAATAAAAGATGAAGAGGAAACAATCTCTCCATGGAGTTTCCCACATTGGTTTGTGGTAACACATTTGTTTCTAGTTCTGGCGAAAGTTTACAGTATGGCTTTGAACAGCACCCAAACAAAACTACAAGGGGCTTGTCCATACTCTTTTCCAAGGCAATGACCCTTTAGGGTTCACCATGTTTTTCAAGTAGGTCAGTTATAAAATGAAAAGAGACATTTTGCAAAACCAATTAGTGGCCAAGATGATTATGCTCTAATTGTTTCTATATTTTAAAGGAAATCCATTGCCGAATTTATCAATAATGAGACAACAACGCTGATCCGTTCTTAGAAAACCATTATATATTCCCCTCTTGGTGTTTTTTACTGGAAATCAATTGTCAGGTATTTTTATTTGATGTTTTATGTACTTTCATAGATCTCCAAGTTTCAAGTTTATTAGAAAGACCTATAGAGAAGGTCTCAAGAAATCCACGCATAGGGATCTTACAGTGTTATTCCTTCATTTGGTACATGTTTATTGAGCACTTACGACATAGAAACACCAGGCTAAATTCTTTAAAGGATATAAAAGTAAATTGACCCCCCCAAGGAGTTTACAATGTAGCTGGAGAGAGGTGATATTTATATAACTATAAAGCAAGAGTCTACACATTTTATTGGGCATGATATCATATCGCATCATCTAGTTCCATAGACTACTTTCCAATATGAATCCAAGAAGGATTATTATTCTGTGTTCTACAAATGTTTACCAAAAACATTTTAACACATATCTAATTTTCTTCTTGTATAGCTATGTAACGGTATATATTGACTAGGATATACCCAACACTTTATATAGACTCTCAGAACTCTAAGAAATACTATTCTGTAGGCAACAATCTTCTTTCTATAGGATCCTTTGAAGTTTTAACGTTACTGAAAGTTTAGCTTATTGAGGGATATATGTTCATTTCTGAAGGAGTTTGATATTCAATTTTATATGCCATAGGAGAAAAAGAACATAAAAAATCCAATGAGGTATCACCAAATAGCCTTATTTTCCCAATGTTATGAATAGACAAAAGATCTTACTAGCAAGGGAATCACCATGTGCTGTATAGAAAGAACCTATTGCAGCTTTCCTTCTTTTGAAAGTACACACTGACAGTGAGCCAGTCTGTCAGCTGAAAAGGTATCTGGTGATTTAGAGAGGACTCCACTGCCCTTCTCTCTTCCGCTTTCTCTCTGGCCAACCCCCACTCCTGGAAGAAAGGAAAAACATACTCCTCAGGGCCTAGAGAAATGAATGGAGGCATTGTCAGCGCAGAGAGGACAGGAATGCTTCACACATTGATCATCATCTTCTCGTCAATGTCCACTCCTCTCTCTTCCCCCAAATATTTTTAAATGACTAATATCTGACCAAATGACATAAAAGAACGATTCTGAAATCTTATCCAGCGTATTTTTGTGGAGCTACTGTGATTTGTAATTTAAAACTGAGTAATTAAATCAAAGTAGAAAGAAACTAGCAAGAAGGGAAAATAAGTCACTGATCTTGGGACTAATACCAAAAGGAGGTTATGGTGTTCATGAGTTATATGCTGTTACAATAAATACAGGTACCAGTGACCCCCAAACCCAGACTCTTGAATATAGCTGACAGGAAAAGAGATATCAAAATAAATACAATGACCAAAAGCATCTAGTACAAAGCATTCCAAATGTTAAGTATAAGATTCAACTTCCAAAGCTTCTGATAAAAGGCACATAATTTAACGTGGCAAATTAAACCAATAGAAGGTTCACATCTTCCTGGCTTTTTAAAAATTTAATAGAACAATACATATTTCCTATTTAAATGAATTTTAGTTCTCAGTACAATACTTGCATTTTTTAAATCTGACCATTTATTTTGTAAAATACAACTTAGAAATTGCTAGATCAAAATGTTTAAAACTGATTCCAGAGCTTACTTCAAAAGAGATGTGTGAGATTATGAAAAACTAGAACCCAGGGTAAGAAGACTTCTAAGGAAACTTTCATTCAAAAAGGAACGTATGCCTCAAAGACTCCGCAAGAACATAGCTTGGCTTCTGGAACCAGTGTCCTACTTTTCTAAGATTAAGAATTTTTTTTTTTAAGGGGTAGACAGATAACCCTTGATTAAGTGGAGAAAAGCTTAAGTGCTTATAATGCATAAGTTAATTTCCTACTACTTTTCTGAAATTAAAATTTTAAAGTATACTTATAAAGATAGTTTAGGAATCTAGTTCTTTATATCTAGAACATTTACAGATTGAATAGATTGAATTTTGTCTATTCTTTCTTTACTTTTCATAGAGTGCTTGCCCCTTAACTAAGAACTTCTGTGGGTTGAATACAATGACAGGTTCATTTCTGCAAGCCATGCGCTGAAGCATGGGTAATGCACAAATTTTACATTTCCTGCCATTTGTCCTCTCTTCTGGTGGCAAGAAAAACGTGTTTCTGGTAAATGTCTGAGTATGAACAAATCTGAATTCAATTTGGTCATTTGCAAGACTCAGGTCTTGTGTTTACCAGCTCTCTCACCTGTAAGAACTATAAAAGATAAAAGCTCAAAACGTTACCCTTTAAATACCACCTGGAACTGAGCTTGGCTGATACCCATACTATGAGGTAAGAAATCACCGCATGACTGACTATACTGCCTCCAAAAATAGTCCCCAAATGACACTGCACCTAACTTGGCCTTGGGAACCCAGACATGATTCAAAATAGCTCCAATGCACCTGGGAGAAGAGTATTATAAAGTGATGTCTGTAAAGTCCTGCACGGTAGGCCTGTTAGATGTCACTGCAATTCTTCAGGCAATGCACACAGAAGTCAGATCAAATGAAGCAGTAGCAAGATACTGCGACCTGTAATCCATCCTGTACCTGAGCAAGCTCCTCCTTGCTGTGCACAGTGTCCGCAGGGGAGGAACTGAAGAGGTTAGAGGCAATCCAATTCCAAAGGCGAGGACCCAGGAGTATTCATCTCAAGGACACTGGGCCTGGAGCGTGATCGCAATTTGGCAAGCCCAAGCCTCATCAACTGTATTTCACTTGTCCAGAGAAAGGTTTAAGGAAAAAAATGAACCAATGATGCAAGGCACAGAAATGGAAAAATTCCAAAGAGTCAGAGGTTGGTCATGTTTACTCAATCATGGCCAACAAGGTTAATCATTACAGCCCCTGAAGTGAAACGATCATCTTAGTGAAGAAGATGGATGCAAGTCATCCTCCCTGAGGGTGACCCCTTAGAGACACCTGGATTCCTCTGTTCTGGCTTTATATCTATAAAAGCTCAATAAACACATAAAACTTCTTATTCTAGTTTCAGCTTTCCCAGAGCTCATCCACAGGGAGAGAGTGCCTGACCCTTACTTGACAGTTTATATGACACCAGGAAATCATGAAGTGTCATCTTTGATTATGAATGGATATCCATATTCATGTCTGTCTACTTAAATCAGTTTGATTAGTTAGTCTCATTCAGTTATCTTGGATGATTGACTCTGGATTACCCAACACAGTTATTTTTAAACTGAGGACTAGACCCTGGTCCACAGTGACTTCGCTCAGGTAATGGCCTCCTAGTTAGACCCATCCCCTTCGCTACAACATCCTTCCTAGCAAACCACAATTCGCTCAGGTAGAAAAGTTATGCTAGAAAAGAAACACAAATGAGAAAATGATCAATGCCTTCTAGGCAAAGGCAAGGCAATTAGAAGCACACAATCAGAGAAAGCAGTGGTTCCTGCTGTCCTGCTAAACATTAGGGATATTAATATTATAAGGGATATCAATACATAATAAAAATAATGCTACAAACCAGGATGTACTTTTTAAAATTTTAACATTTAAAAATTTTAACATTTTAAAAATTATTAAGGGCTTCCCTGGTGGCAGTGGTTGAGAGTCCGCCTGCCGATGCAGGGAACACGGGTTCGTGCCCCAGTCCGGGAAGATCCCACATGCCACAGAGGGGCTGGGCCCGTGAGCCATGGCCGCTGAGCCTGCATGTCCGGAGCCTGTGCTCCACAATGGGAGAGGCCACAACAGTGAGAGGCCCGCATACGGCAAAAAAAAAAAAAAATTTAAATTTGTATATTTTTGCTTTAAATTTTAGTTATTTTATATTAAATTTAAAATATTTCATTTTAATGTCATATCACTCTAAAAACAGTGAGCTCACACTGTACACCTTAAATTTATCCAGTGCTATATGTCAATTATATCTCAATAAAACTGGAAGAAGAAAAAAAAACAGTGAGCTCTCTAGTGTCCTTATTGGCAGGTCTAACCTCCACAGTCTGGGTTTTCATTCTGGATGATGGGTATGGTTCAGGTAACATCATCTGTCCTATGCCATATCTACAAATTTATAATAAGTTGCAGTTCAGCCCAGTTTTCCCATAATTTCATTTTCTTAAACATTTAAGCATCCTCCTTCCTTTTAGAATTGTATACCATGTGTGTGAAAATATTCTATTTTAGATGATTTTAAAAGGCAGTTTTGCAAAAATTTCTCAATGCTCATGTAAAGACAATAGCTATCATAGTCTGTTTTAAAAATGAATAGTAAAAAATTCTTATCTTTTCAGACTGTCAAATGAACATAGTGTGTTCACAGGGTGGACAACATGCTGAATATTTTACTGTAGCTTATTTATTCAGTCATTCAATAGATATTTTCCAAGAACCTATTAGTGAGAGAGAACAAAACAGGCAAAAAATTCCCGACTTTGTGTAGTGGGAGAAAGAGAAAATAAAGGATGAGTAAGTAAAATAAAAAGTATGCTAGGAATAAGTACTCAAGGGAAGAAATGAAGCAGGAAGAGGGATATAAAGCTTTGGTGCTGGGGTGGGGGCAGTATCGACATTCAGATGAGCTGATCAGGGCAGGCCTCATCAGGAAGCTAAGTCTTGAGTAAAGACCTGAATAAGTTGAGGATCAAGATGAATTGTGCAGATACCTGGCAGAAGAGCATCTGGAAACCCAATCCAAGAATGGGCGGAAGACCTAAATAGATATTTCTCCAAAAAGACATACAGATGGCTAAAAAACACATGAAAAGATGCTCAACATCACTAATCATTAGAGAAATGCAAATCAAAACAACAATGAGGTATCACCTCATACCAGTCAGAGTGGCCATCATCAAAAAATCTACAAACAATAAATGCTGGATGGGATGTGGAGAAAAGGGAACCCTCTTGCACTGTTGGTGGGAATGTAAATTGATACAGCCACTATGGAGAACAGTATGGAGGTTCCTTAAAAAACTAAAAATAGAACTACCATACGACCCAGCAATCCCACTACTGGGCATATACCCTGAGAAAACCATAATTCAAAAAGACACTTGGGGCTTCCCTGGTGGCGCAGTGGTTGAGAGTCCACCTGCCAATGCAGGGGATGCGGGTTCGTGCCCCGGTCCGGGAAGATCCCACATGCCGCGGAGGAGCGGCTGCGCCCGTGAGCCATGGCCGCTGAGCCTGCGCGTCCAGAGCCTGTGCTCCACAATGGGAGAGGCCACAACAGGGAGAGGCCCACGTACCGCAAAAAAAAAAGACACACGCACCCCAATGTTCATTGCAGCACCATCTGCAATAGCCAGGACATGGAAGCAACCTTTGCAGACATGGATGGACCTAGAGACTGTGATACAGAGTGAAGTAAGTCAGAAAGAGAAAAACAAGTATCATATAATATCGCTTATACGTGTAATCTAGAAAAAAATGGTATAGATGACCTTATTTAAAAAGGAGAAATAGAGACACAGACGTAGAGAACAAACGTCTGGATACCAAGGGGGAAGGGGGGGGTGGAATGAATTGGGAGATTGAGATATATACATTATTGATACTGTGTATAAAATAGATAATTAATGAGAACCTACTCTATAGCACAGGGAACTCTACTCAATGCTCTGTGGTGACCTAAATGAGAAGGAAATCCAAAAAAGAGAGGATATATGTATACATATACCTGATTCACTTTGCTGTACAGCAGAGACTAACACAATATTGTAAAGCAACTGTACTCCAATAAAAAAAAAAAATTCAAATGTGAAACTCAAAAAAAAAAGAAGAGCATCTGTAGGAAGGCCCCAAGGTAGGACATGCCTGGCAAAGTCAAGGAACAGGAGGAGGCCAATGTATCTAGAGCCTAGGTCAGTGTTTCTCAAACTGGGTTCCTTGATCCCTAGAATTCTAAAGTGTCTTTTGTTAGCATTTTTATTCAAAGAATTATGAGAAAAACACTACAATAGTGGCTACCTCTGATACCAGCTAAACAGCGACTGAGTACTTACAAGCCAGGCAGTGTGCTAAGCACTTTGCCTTACTTAACCCTTACAGCAACTTTGTAAAGCAAGTTACTATTATTAAAATATACTGTTATTATAACCATTTAACAGAGAGAGGAAAGGCTTGGCAAAATAAAGTCATTTGTCCAAGGCTACACCATGGGTGATACAGTCAGAATTTAAATCTCGGCTGTTTGAATCTCAATCCAGTGCCTCCAATACAAATCAATATCCTGTACTTCAGAGTGTGTGTGTGTAAAAGAGAGAGATTTCAAAAATTTGCCTACTTCTCTACCATTTGTATGCCAAAACTAACTTTGATATGTCTGTTCACTAATCATCAGGAAATAACATGTAATAAACGTTAAGTCAAATGCCCATCAATGGGTGAATAGATATTAAAAAATGTGGACTATACATACAATGGAATATTATTCAGTCAGGAAATTTTGCAGTATGCGACAACATGGATGAACTTTGAGGGCATTATGTTAAGTGAAATAAGCAAGTCACAGAAGGACAAATACTGCCTGACTCCACTTACGTTGAAGTAACTAAAATAGTCAAATTCATAGAATCAAAGAGTGGACTGCTGGTTGCCAAGGCCTATGGGGAAGGGAAATGGGGAATTACTAATCAATGGGCATAAAGTTTCAGTTAAATAAGATGAATAAACTCCAGAGATCTGCTCCACAACCTTGTGCCTATGGTCAACGATACTGTGTTATACACCTAAAAATTTAAGAGAGAAGACGTCACGTTAAGTGTTCTTACCACAATAAAACACATTTTTTTTAAATGTTAATAAATAATTTTATTTATTTGAAAATTTTAAAAATTACTAACATTAAAAATATCCTCAAACACATTGTCCTTAAATTTTAAGTAGAAATTCACCATGTCACTCAGACACCATACTTTCTAATGTCCTTCACTTCACTTCTGTTGGCTAAGGAAATGAGGAGTCATTCGGCTCCCTCTGGGGCCTTGGGAGGAAGTTTCTTAGACCACGCTCCTGGCTTCCGAATGCCTCCACCTCTTGTCTGTGGACATCACTTCCTAGCCCTACAGGCTCTTGTTTTGGATGACACACCTCTTCAGCTGAGAGCTCTCCTATACTGTACCAAGGAATTTCGACTTGGTAGGAACGACAGTGTTTTAATGAGGACTGATAGATGATCAGATGTTCTAGAATAGTAACTCTGGAGGCAAGGTGGAAGATGAATTCAAGTCTGGAGAGAATGGAGCTTAGAGATAAATTTAGAGAAATCTCAGGCAAGAAATGATGAGATCCTGAAATACAGATGGGGGGAGGCTTGGGCTGCCATAACAAAATACCACAGACTGGGTGGCTTAAACAACAGACATTTATTTCCTCGCAGTTCTAGAGGCCAGAAGTCCACGATCAAGGTGCCAGCAAATTTGGGTTTTGCTTTTTTTTTCTGCGGTACGTGGGCCTCTCACTGTTGCGGCCTCTCCCGTTGCGGAGCACAGACTCTGGACGCGCAGGCTCAGCGGCCATGGCTCACGGGCCCAGCTGCTCCGCATCATGTGGGATCTTCCCGGACCGGGGCACGAACCCGTGTCCCCTGCATCGGCAGGTGGACTCTCAACCACTGCACCACCAGGGAAGCCCAGCAAATTTGGTTTTTGGTGAGAGCTCTCTTCCTGCCTTTCAGGCGGCCACCATCTCACTGTGTGCTCACATGGCCTTTCTTCCATGTGTGCCTGGGGTGGGGGATGGGAAAGAAGGGCGGGGGAGAAAGCACTCTCTCTGATGTCTCTTCCTATAAGGACACTAATCCTATCAGAGCAGGGACTTATGACCCTTATGACCCTTATGACCTCATTGAACCTTAATAAATTTCTTAGAGACCCCATCTCCAAATACAACCACACAGGGGTTAGGGCTTCACCATATGAGGGGATGGGGTTTGGGGGCATAAACATTCAGTCCATAACAGTATCTGGGATTTTGGTTTTGGAACCTGAGTTCAGGCTGGAATGTGAGGATGTCAACCTATAAATGAGAACCGAACCAATCACTGTTGATGAGATTACTGAAGAACACTGCAGAAAGGGTAGTGCTGAGGGGTTCTACAACTCCAGGTGATGCCAGCATTGAGGAAGCACATGCAGGAAGCAGCGGGAGCCCGGAAATTAAGGAAACAAACACACAGAAAGGTAAAGGTATGATCAGGCAGGAGGAATACTAAGACATTCAAGGAGAGGATGACTGGAGATTGAGTAGTGTTAAAACCCCTTCTCTGAGTAGTATGTGCAGTGAGAAATACCCATTAAATCTACTACCAAATGTGTTATTAGTAACCTGCATCCCTTCAACACAACATGTGCTATCACACGGCTATAGTTTCTTTATTGAGCAATCACTTACTGAGCTCCTCACGTGCCAACCACCGTGCCAGGGGCAGTGATGAAAAAGATAAATAACATATGCCTTCCAGGGTCTTAATAGCGAAACACTTACTTTACTGCTGTCAGAAAGCTCTGAGCTACAAGTCCTGCGCACACAGGTACAGTGCTTGCACCCAGTGTCCTTGGTCTAACTATCCTGGCCCAGCCTAATTCATTAATCAAATGTGTAACAGGCTGTTATGTACATTTTCACTTCCTAGTTCCAAATTTTGCTCTTAACCTGCTCAGATATCCTTTCAGTGTGGATCCCAGGTGTACCCGGGTTGAAAGCGCTCTCTCTATAGTCACGTGAATAATCCATATGGTCTCTTGCTCCCCTACTTGCAGAACTTTACCAGAACCAGTTTATCTTTTGAGCCCACATACCCCAATGATCCCTCTTGGGTTTCCTTTATCCTGTTTGAAATATTCCTGGTGGACTTGATATTTGTACATCAGTATCCAGCTCTTGTTGGTGTCATATGAGAATCTCTGGCTTGTACCAAATCATCCCATTCCTCCCCTGGTTCTCAGATTCTCTCCTCACTCGCCCAGAAGCTTCCGTATTTCATCACATAAATCGTCACCTTCAAGAGTAAGAGAAACTCACTGGCAGTCTATCCATTGAACGGGTCTTGTAGAATATGCTTTCTTTGGCCAACACAGTGTTGTAAATTTAAAACAACTAGTTTCTCACATTTAAAAATTAGGGGCTTCCCTGGTGGCGCAGTGGTTGAGAGTCCGCCTGCCGATGCAGGGGACACGGGTTCGTGCCCCGGTCCGGGAAGATCCCACATGCCGCGGAGCGGCTGGGCCCGTGAGCCATGGTCGCTGAGCCTGCGCATCCGGAGCCTGTGCTCCACAACGGGAGAGGCCACAACAGTGAGAGGCCCGCGTACCGCAAAATAAAATAAAATAAAAGTCAGGATTTTTTTACATTAAAAAAAAATCTGGATTTCTATGTTCTCTTGAAAAATCAGACAATCTGACCACAATCCTGCCTGCCAAGCACTGGTCAGTGCCGTGGGCCCTGCAGCCTTTATCAGGATCATAGGTGTTCTGGTGTGCCACAGTCTCCACCGCTCCTAACACACAACCCCCAGCTCCTTTGTACTCCACAGGTCACTGCTCTCATTTCATTTCCTATTGGCTCTTCAAATATTTGGATTTATGACCCTCCCTCTGGAAGGACACATCTACAAGGAACCTGTAGGGTTCGCTCAACTATACCTATCATGCAACTCTTTAGTTGAATTCTCACTTTTTATAAATTCTGGCATGTCTAAAATGACCATCTATATTGTAATTGTATCTTTCAAGCCAGGTGAGAAATTCACATATTTTGCTGAGGATGAGTTTTAGAGGTTTTATGTTGGAGACTCATTAACCCCTGCTTCTTTCATGGAGCACTCTCATTTACCGATCACCAGCAAACTGTTTTATTATCACCTGTTGAAGGCTATTTTTTCCATGCTCTGAGTTCCATTCTTGATGTTATTTAGGCTGCTTCCAAAAAATACATAATATATGAATGCCAGTGAAAGCAGTTTTCTTTTTGCTTTTGGTAAATGTGTGTTCTGTTTTTACTGCAGTGTAGCCCTCTAGGAGGGCTGAGACAGCTGCTATTCAGACTGTAGCTACCTATTGATAAATGGCAGACTTTGGTCTACAGCACTGTTAATCCAGCACCTTGAACTGGCAAAGGTTAGAAGACTGTTCCACCGTAAATCTCCCCAGAACCAAATATTTACTTGAGAAACATATGTGCCGAATTCTAGAATAAATAGAGAGAGGGTGATGTGGCCACAGGTGAAAGGTCTGAAACTCAGAATGCACATGTTGTATCCTGAGATGTGTCTCTAGCTTCCTGTGGGATTTCAGGAAAATCACTTAACTTCCCTAAATTCAGGTGTAGGGTGGAACTGTTATTATTTATTTGCCGTACATTGTACAGTCATGCTCGATCTTTGCAAAGCCTTGGATGTGGCATCATGCAAAGGGAATCCCATGACGGTCTAAGGATCTTCAAATATGCCAAGCAAAAAGGAGCACAAGAAGGTTCTCTCCAGAAACCAAAGGTCTATTTTCCTGGAGAAATTCAAGATCAGGGATGGCATCTGTCCTGTGGCCATGTAAATGGGCTTCTTCCTACTCCTGTGTTGCTGGACAGGCTGCCACTGTTCTCTCACTTTCTATTCTAGTCAAATATCGGGTCTTTCTATCTTCTCCCCCCAGCCACCCCCATTTAATAAGAAACACATTCTCTTTCCTTAGGACACACACCCTCCCCCCCAAAAAAAAGAAAGAAAGAAAAAAATACATTTAAGTAGAACAGCAGAATCTCTACCTACATACAACTTGCTAAATATATAGAGCAGAAAACAGCCAGAGCTGAGAGAAAGGGGAAAAAAAGAAGAGTGTTTTAACAGTAAAGTAAAACCACAACTAATGACTTCAGGAGACAGGAGCTAGGTGGACAAGCAAAGCATTACAGTTTTAAATATATGGGATTTGGCTTCACCTCCCCAGTAAGTGGCCTGGCACCAATTCAAATAGGCTGGTCTGGCACGCTAGCGCCTCTAAGAGGGACCACACTGGCGGATGGAAACGACCACAAAAGCCACAGAGAAAGTGCAGGCTTCCAAAGGCAACAAGGAAGCAAGCCGACTGGCAGCAAAAGCAATGCCAAGGCCCCGACGTCAGCAGGGAGGGGCCGACCTCGCCAAGTTGGATTTTCTCTCTCATTAGGCTGGGTTGGATGACAATCAGCCCAACTGGTGGGAGGATGGGCAGTGACTGATCAGGTACCATGGAAGGTCCTGGACCCAGGTAGCCCAAGAGCTGATGACAAAGCAGAGAATGCCACAGAGGAGGAGAAGAGGATCTTCCCCCTTCTGCGTACCATATTGCAAAAAGCTGAGAGAGTCGTGTTTGTGAAATATTTCTGTGTACTAAAAAGAAGGCAATAATCTTTATGGGCTTCTAGTTCTGGAAAACATTTTGCGATACAAACAGTTGTTTTTCATGCCATTGAAGACTGCCAAATGATTTGGTACTCGAAACATTCTTGCTTTGAGCTGCATGAAAGAGTAAAGGAATCTAGTTCAGTGGGTGGAAGACTCAGCAGGGGGCTTTAATTGGCCAGTCACCATTTTTAGCATCTATGCTGATGTCTACACAATACCAGCATTGCTAGCTGGAAAACTGAAATGGAATTAAAGTTTTTCCCTAGGCTAAATCATACATAATAGTGTGACTATTTGCCCAGAACTGGTTGATTCCTTTGATGGCCTAACTGCCAGACTCAGTTTTCTCAATTTTAAGATACAGATAGGGCTTCCCTGGTGGCGCAGTGGCTGAGAGTCCGCCTGCTAATGCAGGGGACACGGGTTCGAGCCCTGGTCTGGGAGGATCCCACATGCCGTGGAGCAACTAGGCCCATGAGCCACAATTACTGAGCCTGCGCGTCTGGAGCCTGTGCTCCGCGAAGGGAGAGGTCGCAATAGTGAGAGGCCCGCGAACCACGATGAAGAGTGGCCCCGCTTGCCACAACTAGAGAAAGCCCTCGCACAGAAACAAAGACCCAACACAGCAAAAATAAATTAATTAATTAATTTTTTTAAAAAAAGATACGGATAAAAACGAATTTCCAAGATTTCTAGGGGGAGGGAGAATCAACAAATTATTCCCAACTCTTTTAATGAGTTAAAAATGCCAAGCAGTTACCAAAGATACCCGTTCTCTCAGTGACTAGAAAGCGATCACAATTATGAACTTGTTTGGCTAACTGTTCTGCTTTTCTTTTTTTTTTTTTAACCTGAGTAGACCAGCATGGATAAAAAAATGATAATAACACTTGTAACACTTCCTACTCTAAGCACCTCAGATTTTTTTTTCACCTTATAAAACCATACAGGTTAGGTAATATTAGACCCCCATTCACAGAGAAAACCAGACTTTGCCGCATTTGGGAATCAGAAAGGACACGGTGGCAGAAGCCCAGTGATGGAGAATGGAGAAGGAGTAGGGAAAAGAGGTAGGGCTGTGCCCACTCAGCTTTGCAACCTGCATTACAGGAGCACGCTGAGTTTGTGATGCTAGTTGAGCAACTTAAATAGAGATGGGGAGTAGGTAGTTTGGCTACTGGGACTCATTTTCTTCTCGAAGTTTGGGCTGAGACTATGACTTCAGTAAGCATATGGATGGTATTTTAAGCCATGGTGAGGGGATGAAATTGCCCCTGAAGTAAATGTAAAGAGAAGAGGGCGTAACATTGAACCAGGAGAAATGTGCAGAAACAGAAGCTAGCAAGGAAGACAGAGTGAAAAACAGGCAACTTTACAGGAAGCCAAGGACAGAGAATATTTCAAGAAGGGAATCACCCCTTGTGTTGACCCTTCTTGGCAGTTTTGATGAGACAAGGACTGAGCCGTGGTCACTGGACTTAGTGAGATGAAGGTCATTGCTGACCTGGGCCATGGTCACTCCACTGGATGATCAGGAGAGAAACCAGATTAGAAGAGTTAAAGGCTCCATAAAAATGAAGGAAGTATAGATGGCAAGCGAAGAAGCCTGGTCGTGAAGGGGGGGAAAAAGATGGGAGACAAGCAAGTGGGTGGAGCCACAGGAAAGATTTCCAGGCTTTGCTGGTCTGTTTATTTGGAGAGCGATCTGAGCAGACTTAAGTGCTGTTGGAAGAATCCAAGAGCCAGGAAGGGACGGATGTTGGGAGAGGATCACTCGGGGTCCAGGTCCTAAAGAAGTTGTGGAGGTCCAGGCTCCACACAAGCGTTTTTGCCTTTGCCAGGCGGGACCTCTGCTTCGGATGGCAAGAGGCGAGGATGGGCAGGTGAAGGGAAGAACAGAGAACCCTACCAGAGCTGCAGATGAAAAGCTCTTTTGGCAAATCTCTCCCTGCATTTCCCAGCCCTGTTCCTTCGCTTGGATACCTGGAACAGAAGCCACATCCCCCATGGTGTTCTTTGGTTCTTTTGTTGCCTCCAGCTTATCTTCTCTCAATTCTTTCAGATAAATACTCATTTACCTCACTTGGTATAACAGCACACTGTAATTTTTTCTTAGGTATACAATTTGGGAAAGGAACTTCTTCTTGCATTTTAAAATATTGTGGTAAAATATACATAATACAAAATTTGCAATTTTAGCCATTTTCAAGCGTACAATTCAGTGACATTAAGTACACTCATTCACAGTGCTGTGTAACCATCCCCACTATTTATTTTCAGAAATTTTCATCACCCCAAACAGAAACTGTACCCATTAAACAGTAACTTGCCGTCCCCTGCCCCATCAGCCCTGGTAACCAGCATTCTACTTTCTGTCTCTCTGAATTTGGCTAATGTAGGTAGCTCATATAAGTGCAATCATACAATATTTGTCCTTTCTTATATGGCTTATTTTATTTAGCATGTTTTCAAAATTTATCCATACTGTAGCATGTATCAGAATTTCATTTCTTTTTATGGCTAAATAATAGTTCATTGTATGGATATACCACATTTTGTATATTTATATATCTGTTGATGGACACTGGCTTGTTTCCACCTTTTGGTTATTGTAAATGATGCTGCCATAGCATGGATGTACAGCTATCTGTTTGAATGCCTGCTTCCAGTTCTTTTGGGTATATATCTAGGAGAGGAACAGCTAGATCCTATGCTAATTTTATGTTTAACTTTTTGAGAAACTGCTAAATTATTTTCCATAGTAGCTGTACCACTTTATATTCCTACCAGCAATGACTGAAGGTTCCAATTTCTCCATATCCTCACCAAAACTTATTTTCGGTTATTATTATTTTTTATTATTATTTTGATAATAGCCATTATAATAAATGTGAAGGTGTATTTCATTGTGGTTTTGATTTGCATTTCCCTAATGACTAAAGATGTTGAGCATCTTTTCACATGCTTCTTGGCCATTTGTATATCTTCTTTGGACGACTGTCTGTTAAAGTCCATTGCCCATTTTTGAATTGAGTGTTTTGGTTTTATTTGTGGAACTCTTTGCCTTTTGTATTATCTTTTCAGATTCCCTTTGGTCCACAGTAAGGTACTCTTGATAAATGAATGAATTAAAAAAAATGTTCTTTTTCCGAGATGATATGAAAACGTTCAAATATTCAGAAAAATGGAAAGAATTACACTGTGAACATCCCTATACCTAATGAGGTGTAGTTCTTCCCACTTAACATTTTATTATATTTGACTTACCTCATACCTATCTATCATCTATCCAACCTTCTACCTGTCTATCAGTCAAGCTTATTCTGTGGGTACATTTCAAAAATAAGTTATAGATATCAAGAAATAATTTTTAATGAATAAAAAATGCAGTCTCATAAAACGTATAAGCAAGGTTGAGGCAGGGATACAGCTGTCTCTGGGACTTCTCTGGCAGATAAAGTATAAGAACAGAAGAGGGTTAAAAGTCAGTGGGGGGTTAGCTCCTTTACTTTGAACATGCCTTAATGAGATTTCTTGGGAAAATGAATCAAAGAAAATATTCCCAGGGAATAGGCAGTGCTGACAGGGGGATGTCACCATCATAGCACCCGGGCTGTATATTACTATGGTTGCTGGGCAACACGGCTGGCTCATCTGGTGCATGTGTAAGCAATGAATCCTGGGGCTAGAAATAAAAGTGCCTGAGGCTAGTAGCTTCCAGAATTAGCTCTAAGCCTCCCTCTACTCCCACTGAAATGACTTTCTGGTCTTTGCCACTGGCTTGTTAACTCCTTGAAAGTCAGGGACCATGTTCTATCCCTTTCTATATCCATCTCTTTTTTTATTACACCACCCACCACCTAGAATAGTGTTTTAGACAGAGAAGGTCCACACTGAACTTCTGGAAACCCTTCAAGCACCAACATACTCTAACTTTAGGGCCCATTAGACCTTGCACTTGGCTTCTTTTCCTGTATTCACATCCCACCTCTGAGGAACTCTTGGAAATCCTGTCAAGATCTCAAGGGTCCAAGTTGTTCCTCCGTGTTATAACCAATCTATCACCTGCTTAGCATCTTCCATCTTCATCAGGTTCCTCACGTTCAGCTAAACCTCTCAGCCTGCGTGATGCCCTTTGGCTTTGTCCCAACTCAACAAAAGGCTTGTCCCAGCTCAAGGCCAAGTTTGAGGTACCATGGAAGCTGAGGAAGGCTGGAAGGGACAGCACCTTCAGTACAGAGGTACAGAATGTAGACAATGCTCAGAGAAATATAGGGTCGCCAGGGAAGTTTTAAGAAACATAATCACATGATAAGAGCGTGAGAAATCATACTTTGGGGTTGGAAGAGTATTTTAGGATAGAGAACAAGAAAGACTGGCAAAGAAAATGTTAGTCATCCAGACATGAAAAATCAAACACAGGGCCCTTTAATGAAGTCAAACTCAGTGGCATCTGACAAACAAGACCGCAAGCGGATTTAGAAACAGATTACAATCTCTCCTCAGTTTTGTTGTCAAAAAGACTCCACAGGTCTTCTGGCAAACAGAGTAAATGGTAAAGCTTATGAAGGGCCTGCTGGAGATCAGGAAAGAGGCAGGGAGGTGGGAGCAAGTGGGCAGGGAGACGGTAGCATTTTGACAGGACGATGAATTGCATCCAAATAAATAAGATTTAATAACAGGGTATGAAAAGACAAAGTCCTCATTTTCACCTGTCCCTGGATTTGCACACTAGATATTTCCTTTAGAGAGGAAACCACAGTATTTATGATTGGTTCATATTTCACACCTGTATTCATACATATCCTGTAATGTAAAAGGTCTATTTCTTATTACATAGGAAATGCTAAATGCACTGGGGATTCACAGAAAAGCTCAAAGCTTTTCTAGGAGAAGTTCACATAAGTAGTTGGTCACAGGAGTACAGCCTAAAAAACAAAGCCTTCTTTCTGACTCTGCAGAAATTAAGTACCGACATGTGAAACCTGCTGAGAGTTTCATCTGTTTTTACTCTGAAAGCCTCATTCTTTTTGTCTAAGTATGTGCGTGCACACATCATGCTTAAAGATGCTCACGAACGCTGACATGCCCAGCACAGGGTAGAGAATGTAGCAGCGCCCCCTAGTGCTCGCTGAGTCCAGTTGCAGTCCAGGAAGGTATTAAGTATGGGACCCTTCGATTCCAATCCCTAGACAGACAGAGCACCCAAACCCAAAAGCTTGGATTTGTTAACATTATAATTCCTAACCCAACTTCAAGCAATATGAAGTTATGTTAAAAGGAAAAATGAATACAAATCAGAAATAGGAACTTTCAGTCAAACATTTTAATTAGCAATTTTTACAATTGCAATGCAGATGAACGCAAAGTTACTTGCACATCCAGTAAGCAACACTTGGAATACAGGAACAATGTACACCTATGGGTTATCAGGTGAAGGTGAGTTGGCTTTCGAAAACTGGGTCCCTGGTGCCAGGATAAGGGGAGCTGACTAGTCTGATCTTTGCTCTAGGTAATGTGATACATTTAGCTCCTTTATATCAGATTTAAAGTTATTTTTTTTTAAAAAAGAGTAAATCAGTAGAGAAGATCAAGCTTTACCCTTCTTGTCACATAGCTAGCTAACATTATATCTTCCAAGTGTTTTTTTTTTATTTTAAATAATGAGGCATCTTGGTAGATTTTAAAATGCTGCTCTCACATTTCCCTTCTTCTTATACTTTCTCCTTATCATAAGTCTATTAATCAGAGTGTCAAATGTAGGTCCATAGTTATGGCTGTTTAAGATATTAGTAAAAGAAAAGCTGACTATCTCTTAAAGAATGTTCATGTCCCAATAATAATAATGATGATGATAACTAACATACTAGTTATTAAGAGTTTTAGAAATGATCTCATAACAAACCAGCGAGGTGGGCATACGCTCCCATGTTTTATAGAGGAGGAAAGAAACCAAGTCTAAGGCCACACAGCTCAAGGGGGTGGTTGAGGAAAGATTCAAACCCAGAAAATCTGACTCCATCGCTCAAGCTCTGAATCACTCTGGAATATTCTGTCCCCCACATGCAGACTCTAGAACATAGAGTCTACAGGGGAAGGTGATACAGATGGGTGGGCACATGAATCGGCATGTAATTTTGTTGCCAAGGACCCAAGGTGGGAATGGTGACATGTTTGAGAATTTGTGTACAAACAGTGACCTTGAAAATCGGGTATCATTATGCACTACTGGTGTTTGCCTCATCCTACCACCTCTGAACTACAGCTGTGACCCCATACAATGCTCTTTTGAGATGAGATTCTCTCCTGAGGTTACTTAGTGTGAGATTTAAGGTGAAGTTATTTAAGGGGAGATCTCTGTGGAAATTTAGGGGCTGCTCCTACCACTTAGCATTTCTTAAAGCATAAAATCAGGGTAAAATGAAAATCTTGAACAGTAGTTCTGGCTAGAAACAAGGGGCCAGCTGAATCCATGCTGAGAATACTGGAGCCCTGACTCCAGAGAGGCTTGACAGCCTCTGAAAATAGGCGTTTTCTCTCAATTTCCTGCAGAGCAACCAGAGATGATGATGGCCCAGATCACTGAGAATACACTTGATTTTTCTTTGTAAGCCTCTTCTGTGCTTGGGATTTAGATAGTAATCAATGACAGTTCCTAGCATAATGGAGAAAGTGAGAGTTTTATCTCTAACTTTAGACAAGAAATGAAAGCTTAGCTTTTTATATTATCTTTGATAAAATTAGATAACTAGTTTTATTTATTTTCTTTTACTTTCTTGTTATTTATTACTAAAGTAATACATGGTCATTGTTACCAGTAAAATCGTCAAAAGATGTACAAAGGAAAAGTGAGTTATGTCCATCTATTATTTATTCCCTTTATTCCCTGAGGTAACCCATGTTAACATTCGATGTCCATCCTTCCACTACTTTCCCTCTATACCCAGACAGACACACTCATATACAGACATACGCAAGATCTCATGTTTTATAAATAAAAATGTCCTATACATACTGTTCTGCAACTTGGTTTTCTCACTCATCGTCTCCAAGCTGACCGATATCAACAAAAGATTCTTTTAAAATAGCTGCACAATATTTCGTAGTATGGATATGCCATAACTAATTCTAATATTTCCATGTTGGTGAAAATTGATTTTCTTTCCAGTTTAGAGTGCTGGGAGACACTGAGGCAACTGACCTGTAACATACATCTTTACCCCCTGGTGCTTGCTTTCAAGAGACTCTCCAAAGTTGGACAGCTTAGTCAAAGCATATGCATATGTGTAGTTTACATTTTATTTGATATTGCAATATCTTTCAAAAATGATAACAACTGACTATCCAACTGGTAATGTGTAAGACTGCCCAATTCCTAATATTCTTACCAGGAATGCATACTTTCACTCTTTAAGTTTTCCGAATGTGGTGAATTTTAAAATATCTCATTTTGTATTTCATTTGCACTTCTTCTATGACAGGTAAATGAGGTTGAGCATATTCTTGTCTATAGGCTATTTGAATTCCACATCCATATTCTTTACCTGTTTTTCTATTGGGTTATACGTTTTTTTAAAAAATGCTGAACATTCTTTCAATATTAGGGATATTAGCCCTTTGCTTTTCATATGCACTGAAACTTTTCTCCCAGTCTCTCATTTTTCTTTTTTCTTTCTATAATATCTTTTACCATCCAATTTAAAAAGTTACACAGTTTAATGTATTTTTTTCTTTGGGCTTCACGGCTTCCTGTCAGTGTTTCTAACATTTTCATTATTTCATATTTTATATTTATACCTTTAATTGATCTGGAATTCATTTTGTAAAATGGATTGGTATTTAGTGTTTGTTTTTTCCTATGTTGGATGTTCAAGTATGTCAGCAATGCTATCCAATTTTCTGTTTAGCTGAACCAAACTTTTCTCATTGGGCTGAAATGCCATCTTTGTCAAATGTAATTTCTCAAGTATCTTTGCATCTATTTCTGGACATTTACTATGCAGCATTAACGTCTCTGTCTATGCCTTTGCCAGTTCTATTCTGCTTGGTTTTCAGTAGTTTTATAGAAATATTTGACGTCCAGTAAGATAAGTTTCCTCACACTGTTCTTCTCCCATCAATTTCTTGGCTCTTCTCACACCCTTTTTCTTATATGTGAGCCTTGAAATTATTTTATGCAGTCCCTTTGCACAGTCAAACAAAACAAAAGCCCACTGGTGGTCTACTAGAAAATGAATTCAACTTACTCAATAATTTTAAAAGGGTAAGCACTTATAAAAATGTCCTGCCATATAGGAATGTCCATTGTTAGTAACTGTAATTTCTGTCTGGAAGACTGTTTTTCTCACACTCTTTGGAGTTTAGAAAGTTACTAGAAAAGGTTGAAATACACATCCTCTTTCAGGACTCAATAAACCTCTCTAATCTAGAGATTCAAAATGTTCTTTAGCTCAGGAAAACTTTTGTTTCTATTACTAATTATTTCTCCAACTTCTATCCTCGTTTCTTGATACAGAATTTTTTCTATTATTGCATGTTGTGTCTCTAAATATGTTCTCCAAGTCTCCTGTTTTCTCACGACTTTAATTTCTCTGGGCCTTCACTCCATGTTGGGGTATTTCTGCTTTTTTGATCCTCCACATCACAAATTCAGTTCTCTGCATTACTCATTCTCCTAGTCAGGTTATTTATTAATTTTTTTAGTTTTAGAATTTAATTTGGTGCCCGAATTACATCTTCCTGCTGCTTCCCTGCCATTTTGATTAAGGCTCTCTCCTGTTTCTCCCATTAGTTGGAACTTCCTCGAGACCTCCTGTCCTAAGATCGTCACATGCTCTCAAGATCACATTTCTCTTTAGTGAGTTGTCATGATCCTTTCCTGACCAGGATTTTGTGCTTCTTTAGGACTCACAGAGCTCAGGTTTTTAAAGTCTCTTGAGAAGTGACAAACCAGCCAGGAGTGGCAGACGAGAGCTTCTCCCCCCTACTATCTACCAGTAAATCAGTTCACAAACTGTTAGTATTCTGGGGGGTCTGGGGGGGGGGCACGTGTAGAATTGCCACTCTTCTCCCCAGGGCATGCACCCCCTTTTCCATTCGCAAGGCTTTCCAGGGGGAAGTCACCACTGGTATTAACAACCAGGTCACGTGGAGCAACTGGGTAGGTGAGACTCCTGCTTGAGGGGAGGGGATCCCTAGGGTTCAGAAGGTAGTTTCTAAGGGTGGGTCTTTGCCTTGGAAAAAGACAATCTTTTCTTCTTCCTCAGGGGCTCTCACTGGCCACCAGAAGCAATCATTCTCTTCCTGCTTAGTCTCTGGGGATCCCAAGAGAACCACAGCCTCATAGGTACCCTCCAGCCCCTCCTGAAAAGGGAAGCAGGAAGAGGTGTTCCATCGTTTCCTCCCATGATCCACGATTAGATCTGGAGAGAGCCAACAGTAGACATCTGCGCTACTGTCAGACAGTTATCTTCCAATCACAGAGAATCGGGCTATTTTATATGGGCTAAGCTGGGGACATTTTTCTACTTCGTCACTATTTCACACTTCTGAACAGAGGGACAGGAGATTGGATAGTAGGTATTTAGCATAGATAAATATGGGTATGCCATTATTACTGGTAGGAAGTATATATTTTTGAGAAGCCTCACGATATATGATTCCATCATGGAATATATCACGGATTCCAAACAGCTCAGCAACTTCCTCTGAGAGAAACCCTTTCTGACCGTGACTCACATCTTTGTCAATCACCAAGTCCAGGCCAACCTCTCTGGCCTGAAGTATTCCTTCCAGAGAATATTTCAGTCTAATAGTTTCTGAGTCATGCCTTTTGGTTTTGGCTTTTGGTGAAGGTAACATGAGGAGCCTTGAGACCTATGTATCCTTAGGGTTTTCAAAAATATCATGTTTGATTATTCTTGATTCACAGTGCCTCAGCAATACCACATAAGAATTTCCATTAAATATGAAATCTTCTAACCAGGCATGAAACATTAGCAGAAGGCCAAAGTAGCCTAAATTTTTTTTAACCTTGTTGTGTTAAAAAAGAATATAAAGCAAATATAGCAAAATGATGAGACTGGTTAAATTTAGGGTTGTCACATTGGTGTTTGTGACGTCTCTCTCTATACTATTCTGTAGGTTTGAAGTATTTTGTATTATATTCAAAAGACTCTTATTGACAGAAGTGACAATTTTCGGGAGATTCAGGTAACAAGCTGAGAATTAAACAGTGAAAAATGCATTGATCAGCTGTTAATTTCCACTTGGTGATTCTAGAATGTGAGTTTGTGATGTGAGCAAATGGGAGTGTTTTTTTACAGTGTCCTACCTATACTCCATCATTTTTATTTTTTGCTGAGGACTTGCTATTCTGACCTCAGGATTAAGGAAACAACCACGTAGCTGGGTTCCTTGTTCCCTGGCTGAAGGGGAAGGAGGTAATGTAAGGCCCTTTACCACAACAGACCTCTCCATTCCTTACAATAGCCAAGCTTCTTTTTAATAGTCCATTATCTCTCAATCCCTATTGAAACTATGCAAAACCCGATGATGTCAATGCCCAGACTATGTACATCAAGGTGACACATTCATGGTTTTTTCTTGCTGTGTCACACTGTACTGTATTTTCTTTGTTCAGATGTTGAGACTTATACAACAACTTAGGAAAAAATACAGACACATAACACATTGTTAGCATATTTTTCAATGAGAGACAGGGAGATATTCAAAAAGAGAGAGAGAGAAACTGCAGGGGAGAGAGCGAGAATGAATATGAATCTTTACTGACAAGGCACACTGACCAAAGCAGGGTTATGAGACCCCCTAATGGAGGATGTTTTTGCTGCAGCTCAGGAATCTAAGAGAATTTTAAAAGAATCCAAGCCCTGTAGTAGCTCTGAAATCTTCTGACTGTGATATTTACATACTATTACATACATGCTATTTATATACTACCACTTCATTTTCTTTCCTTTCCTTTTATTTGAGTAATGAGTTTAATTGCCACTAATTCCTTTTTTTTATACTAAAGGTCATCATTGTCAGGGACTCAAGGCATCACATAATGTTCAGATTTAGCATTTCTGAATATATGACAGAATAGTGTTTTGGAAACTGCCCTGAGGCCCCTGGACTGGTTGGATACACCTTGGCTTACTGGTTCCTATGCAGCAGGCTGGAACAGCCAGTGTGGGAAGCCAAGCTTTTTACGTACTACACAATCCACGGTCCAGCATCGTTGATTCTGCCTGACACTGCTTTCAGAAAGAAGGGATGGGGTACGTGCTAGCCTCTGCCCTCCCAGCTGTTAGAATTACAGCTTCCGTATTACACTACCATCCATAATGGGCAGTGTGAGTGCACAGATTCACTACTTCTGAAAATATTGAAATTAGAGTACCTAGAGATTTTCAAAGTTGCAGCCCTCAAATTACAAGACAATCAGCTTTGGAATATCATTCCCAGTCCATGGAGAAGGAAAATAAAATTACTACCCGGTCTGACAGGTCAAGTTACCCTCTGGACAAAATTCGCCATCCCCTTCCTTTTTTTAGCATAAAATCTGAATTTCTTACCAAGCCAGCAAGGCCCGATAGGGTCACCCTTCTCACACTTGCCTGTTTCATCTTTTATGCTGCCCGGCCCCTCCTATCCTCTCTACCATGTCCTAGGTTTCCTCAGCGCCCGTGCTGTCCATCCTCATGGTTCCCTCCCTCCTTCTTCAGGCCTCTGCTCAGTCATCACCTTACCAGGGAGACCTTCCCAGACCACCGGATCAAGACCGTCCTCTGCCATCACGCTCTGAACTTCACTTGCTCAGTTTCCAGTTGAGCACTTCCCACCGAAAGAGCTTCGGGGGTTTCCTTGTCTTACCTGTGCTTTCTGTCAATGTAAACACTACAGGAGAGAGGATTCAGAGAGTTCTGCTGTATCCCCAACACCTAGAACATCCGCGCTCGATATCCATTTGTTAAAGACATGAATGAAATATTGTTGAAAAAAATGAATAAGTGACACTTTCTTCCTGCTTCTTCAAAACTAAAGCAAACAGCATTACGATTACATCCCGCTTCTCAGCGGTCATACTGAGAAGCGGGATGTAATACTGTCACATTTAGTAACTAGCTGTCAATACTACTGTTGCGGGACTTCCCTGGTGGTCCAGTGGTAAAGAATCCGCCTTACAGTGCAGGGGACACAGGTTTGATCCCTGGTCAGGAAACTAAGATCCCACATACCGCCGGGCAACTGAGCCTGCGGGCCGTAACTACTGAGCTCGTGCGCCTCAACTAGGTCCCGCGTGCTGCAAACTACAGAGCACATGCACTCTGGAGCCTGCGTGCCACAACTAGAGATGCACATCACAACTAGAGAGAAGCCCACGCGCCACCATGAAGAGCCCGTGCGCCTCAACGAAAGATCCCGCATGCCTCAACGACTCCCATGTGCCGCAACTAAGACCTGACGTAGCCAAAAAAAAAAAAAAAAAACAAAAAAAAAAAAAAAAAAAAAACTAAATTAAAAAAAAATACTACTGTTGCTATTACTAGTTACTATTAATATTAGAACTCGGGATGATAATCCATATTATGTTTCATTACTTGTGAATAAAACGCTCTACAATTCATCTCGTGCCTCCAGCATTCTTTACATTTGTTAATACAGCCGTTCTTAACCTTTCTGTTGTCTTGTATCTCTTCGGGAATCTGATCCAATCCGATTAAATCTACTGGATCCTATACCCAGAAAAATGCATACAAGCCTAAATTCTCTAGAAAATTGACGGGTTCATGAACCCTCCTAAGTGTAACCAAAGCAAAGGTAAAATGTTTCTGTTATTGAGCTTTAGAAAAAGCTAGGTATGCAATGTCTTGCCGAGTTACCAATTAGAGTGTCTTTTCTCCACAACAGTGTATTCATTAAACTGGTCCTACTGAATTACTCAATTCACTTTCTGGAGATACTTATTTAATTTTAATGTGGGTTGATGGTGGCAACAGTGGTGTTGGTAGTGGTTCGTGTGTATATATGTGTGTATGTGAGTGTGTGTGTATGTGTGTGTGTGTTTCCATAGGACTCATATTAAAAAGTAGTAGGGAGAACTTGATTTGCGTATCAGTTATGTCGCTCTGCAGCTGTTTGACTGCAGGCATGTAATTTAATTTCTCGGATTCATTTTCCTTATCTTTAAAAGGAGGGAAACAGGATATACCTTAGAGCACTGTTATAAAAACTCAATAAGAAGACATAGGTGAAGTCTCTTTGGTACCGTGTACCTGACATAGGTAAGCACACGACAAATAACTATTATAATCCTGCTCAGATACCATTGTTTTGTCTGATGTTCTCATCTCCCTCTTACTTGGGTACCCTTAGACCAATGTACTAGATGAACATATTTTAAAAATCATTTTGATTTTCCACACAGTAATACACATTGGCCTTTTGACGACTTTTCTAAAAATAGAACTAGTGCAGAATTTCTTGCAGTTCACCCAGAATGAAAGATTAAATCACTGTTGGATTATAAGGAGACATTAACCCAATTATTCTTCAAAATGGCAATATATTTGCTGCATACCATCAGTATCATCAAGCAAGAGTAGAAATTACATTACTCGAAATATACACCAGATGGCTCTAGGGTGACATGGTTATTAAAAAAGTAAGAGTCTTGGTTTGTTTATACATTCCCCAAGGGCAAAATCTGCGTCTAATCTGTGTCTGTAGCTTACCCACAGCAACCAACTGAGGGATACCAGAGTGAAATGTATATCAATTGATGGTAATAGCAACAATTCAGCATTCTTTTCAGAACTACAGTCTCTGCTAATTTGTCTAAAAAGATTTGAAGATTTCAAAGTAGACCAAAAAAAGGGTGACACTCGGGTTTCTAAGGTGAGGAGGGCTAGTTGATGTCAAAGGACAAGAAAGAAATGAGATTTTGCTTGTAGATGCTCAATTAAAAAACTCAGAGTGCTATATTGTGCTGCTACTCAAAATACCTTCTGAGGAAAAACTTCAGGCCTTTTATTTTACTCCTTCAGTGAAAAAAGTTAAAAATTAAAGTAAATAATACTTGTTTAAAGAAGGTTGCGCTCTTACTTGTGCCAGGTACTGTTCTAGGTCCTGGGGACTCAATGGAGAACAAAATAGACATGGGCTGCCCTCATGGGATTACAGTGTCCATTCCCCTGCAGAGGAGGGGGTGGGAGGGAGAAAGGGATTAGTGAGGAAAAATGAAGGTTTTGCTTTTCATTTCCTTTAATGAGATTTCTTTCCCTTTAATCTGACTTGCAGTCATGCATATATATACAACTGCAACAAAATAAGTGATTTAAATAAGCAGATAAATTCTTCCTTTAAAATTCAACCAACCAAGCAAACATTGGACCAAGTTCCTTTGTAAATATCCTTGGTTGTATAAGTTCCTCCAAACCATTTAAATGATCACTTACTGAACTGATCACTTACTGAATTTCTTTAACCTTCTGGCAAAAGGTAGATACTGCAGACCTCATGAGCCTGAGACTTTGCAATCAGTGCTTGGGGTCAATTTTGTTTCTTGGCTCGCAAAGTTTGAATGAGCTGCTCATGTGGGCACTATGCCAATTCTGGAACAAACTGTTACACAGATAACTTAAGGCTGAGCCTGTGAGACCCTACTCACTTCTCCCACCTGGACTTCCCAACTGGGGCAGCAGTTACATCCTGACACATTTTTTCTCATCCCCATAATTCCTGGCTTCCTAGTTGTGAACTCCAGATTCTATATTAACCTACAGTGCCTTTAGTGCTGCTCTAGACCTGCATTGCCCAGTAAGGCAGCCATAAGCCACATGTGGCTACGGAGCATTGGAAATGTGACTAGTCTAAATGCAGATGTGTTATAAATACAAAATATACACTGGAAGTCTCAGACTTTGACAAAAAGATTATAAAATATCTCATTAATACTTTTAAAATATTGATTAAATGTCAAAATAATATTTTTAATATACTAGGTTAAATGAAAATCTATTCAAATTCATTTCATTTGTTTCTTTTTAAAAACATATCAACTAGAAAATTTTAAATTACATATGTGGCTTGTATTATATTTCCATTGGACAGTACTATGCTAGGCTCCTTTAACGATGTTTTGGATTTCAGCTTTCCATATCATTTGAGGCTGTTTGCTTCCCTTGCAGGAAGCAGGAATTCACCTGATCTCCACTTTTCACCCCCACCCCGATGGTCAGGCTCTTTGCCAGACACAAGGACTCCATTTCAGAACTTCTAAATGAAATGCAAATGAAAAGTAATATGCAGCATTATTCTGTAATAATTGTTTGTGACAGTTCAGTACAATGCCATCACGCTAGAAACTATGCGAGGCACTGCGTAGACTACAAAGAAGCCAGGTAGGGCTTAGGTGCAGTTCCCATCAGCAATGAGCTTCCAGGCAAGTGGAAGGGGAATGGCATGATTCAATAGGGAGACGAGTTCCCAGGCTGATGTGGTTCTTACACACCATCCCATTCATCACCACTGCTTGTTTGCATCAGAAAGTTACAATGCACCACAGGGATTTAGAAATGAGAGAAAACCCAGCTAGGTGGGGAAATCAGGAAAAGTCTCATGACAGGAATAATAAATGAGCTCATGCTTGAAGGCCGGGGTGGAAGAGTGGAGGATCAAGTATTTTCGGTAAAGAGGAAGAGGGCAGGGAGGTGTAGAGAATGTTTGGGGAAGAATGAGTCATTGAGTTTGGCTGCAGCCAAAAGGCTGGAGAGGTAGCGAAGGCTGGGACTGAGAATGTGGAAACACTGGATTCTGGGCTGGATTCTTACCCTGGTGGACAATGGGAGCCACCACAGCTGTGCTTTAGGGAGAACTATCATAATGTTGTACGGTTGAAGTGAAATGAGGGAGAGGCTAGAAGTGAAGAGACCAATTACAAAAGGCTTGAAATAATCTGTCATTCTCCCTTCCATACTCCTGGTACATACTGCCAGCTGATCATGGCATTCTTTCCCAGATGCAACCTCTGGATTCTTCTCAACAATGTTGCGGGAAGCTATACATTGACATATGGAAGAAAACTGATTCCCTATGCTTTATTTAGCAAACGTGTTAGGACCCTTAATTAGGGTGGTAGCAATGTTGGCAGATGAGGAAAAATACAAAATCACCACAGATGTTGAATATATACCTCTGGCATCTCATTGGAGGGAGGGAATATGATTGCACTGAGCATTCTTGCCTTCTTAACTAAGATAATATTTGTGCCACAGATAGAAACAGAGACGCCCCTAAAGGCTGTGGTCTTCCCATCAAAGATGATGAGTTTCATTGTCGGCATGTTGCATATGAAGCAGTGTTAGATCATTTAGAAAGAAAAGCCCAGGAAGTTTTGGGATGTGCAGGCCTGGGGCTATGGACAGAGGATGGGTCAGAAGGTCTTGATTGGAGAGTCTTCTACCCAGAAGTCAGAGATGAAAACACGGGCTTACCTGGGAAGGTGTGAGAAGAGAATTTCAGAGCATGCCTATGTTTGTGTGCAGGATGAAGGGATGCATATAGCGCACATATGATCCGAGAGGCCCAGAGAGTACAAAACTAATGGAGTTCCCTAGAGAATGAGGAAGGAAAGAGAATTTTTTAAGGAGATTCTTTGTTTTAAAGGTCAGAATAAGTAGAGGTGGTAAAATGACAATCACATTTGTTCACTGGCGGATCACTGATCATCTTTTTTTTTTTTATGCGGTACGCAGGCCTCTCACTGTTGTGGCCTCTCCCGTTGCGGAGCACAGGCTCCGGACGCGCAGGCTCAGCGGCCATGGCTCACGGGCCCAGCCGCTACGTGGCACGTGGGATCCTCTTGGACCGGGGCATGAACCCGTGTCCCCTGCATCGGCAGGCGGACTCTCAACCACTGCGCCACCAGGGAAGCCCCACTGATCGTCTTTGAGAGGGTCCTCAGTGTTAGAGATGGTGAAGATGGAAGCAAGTCTACAGTGGAGTGAGCTGATGATTAAGGGCATAAAAGCATTGAGCACAGCAAAAGAGAGCAGAAGAAGGAACAGTATTTTGAAAAAATTCCAAGAGAGAAGGAATGCATTTTGACTTCCGTAGGCTATATAAGACTTGAAATGGGTATATTCATAGGCTGAAAGGAAGACTCTGATGCAAAGGGCAAGATTAATATAACCTGGAAAAGGTATCATGGATGGAACAAAACCCAGGAAGCTTAAGGAAATGTGATCAAGGGCAAGGTGGGGTGAAATTAGGAGAGGCCTGACCTTCTGAACCAATAGTGAAGAAAGAGAGAGAAAATAAAGACACAGGAATATTTAGCAACTCAGGAAAGGTAAATAACTCATCATTAGTCACTACATAAGTTGGGGAACCATGATTCTAGTCCAGGCCCACCTGGCTCCAAAGCCCAGGCTGGTGGCCAGTACCCTGAGTCCTTAGAGGGTTAAATTGTATCCTCCATCACAGAGCCTGGCAGAACGAAAGGGGCTGAATGTTTGCTGAACATATGAATTAATGAATGACCAAATCATTGTGACTATCAATTTTTACTGTACAGTACCTTAGATGTAGAAGTTATAAGACCATAGGCAACATGTTTATTCATCACTGAAAATATCATTCGCTAATGTTCTCTCATTCCAGCAACACACAATGCTGGCCATTCAGATCCGTTCAAGGCTCCATCCAATTCAGGCTGCCAGGTGGAAAAGCCCGAGTGGACACACATTCATTGGTCAACCATGAACCCCTGAACCCAGTGGGGTCAAGAGACTGGCAAGCACAAGCAGGTGTGACATAGGCTCCAAAGCGGGGAGGAATGCAGACTAGTTCACTGTACTTGTTTAGAACGCACCTGATATTAAACTATTGTCTGCAATACTAAGTAACAACTTAAGAGTGAAAAAAGGTTCAACATTCATTCAACACGTCTACCATCTATCCTTCGCCACTGTATTTTATTTTGCCACTTATTTCAGTATCAGTAACCACCCACATTTTCATGCCAGCAATACTGTTATACAGCTCTCAAAGGGAGGAGTGGTGAAAATGCAAATGTATGACTTAAAAACTGTTTTAAACACTGCTTCATTAAAACCAGAGGAAAAAAGGCTTCTCTTCAATTCTCCTCCCAAATATTTTCTGTTTACAAAAAAATATTGAAATCAAACATTTATTTTACTCACAATAAAAACAACAAAATTCACTGCCAGTAAAAAAAATTCCTTAGTAGTTACTGCATTAAGCATAAGGAATAAAAATCATTTGCAACATTTTTACAGGTAAGAACAGACAAGTGTACATGGAACCCATCCTGTTGCTCTACAACTCAGACTGACTTTGATATCTTGATGTCTTTCTCTCTCTTGATCTGTTTCTCTTCCGTACTGCTCCCAATCTTAATCTCACTTTGTACAAGACAGTGAGTTGGAAAAAGCCTTACCAACACTAGCACTTTACTGTAAATCAGTTTAATGATACCCACTAGTATTGTTGCATTTTTAACATCTGCTAAAAGGAGACAAATGCTGGGAATGACTCTCTCTAATGGAAATAACTCTTATACCTAAGTTGAGGATATAATAGAAAAAAGAGGCCATCTCTGGTCCTCTTAAAATCTTACTCCTGGGATTACCACTTGCTCCATTAGTGCTTAAGGCAGCCTTAGCCAACTTTATTATCACTGCTTGGCTTCTCTGGAGAACCTACTCATTTATTAAAAAACACTAGCATTATTACCAATTCATGATCAATGTTCTAAATGTTCCCCTACATTCAATCAGAACATTCTGCTATGTCCCCTTTACGTTGGAATACTGAGGCTTATTCCTACGTAAAGTTATCTCTAACGAGACTTTAGAAGTCAATTGTGTTAAAGTTCCAGTAAATTAAAAAAAAAAAAACCCAAAGTGTTCCTTATTTATCTCATATTATCTGACCAGTTCTGGAACACAAACAAGTTATCAGGAAACAATCTTGATACAGCGAATTTATCTGGAACAAATGTTTTCCATTCAATTGAGGGAATCACAACTTCTCTCCAAATACTGGCTTCTCACTGGAAACTTCTAGCCCTGATCATCTCTAGATGATTTTTAAGGGGGTTTTGGCCTTTTTTCCTTGTTTCTCTTCACTAGAGTTATATCATTGTTCTTCTTTGACTCCTTCCTTCTTTCTGTAATATTAGAGAAGGGCTGGAAAGGAGAGGTATCCATTTTTGGGGTACCTGTTACAAATCACGCACTGTTTTGATTAATCTCATCTAACAATCCTATTCTAACCCCATTTTACAGATGGAGAAACACACTCAGATTAACAGCCAGAGGGCAGAGGCAAGATTTGCACCCAGGTCTAGCCCTAAAGCCCTGTCCTTCTACCTGTACTCAGCTGCCTGAAAAGTAGGGTGGTTCAAACTGCGCATTTTCCTGCTCCCAAAGGTGCTGTGGGATGAACGAGCCACTCGCTCACTCACTGCAGACAATAGAAGACGGAAGTGTAATGACAGGGTCCTAATTCATTTTCTTCTCTTTCGCAGTTTCAAAATTATACGCGACCACCTTGAACATCTCAGGGAATTTCCACACAATTCCAATATTCATTCATTTAAAATCTCTTAAAGAAAACAGTGCAGCAATTATTTCTGCGGAGGGCTGTAGTCAACATCTCCTAGGCCTCTGAATCTAAATCAGAATTGTAGATGAAAAGTGGCTTTCTTCAGAGAAATATTTAGAACCCAGATAAAAAGTGCATAGTTCTTCAGGGAAGCCTCTAGAGGCCGATACAGTGTGAGTAACGGCCAAACTGGGGGATTCTACCTCCTTCCCACATATGTTCCAATGTGACTGGCTCATGGGCTAGTACATGAATGACTTGAAGAATAAATGAAAAAAAAAAAAAAGACTTTTAGCAGAACAATTACATTTAATTTTCCTTTGTATTAACCAAAGGATGCATCAAATACAGAGTTTAAAATAAAAAATTTTAACAAGGGAAGAAAGAATGTTAAGGAGTGATGCTCTGCGTAGAATGGAATAGAACAATTTCAATGCAGCAGGGTGCTACAAAACTGATTCAGTGTTTCCTTAGGTTTTTGTAAATACCCGCTTTTCATTTCTCTCACATAGAAGTCAATCAAATGTATGTATCTCAGAGGCAGTCTGTATTAGGTTCCTGTACAAGAGGACATTTTAGACTTATTAGATTTATACAGTGATTTTCCACTGCAGAGCTCAAAGTGCCTCATCCAAAACACTTATATAAAGAATACCAAATGCTTCTCAAAATGCCAAAAGCAACTCAGGTAAACAGTAGAGCATGAACCATGAGAACAATGAGAAAATAAGAGTAGACGTGTAGATCTAAATAGATCTAAAAATGCCAACGTGGAGTAAATCAATCCTTTCTGCACACAGTGCCCCACGTCTGTAAACACCACTGTCATGTTGTCACTCCTGAGTTAGTAAACAGATATGCCAAACCAGATCACTCCACTTGGGGATGTGGTGGTACAGGGCAAACAGTGCTAATTCCAGGGATGCTAGTGGGCAGGCGACCCCTCCCCCTCGTTGGAGGGCTCATGATCTGCCAAGCAAGACACACCTCCTGACACATGATATCTTTCTGGATATCTTGGGGGTATAGGGTCAAAGATTATCAAAAAGTGATATTTTTTTGTTAACTGGATCTGCTTTCACTTGGAGATACAAAAGTGTTAATAAATATTAGGCAGTTTAAAAATACATAGGACAATACATACAAAATACAATACATATAAAATAGATAACCGACAAGGACCTACTGTACAGCACAGGGAACTCTACTCAATATATTGCAATAACCTATCATGGAAGAGAATGTAAAAAAAGAATATATATATAATATATGTATAACTGAATCACTTTGCTGTACACTTGAAACACAACTTTGTAAATCAACTCTATTTCAATAAAAAATTTTAAAAATAATTTTTAAAAATACATAGGACAAGATTCAGTCTCTGAAAGAGGGATAATCTGTGTGGAGATTCAGCCCCTCACACTGGAATAAAATATGACAAATTGAACAACATCTGATTACTTCTGAAATTCTAAAGGCACATAACTCAAAGTTTTCTGAACCATATCCTTTACGACTCTTGAGGATAAAAGATGTATTACATTATGGGAAACTGAATAGCACTCGAATGTCAAGAATATCCATTGTCTGCATTGTATTGCATTTTGCATTTTCCAAAAGAATATATGTGAATGAGATGTATATTTTTCTTTAGAGTCTCCTGGAAATATATCAAAGCTTTAATTTAATTCCTGTGCTTCTGAGATAAATTAACCAAAGAGATCTAATCTTGGCTGTATGAATAGGTATTAGATTTAGTAGACAGACTTGTAGCTTATCTTTTTCTAGCAACCTAAAAATAACAACTGGATGGAATTTCTACCCAACTTTGATGAAAAGTGCAAATGCACATTTTCCATCATTATCACAGGAAAGGGAAGTAGGTCTGCTAAGGATGAAATAGCATTTGATGTGAACAGTATGAGCCTTTTCATTCAGAGATATTTAACTGGGTCCTGGAATCTGACGTGTACAGATGTAGTTAAGACACAAGAGCGTGAGTGGCGGTTAAAACACCACTGATCAATTTGGGGAGAGGGTACTGATTATTTGGAATTTAAATAGAAAGGCATCAATCACTACGGGAGCTTCCCCAAAACATCACTTCCGCTAGAATCTGAAAACATCAAAGTGAGAGATCCTGGACTTCTAAGAGCAGAAACCTGCCAAATGTACCATCTCCCCCATGAATGTACAACAAATGCTAAAGGAACAACAGATGCTAAAAGGAAAGGAAGAGAGCACTCAAAGCTGAAGACTTCACCAAAGGCAGGGAGAAATTCCCAGCAGGAGGATGGCAAGTCCTCTGGGCCTTCAGCTTGGCCTTTCTATTCTGTCCCGGGCTCTGCAAAGCGGGAAACAGAAGGCAGAGTGAGAGGTCAGTGCCACCCCTGAAAAATGGACACAGTCCCACTGCCTGGAGCTGACAACTGTGTAACTGTGGGCAAGTTACACAACCTCTCCTCACATAGAAAACGGAAATCTTAATACTCCATATGGGATTATTTCAAGGTAATCACTTAGCCCAATGCCGGGTACTTGGCAAGTACTCAATATTTTGTTAATTACCAGATCTAATACCTTTGTAGGTATAACGTGTCAGCCCCAGAAGCACATGAAGGAAATCCAAGACAATGAAAATATGCCTCATGAGAAGGATTAGTAACTTTACAGTGGAGAAACTTGGCAAACACCACTGCAGCCAAGGGATTAAGGTAACCATCATCAGCGATGAGTCTTGTTGACGTAGGTACCCTTGAAATGATGTGCTGAGGAGGGCACTTCCCTCCCAAGAACCCTAACACCAGTCTAATCAGGATAAAAACACCAGACAAGCCCAAATTGCAGAAATTCTACAAAATGCCCGTCCGGTACTCCTCAACACTGTCAAGGTCATGAAAAACAAGGAAAGTCTGAGACTCTGTCACAGTCAACAGGAGCCTAAGGAGACATGATGACTATATATCATGTGGGATTCTGGATGGGATTCCAGACCAGAAAAAAAAGATACTGGGGGAGAACTAGTGAAACCTGAATAGAACTTAGAATTTAATTAACAATAATAATGGACCAATGCTGGTTCCTTATTTGTGACACATGTACCATAGCAATGTAAGATGTTAACCACAGAGGAATCTGTGTGGGGTATATGGGACCTCTCTCTACCAACTCTGCAATGTTTTCATAAATCTAAAACTGTTCTAAAACAAAATATTTATTTAAAAATAGGCTCCATAGAAAATCTGGTACTTGACCTATTGTGGTACATATCTGAACTCTTAATAAAAGGCTGGGAAGTGCAATGATGAGATTGCCTGAGAACAAATCTGTTTCTAAATCATCCACAGGAAGCTATTTTGTAATCTGCTGTATTAAATGAATAAATATGCTGCTATGTTCTTAAATACTCATCCTAGTGGAATGCCCATCTCGATAATTCTAGCTCAGTTAAGTGTCAATCCAACGAGAACAACGGTCAATCTTGGTGGGATGGAAACGGAGTGGATTTTGGAGCCAGGCAAACTGGGATTCAAGTCTAGGCCCTGACACTTACACTATTACCATTTAGGAAAAGTCAGGTCCACCACCCTGCTTTTCAGTTTCTGTGTCTATTAAACAGGTTTACTCATCTCTCAATGTTCTGGGCAGTATTAAGCAACATATGTACAGTATCTAGCATTACAGATGCTCGAGAAATATCCATTTCCTCCCCTTCCATTTCTATTTTCAGCGGCTACCATCTGACTGCCTCTCTGACATCTCTGCCCCGCTATCTCTCATATATCTCAAACTTAACAGGTTTCAAACTAAACTCCCGACTCATCCTACACCCCCTCACACACTCCTTCCCCTGCCAACATGTTTTTCTCCGAGACTTTACCAATTCTGTAAGTGGCACAACCAGCCCACCTGACACCCAGTTTCTCAAGCTGGAAGTGTAGGAGTCGTCCTTGATTCCTTCCTTTTTCTCACTCTCACCCTCCACATCCAATCCTTCAGCAAGTCCTCTCCTTTCCATCTGCGAGATATTTCTCAAATCTGACCACTTCTCTCCATCTGCCTTGCCTCCACCTCTGTTTCAGGTAATTAACGCCTTTACAGGTCTCTTCAATCACCTCTGCTCCTCGCAAGCAATTTTCCACATACTGGCCAGAGTGCAGTTTGAAAAACATTCATCAGGGCATGTCAGCCCCATTCTTAACAGATTTCAAGGACTTTTCATAATTTTCAGAATAAAGTCAAATCCCTGCACCATGGCACCTCACTCTTCCCAATGGCCACCCAGTGCCACTTGGACCGTTCTCAACCTCCTGTGCTCTCCCCTCTGCTGGGAATGCTATTCTTCCCCAGGCACCCCCCATAACTGGCTGCTTCTTAGCCTCTAGAGATTGACAGCTTCTCTCATCATCTGTTCCAATAAGATTTTTTAAGGGTTGTCTACCCCTCTCTCATTGTTCCTGGTTCATTTTCTTCACAGCAGTTTTCACATTTTATAATGCTTCATCTCTTTGTTTGTTTTACCACACAATTTTGCAAGCTTCTAGAGGGAAGAGAAGGAGACTTTTTATTCACTGATATAAGCCCAGTGCCTAGAAAACTGCCTGGCATACAGCAGGTGCCCAATTTATTGACTGAATGAATGAATGAATCGGTAAGTAAGGTATCTTTCAATTCTACTAAAAAGCACCACAAAAATGTAGACTTATAGTATGATCCCTATTTTATGTAAATAAAATATATGAGAAATACATGTAAATAAAAAAGACAAAATTTACCAAAATATTTATGGTTATTACCTTTTACTGATGGAGTTAAAGTTTATTTTAATGTTTCTCATATTTTTGTACTTTACAATATCTCTAGCATTAATGAGTATTACCTACATGCTAGGAAAGAAATTTTATTTTATGTTAAACTATAGAATAATGAACTCGTGATAAGAAGTATAAGGTGCTTTCTGGGTAAGTCAGTCTTTTTTTATACTGAAATCTAAGGAGATTCTTGTTATTTTATTCTGTAAAATACATGGTTTCTGCAGTCTGAAGTTCTTGCTTTAATTTCAGCACTGACTCACTCTGTGTCGGACAAACAGTAACCTTGAAGAGTTTCCTTGGATGAGAAATAGAGACGATGATAATAATGCCTGCCCTACCTTTGTCTTTGGTGAACTATAGGGTACCAAAAAAATGTAGTTCTTTTAATTCTCCTCTAGTCTAGCCTGTATGCTACCAAAACATTTCAGAAGAGATGAAAGTATTCTGCTTATAAAAATATTAATACACTGAAAGATAAAAGCAGCTTTTCTCCACAACCAGCATGGCTTTTCTATCAGTTACTATGTACACTCGAGCAAGATGCTACTTCTCTAAAGAAAGATGCCCCTCCCCCAAAGAGCTTATAATGACACTGCTGTCGAGTAAATTCAGAAAGAAAGAGGTTTGGTGACCCAAACATTCTCTTTGGTAGGATGATTCAGAGTGAAGATAGGAGGAATGTGAATGAATCAAACCCTAGAGGTCTGACTACAAGTATCTATTTCACCCAATTCATTCAAAGAACAAATATTGAGATTCAGCTATGTGGTAGGCACTTTTCTGGATCCGGCATATACACCAGTGAAAAAAAGAACAGACAAACATAATACCTTCGTGGAATCAACAAGATAACTGAGTAGATTACATGGAAGTGATAGATGGAGAAATATAAAACAAGTTGCAGCCCAGGGTAGGAAGCTGCAATTTAAATACGGTGGCCAGGGCTTCCCTGGTGGCGCAGTGGTTGAGAGTCCGCCTGCCGATGCAGGGGACACGGGTTCATGCCCCGGTCCGCGAAGATCCCACATGCCGTGGAGTGGCTGGGCTCGTGAGCCATGGACGCTGAGCCTGCGCGTCTGGAGCCTGTGCCCCGCAAAGGGAGAGGCCTCAACAGTGAGAGCCCCGTGTACTGCAAAAAAATAAAATAAAATAATAAATACGGTGGCCAGAGAGAGTCTTACCAAAAAGATGACTCACCAAAGAAGATTTGAATTGGGCAAGGGAGCAAACTATGCAGATATCTGGGGAAGAATAGTCCCAGTAGAAGGAACTTTGCAGCAAGTATAAAGGACCCGGGAGGATATTTTAGGGAATAACAAAGAAACCAGTGTGGCTTGAGCAGAGTGAGCTGGGGAAGAACAGAAGGAGAAAAAAGGTTAGGGAGGAAATAAGAGATTGGCTCCTACAGGGCCTTATAGCCACTGTTTCAACTTCAGCTTTTACTTTGACTCAAATGGAGAGCCATGGGTGACATGAACCGACTTGTGTTTTGATAACATTACTGTTACACTCTGGCTCCTGCACTGAGAACAAGCTTTAGGGGTAAGGGTGAGGGTGGAAGTATGGAAACCAGTTAAGAGGCTCTTGCCTCCTGGCAGAGGTGATAATGGCGGAGACCAAAGTGGTAGTGGTTCCGGTTATGATGGCAAGATTTAGCATATATTTTAAAGGTAAAACAATAGGATGTGCCGTAGGCCTGGCCAAGAAGAGTCAAAGATAACTGGAAGATTTTTGGCCTAAGTAACTGGAAGGATAGAGTAGCCACACACTGGCATGGTGAGATTAGGAGTTTAGTTCAGTTTAGTTGGAGATCCCTAACAGATATCCAAATGGGGCTATCAGGTAGGCAGTAGATATACCAGTCTGGAGATCAGGGGAGGGATTCAGAGCAGAGTGAAATTTTAGGAGTCTCAGTGCAGTAATTATACTTAAAGCCATGAGACTGACTAAGATCCCAGGTGCATGAAAGTAGACAAAGAAAAAAATCCAAGTTCTGAGCCCTGAAGATAAGGAGGAACAAGCAGAGAAAATTCAGAAGGAACAACCAGAGATGTAGGAGGAAAAGCAAAAGAATGTGTGACTGGAAGTCAAGTGCAAAAGGATTCCAAGGAGGAAGGATTATTGGTCAACTGGTCAAGTGCTACCACTAGGCAAGGGTAGGGTGGAAGTATGGAAACCAGTTAGGTTTCTAGGTCATAGAACATGTGGACCCAAAACCGGCCATTGGGTTTAACAATGTGAAAATCACTGGTGACCTTAACAAGGACAGTTTTGGTGGAATGGTTGGGGTGAAAGCCTGACTAAAATGAGATTAAGAAAGAGAGGAGTAGAAATGGAAACAGCGAGTATAGAACATGTTTGAAAGGTCTGGTATCAAGGAGTACGGAGAAGTAAACAGCAGGTGGGGGGCAGGGAGGCGGCAATGGAAGTTTCCAAGTAGTTCCCCTAAAGGAGAAGAAGCAAAATTTCCTGGGAATTACAAAAAGGACATCAAGGTAGATCTGGTCTGGAATGCTGGGAAGCTCAGTGCAAGAAAGCGCCGCCCAGTCTGATGAGGAGGCATGAGAAAAGAAGTGAGGAAGTGATAAATGGCATCTTGTTTGACAATACAAAAATGTCCCAAAGGGGGAGTGTTAGACACAAATGTGTCTAACAGATTGGTGAATTTCATCAACAAAGAAAATCAATGCCTGTGACGAAATGAAGGATGAAAACTGTATGATCATCTCAATAGATGCAGAAAAAGCACTTGACAAAATTCAGCACTTTTTCATGATTAAAAACTCTCAACAAATTAGGAACAGAAGGAGATCACCTCAACAGATTAGTAAATTTCAGCCTTTCAAATCTTGTTTACTACAAAATACATTCCCTGTCACTGGAAGGATGTAATTTTAGCTTCTAGTCTAAAAAATTATGACAAAAAGCTATCATGAGTTCAGTAATCCTTTTATTTCAAGTTTGTATTTTATTAATCATAATACTATTTGAAAAAAAGTAGAGCACATATGTTTGAGACACTCTGCATTATCTTTCCAGATAACATTTGGTATGCATGTGACTCCAAGGATCCCTCTTGCAATAAGTCCTCCCTAGATTTTAGGAAGGTAGATTTCATGGTACATCTCTCCTCTGTCTTCAGTATCATTTATATGTTCCATAATATTTACTGAGCACCCACTGTGTGCCAGGACCCTACCCATCTCCTTTTCCCATTGGATTCTATGTTCCAGTCACATAAGGGCAGTTCTCCAAGTACGAGGTTCTCTCTCTGCCTTGCAGATCTTATTCACATTATTCCTCAGTCTAGGAGGCCCTTTCTCTACTCTTCTCCCAGTCAGCTTCCAACTGTCACTGTGGACTCTATGGAGACATCACCATCTCTGGAAAGTTTTACTTGGGGTGACAGAACTTGTTCTTGTCATGGAGAAGGGGGGTGTCACACAAGGCAACAAGGGGCTCTGGTCTCCATCATTTACTCCTTCCCAAGGCCCTGGAGTTAGTTCTGGTCCTTCTATCTTTGTGTGCCCATAAGCAACCTCTCTAGAGTTTAAGATCCAGAGCATGTTAAGCCTTAAGATCTGGAAGACCTTCCAAAGATGGATAACAATGAAGAATATTATAAGTGCTTTAGGATGAATATAAAGCAGACAAGGAGGTCAAAAGGTACAAACTTTCAGTTATAAAATAAATAAGTCCTGGGGATATAATGTCAGCATGACGACTGTAGTTAATAATACTGTATTGTATATTTAAAAGTTGCTAAGAGAGCAGAGCTTAAAAGTTCTCATCACAAGCAAAATTATTTTGTAACAGATGTTAACTAGACTTATTGTGGTGATCAATGCAAAATATATACAAGTAATGAATCGTTACACCTGAAACTAATATAATATATTTGTCAATTACATCACAATAAAAATAAAGAAAGAAGATGAGGGATTCAGGAAGCCTTGCGGGGAAACTGACGTTTGTCTGGGAAACTGACAATTGTGCTTTTAAGCGAGGATTAAATGAGATGATAACTTTGGGACACTTTTCTAAGCACCGGCATCTAATAGGTATGTCACAAATGATAGCTCTAATGGTGGTGATGATGATGGTAACCACTGCAAACTGGCTTGGGAGGCAGTGGTGATTTTTTTTTTTTTTTTTTTTTTTTTTTTGGTGGTACGCGGGTCTCTCACTGCTGTGGCCTCTCCCGTTGAGGAGCACAGGCTCCGGACGCGCAGGCTCAGTGGCCATGGCTCACGGGCCCAGCCGCTCCGCGGCACGTGGGATCCTCCCGGACCGGGACACGAACCTGTGTCCCCTGCATCGGCAGGCGGACTCTCAACCACTGCGCCACCAGGGAAGCCCGGCAGTGGTGAATTTAAACACAAAAGGCACATTACAAAGATGTAAGGAGGGATACATAATCAAGGATGAATATATAAAACAGACATCAATCTATAAACACATAAGAATTGTTAAGACCTGCACAAATGTGCTGAGAACACTCCAAAGTTTTTATTTCTTATGCTGAGATTAAAAAGTAACTCAGTGAAGGGGCAAAAGGTTGCTGTTTTAAGCAGATGATTTAATCTTAAGGGAAGCAGAGGAAAAAAAAAGAGTGGAACTACTAAATGCCAATCATAGAGCTGTTTCCTGAGAGAGGTATAAGAATGGAAGAAGTAGGATTAAGCTTTGTATGAGAACACATTTTCAACAGGACAAGAAAACTTGGGTTTTGCCTTGGTCAGAGGTGGTGATGTGGGTGGGTGGGATGAGATTTTTGGTAAATAATGGGGGTCTTCAGTCCCACCATTTCCACCTTCTCAACAGTCTAGAGTTCTGATCCTTCTATACCGATGTGTCCACAGCCAACCATTATAAAGTTTGGGGTCCAGGATACACAGGAATCATCAAACTTTAAGATCTGGAAGACTTTCCTCTTACTTCAACCGGCCAACAAGTGCTAAAGCCAATATCCTCTCTCTAAGGAAGAAAAGTTGTGGTGTCCTCCACTGACATTTTGAGTAACTTCTGCCTAGAAACACGGTTACTCAATCCACAGTATTTAGGTGGAGTGTGACTATTGGATTTTCAGTTGTGTTATTGGTTACAGAGTTACTTGTAACCTGGGCTGGAGGAGCTAACTCCTTACGTAATACATTTCTATGTTAAAATGGAAAAATATATTCTGAATTCCAAACAACTGACCTTATTATGCTTTGAGGAACTTACTTAAGAAATATGACTTGAGTACCTTGTACAGACCAGACTCTATGGAGAAAGGAAGGAAAGAAGGAAGGAAGGAAGGGAGGGAGGGAGGGAGGGAGGGAGGAAAAAAGGGAGGAGGGAAGGGAGAAAGGAAGAATATCCACAGAGTACCAACCACACATTTTTCTTCTCCATTCTGAAACAATTATGATATATTGCATTATAATACGTCCATATAGAACACTACAGGAAACAAGGAGATGAAATGATCATTGTTACCTGGGGCGTTAGGGAAGATTTCAAGGAGATTTTCAAGCTAAATCTTCAATAGGCAGCAAAGGACCTAAGAGTATTCACACATTCCTGCATGAAAAAGACAGAGGTTTGAGGTCTGGACATTTTTTTGCTGTCCAATCAGGGAATAGATGGCCACCTTACATAGGGTTTGGCCTAGCATGCAAGTGAGGTGTGTGCTTAACAATACTTTGGAACACGACTTATTTCTAGGGTAATAACTGTCTGCACACTAATATATATGATGGGCTTGCCTCCAGTGAGTCTACATCTGCAGACTACATAAGAGGAACACCCGGAATGTACCTCTACTACAGCATTAGCACAAGATAGTCTAATAATTATCTGTTTTCCTATCTTTCTGCTCCCATTAAGATGAGAATCCATTGAGGGTTGGGTGTCTGATTTTTCTTGCACTCCACGGTCTCGTATAGAGCCTGACACATAGTACTACTCAATAAATAATTACTGAGTTAAAAATGGATAACAATGCAGAACATAATTGATTTAGGAAGAATGTAAAACAGATGCGAGATTAGAAAAGATGAGGGATAAACAGCCATTTGTGCTTTGAAGTATGGGTACGGTTTTATTACAAAAAACTGGAGTGGTTAAGTCTGGATACATCTTGTAGATAAAGAGAACAAGTGATGAAATCAAAGAAGCAGGAAAGGTATGTAAGGGACAGTGACAAATCTAATCAGGTTGGAATTTAATGTACGCAAACAAGGATGCGCTGTAGCTTTCATGGGCCCTAGGCATTGCATTTGTGAACCCCTTTCTCCACTAAAACACATCAAAAATTATATTTTATAACTGTGTCAGTGTAAAGCTAAATATATTCAGGCTAGAATCATGATTATTATTCATTACTATCATCATATCCATTTTTCTCTTTTGATTTTAAAATACATTAAAATTAAAACAGTTTCATGAACCCCTAAAAGTAACTCAGGCAGTAAGCAGTGTAAGTTGGCCTTATGGATAAATGGAGAAGAAGGAGACAAATCTAGAAAGACAGATCAAAGCTGAATGAGGGGCTTCCCTGGTGGCGCAGTGGTTGGGAGTCCGCCTGCCGATGCAGGGGATACGGGTTCGTGCCCCGGTCCGGGAAGATCCCACATGCCGCGGAGCGGCTGGGCCTGTGAGCCATGGCCGCTGAGCCTGCTCTCCGCAACGGGAGAGGCCACAACAGTGAGAGGTCCGTGTACCGCAAAAAAAAAAAAAAAAAAGCTGAATGAGGAGAGCCTCAAATGCCATGCTAAGGTCAAAAGAAGGCAAGTAAAGAAATAAGTAGGTGAGTGACATGATTAGAGCCATGGGAAGAAAGGATAGAGATGAAAATATCTAGAATGACATGGAAAGTTCTGGAAACAAAAGGACTAACTAGGATATATGATTGCAATCATCCAGGAAAAATGTAAAAGACCATTAGCCGGGAGAGAGTGTGAAGAAGATGAACAGAAGAGTTATAAAGGAAATAGAACCTGCAAGAATTGAAGCCAGATTGAGTGGGAAGAGGAAGGGTGGAAGCTCTGCAAATAATTGTCGTTTCAAACCAGGGTGACCAGAAGAATGGCAAGCCCAGGACAGGGAACGCAAGAGGATGAATGTATGTGATGGAAATGGTCTGCTAGCACGAACGGTACAAATATATTTCCACGATCAGAAAAACTATTAAACACATTAAACATAAGGTTGCCTTAAAAATGATACTCTCTTAGCTCTCTACTACTACTTTGACCTTTCCACCACTCTTTTATAAAAGGCAGGTGCAACTAAAGAAAACAGCTATGTGCCTCCCACAAACCTTTACCCTCAAAAACGTAAATTTTACTATAAAGTCAGCACCCACATATCTGGTGTAGCAAATAATTAGAAAAAGAGAGAAAGAAGATTAATCAGACATAAACAGAACCAAAATAGATGCCTCCAGTTCAAAAAGATTTTTGTTACTTTAATGTATTCTTCAGGCAAGAATAAAGCAAGATAAGTATCTAGAGATTTTCATTAAACTATGCAAAATAATAATTATTCTATAAATGATATTTAATTTAAACTGCCTAGGAGCCAAACTCATTTTTTCTTTTCTGCATTAATTATCCTCAGCATTATTAAAAGTGTTTCCAACTGAAGCAATATTTCTACCAAGCTAATATTGTAAAAATTCAGTAATTAGAATAATTGAGGATCATCTGAATGGGTCATAGTTCAGCATTTTTTAATATTTTAAAAATGTTTTTATTGCTTTCAAATACAAAGAATAATTCAAACTGTGCTAATAAGGAATTGCCCAGTAGATGATTTTTAGCAAAGCTACATCTAATGGATAAATATATACTTTTTGCAAACACTAAGTTTTTAAAATGCTTACATTATTTCCATTATGGAGATAATTGTCAGGACAAGGTAAATTTTTGCCTAGAATAATTATATATATATAAATATATACACACACACACATATAATGACCTAATGGGAGCTCCACAAATGAGGTTTTATTTTATGTCTCTGCTTCTAAACTAAATTAACAACCTGTACAACAAAGTGTCCTTCGCTTTTCAACCAGGTCTACAGAAATTCAGTGCCTCGTTTTTGGGGAAGGCATTTATTAGGCCACACTCACCATCTGGACCAGCCTGAAAGCAGGGGGAAAAAAAACCATGAAAGGCTTTTGTAACATCAGAATGTCACAAAGTCCATGGATTTAATCTTCCCTCATATCCTATTAACTTTTAACTTAGGTTTACTTCTAACAAGCTTACTTAACAGGTTTCCTATCCCAGAGTAGTTAGAAGCAGCAAATGAATAGTTTATAGCAACAGTTTTATGTACTTTAAAAAGATCATAAACTTAGAAAAAACTTTATGTATGAAGATGTTCATAATAAGGTATTTGCAACAGCAAAAAATTGGGGAAAGAAATCAACCCCTTCCCAAAAAGGAAAATACATTGCAGAACACCAATATGACAGAATGCTATACATTTGTTAAAATAATTATATTGTAGCAGTCTTACATCACATGTTGTTAAATGAAAACAGTGGGTTATAAGACTGTCAGTTGGTAAAACATCAACTATATCCAGTGTCTAACAGTAGGAATGTTAACTATGCACGTACTTTACTCTCACCTACGGTGATAGTATTATAATAAGAAAAAACATATGCAAATGAGGCAATACTTGGAGAAATGGCCCCTGTGTCCTAGGTAGCCTATTTAGGGCAAGATCTGAGAAGTTCACATACACTGCAAAGAATGATGTAATAAAGCTGGAGAATTTGAATTAAATGTAAAAATACTTTCAAGTCTGCCAGCATGAGGATCTACTCTTGATTTAATTTTTTTTTCCCCACTGACTGATAAATTCTATGACAATAATAAATAATGCAGTTGTCTAACTGAGTTGTTCTACCTGTTTTTTCAGCAGTATTACTTTCTGGGAAGAACCATGGTTTCAGGAAGGGAAGAAGCTCCATCTGCTGGTGCCCTTTGTCACTTGATGGGAGCTCTGAGTAATCTCTTCAGCCTGCTGGGTAAAGTACTCTCCTTTCCCTTTTGATGGCCCAAGAGATCAATCATAGGTACATGGGGCACACATAGACAAAAAGGGTACAGGAAATCATCCGAGTATAAATGGTGATGGAATTTCAAGGGCTACCTCTTTTCTTCTTTTCAAAATGTGTTATAAATAGAATACAAAGCTATCTTTAACATATACATGGGGAAAATGTGGTAAATTTTAGAGTCAGAGAGTAAGTGGGGTATTCCTATAGGTAGGTACACCCACAAGCACCAAGAGCATTTTATTTAGATCAAAACTCATAGAAATCTGGGTCAATATAATGTAGTTTACATAAATAAATCAACCTTGAGAATACCCTTTATCCAACCGTCATTTATTGTGCTACTACTATATGCTACGTGCCTCACTGTATTTGATGTGATACAATAACTGTTATTTACATGGATAACCAAGTATTAACAAAAAGGATCGAACAATATTTAGTAATTCTATTTAAGAGGGTAGGGATTTCCCTCCCCAACAATTTGGTGGACATGATGTTCAGAGATATCCTCCTAGTACAGCATGATACAATAACTGTTATTTATATTGATAACCAAGTATTAACAAAAAGGATCGAACAATATTTAGTAATTCTATTTAAGAGGGTAGGGATTTCCCTCCCCAACAATTTGGTGGACATGATTCAGAGATATCCTCCTAGTACAACAAACATAACCAGAAACTTCAGAAAGCACAAATTAAGGGGAGTAAGTGAGTTCTGAAGCTGGTATTTACTACGCAGGTAACTGCTAACAGCCTTGAGCTTCTGTGTGTGTTGTTGTTTTTATTGTTTGTTTTTTGAGCTATTCATTCTGGTAACAGAAGGCCAAGCCAGAGCCCCAAGGGAAATAAACTGAAGAATTGGAGAACCTCTCATATCTCTGGTTCTCTAGAATTTGCTCAGCAGATGAACCAGGAAAAAACCCTGACTTCTTGGAGGAGTGGGTGGGGTATGTTTCAGTCTCAGCCTTGTCTCTGGAAGAGTAGGAAAAGAAAAAAAGAAAGGACACAGTTTTTAGTCATATTGGTTTAGAACCTGGATTAATAATACCTCTGTGGTAACAAAAAAATGAATACAAAAGAGTCCTGGGTTGGCAATGCTCCCAGATGCCTAGCAGAAGCAAACATAAAACCTCTGTGGAGGAACGCACTTTAAACCTACGTTTCAAAACATTCCCACAGATAAATTCAAAAGAAAATGAACTCACACAAAAAAAATCACTGAATTTATGAGGAAACAAGCCACCATGAGTAAGAGTCAGCAGAAGCAACATGTATACAATTAGATACACTGCATATATTAGAATTTTCAGGTACAAAATATAAAACAGGCATGTTTAATATATTTAAAGGAATGAAATATTGATAAAATTCTTGAATGTATTAAGTAACAAGATACTTTCAGAATTGACCAAGCATATTTGAAAAATAACCAAATAGAACTTTTACCGAGGAAAGTGTAACTATTTAAATTTAAAACTCAGATTACAGATTAAAGAGCAAATTATACACTGTTGAGGACAGAATTAATGAACTGAAGTAGAGGTATTAAATCAAAGGCTCAAAAAGAAACAAAAATACAGTAAAAAAAAAAAACCTGGAAAATAAAATGAAAAGTTCTGACCTTTAAACTCGCAGTTCTTAAAGGAAACTATAAAGATATTGGGGAATAGGCAGATTTTGAAACTATATTGACTGAAAAATTTCCAAAATTGATTTAAAAAAAACACCAATCTTCCTATTTTGGAAGTTCAAAAAAATCCCACAAAGAATGAATAAAAATGAAATCTATACTGAGATATAGCACAGAGATTACAAAGCAACCACAACAAAGAAAAGACTTAAAAACAGAGGGAAAAGGCAGATTATTTTTAAGGGAACTACAATTAAACCAGCAGCTGTATTCTCAATAACCACTATGGGAGATAAAGCACACTGTAGTAAATTCTGGAGAGGACAGAGAGAAAATAAACTGGCAACGTACATTCTCCACCAAGGAAAACTACTTTTTAAGAGTCAGAGTGAAACAAGGATCTTTGCAGGCAAATAAATAAGGAAAGTATTTATTTCCTACATATTTTCAATACATGAAATCCTGAACTATTTCATAAAAAAGGAAGATGATCCCAGAATTAAGAGTCAAGAGGAAAGAAGGAATGGCAAGAAAAAAATTGGTACATGAGTAAACTGAAACACTGACTGTATTATATAATACTACTAATAACTAATTCATGGAGTAAAAATAAAATCAAAACAGAACTAAGATACCAGACAAAAGCAGCAAAGTGGGAGACAGTGACTGGAGGGAAAGCATTCCAAATAGCCTTGTTTCTGAGATGATTAAAGATATTAACTTTAGACCTTGTGAACTTAATTTTGCATAATTTCCAAGATATCTAAAAAATGAATAGAGACTTTAAGTTCCAAACTATTGAAGGAAGACACAGAATTAGACAAATGAGAAGATAAGAAAGTATGAAAAAAGATAACATAAAGTAACAGAAAAAATAGAAATTATAAATGAATCAAAATGACAATAATATAAGTAGACTAATTAAACTTAAAAAAGGTTGATCAGACTGAATAAAAGAAAAAGCAAAACTAAAATTAACTATATTTTATATATGAGACACATCTAAAATACAGGAAACAAAATGCTGCAAGTTAAAGGATACTATAATTTAACAGGAAAATACTGCTAAAATAAATCATAGGTAGCTATTTTAAAGGCAACTAAAACAGACTTCAAGGCAACATCATTACCGGAAGTAAAGAGAGTAGAGGATATTTATATAAGTTTTAAGATACAATTCTAAACTCCCATGCATTTAATACTATAGCCTGAAATATAAAAGGCAAACATTGAACAAATCATGAAGAAAATTATAAAATTTTCATCATGGTGAGATTCTAACACACCTGAAAAACTGATAAAGTAGACAAAAATAAAACAACAAGGATATAGATATGAAAACAGTACCAACAATAAAATAACAATCTGAAGGACATATATAGAACATAACTGATGATGTGCTAGGCCAAAAACAAAAAGATAACTTACATATGTTTGGAAATTTATAAACACACTTCTAAATGAGAAGTTATGATGGAAATTAGAGAATACTTAGAATTAAATGATAATAAACGTGTGGAATGTAGCATAAAAGTATTAAAGGGAAATCTATACACTTAACTCTTTTTTGTTTTTTTACATCTTTATTGGAGTATAATTGCTTTACACTGGTGTGTTAGTTTCTGCTTTATAACAAAGTGAATCAGTTATACATATACATATGTTCCCATATCTCTTCCCTCTTGTGTCTCCCTCCCTCCCACCCTCCCTATCCCACCCCTCTAGGTGATCTCAAAGCACCGAGCTGATATCCCTGTGCTATGCGGCTGCTTCCCACTAGCTATCTACCTTACGTTTGGTAGTGTATATACGTCCATGCCTCTCTCTCGCTTTGTCACACCTTACCCTTCCCCCTCCCCATATCCTCAAGTCCATTCTCTAGTAGGTCTGTGTCTTTATTCCTGTCTTACCCCTAGGTTCTTCATGACATTTTTTTTTCTTAAATTCTATATATATGTATACACTTAACTCTTATATTAAAAAAAAGATAAACCTAAAAACAAATGCACTAAGCACTCAACCTACTGTGGTACAGTGAGATATTTTTTAAAAAGAAAATGGAAAAAGTAGGTTAAAATATGTGAAAGATAAATAAGACATATCAACACCCATCTAATAGAGTCCTAGAATAAGAGAATAAAAGAATGGGGAAGACAATATTTGAACACATAATGGCTGAGATTTCCCCAGAATTGAAGAAAATTATGGAATCCTCATTCATACACAATGAATCCCAAACAGATTAAATAAAAATGAATTTATACCTGGTCAAGTTGATGTATTTGGCAACAGAAATAATTTTGTCCAACTAGGGACATCCAAAAACAATGCAAAACTGAATGACTAAATAGTGAGACAATTGAAATTAAGAGGAAAGCATCGTATTCACTTAGATTTTCTTTAAAGGAGTATGCATGTTTAAAATTTAAGATTGAAGTAGAATGTATAGCTAAAAAACAATTAACAGAAAAGAGGATAAGGAAAAGCTCATCCATACAATAGCAGATCAGAGAGGAGAAAATGCATAAAAAATAGAGAGTACAAAGTAAGATGGAAAGAAATAAATCAAAATATGTTAGTATTCACAGACATGATCCAATTAATTTCACCAGCTAAAGAATAAGAGATTCTCCATACTTGATTTAAAAACAGTTAAAAAAACAAATCCAACATGATGTCTAGAAACTCCACACATAAGGACATTAAATTATGAAAGTAAAGTATTGAAAATTACCTAAGAGATGAATCTTACTAATTAAAAAGCTATTCTAGATATATTAATATCACAAAATATAGAATTTAAGGAAAAGATTTATCAGGATAATGAAGGTCACTACACAGTGGTGGAAAAGAACAATTCACCATGAAGCTAAAAACTTCTGAGCCTCTCTATACTTAAAAATAGATCCTAAATATAAAGAACAAAAGAGTCTCATGAAAAGAAATCAATAAATCCATTGTCATAAAGGAAAATCTTATCATATTTCACCAAAAATGGATTGATCAAGCAGGTGATGGTGGCCCTAATCGATGAAATAAAAATGGATGAATTAAATTACAAAAAGAAAGATCAAAAAGGATGATACAAAATTGTCCAGACTTTCAGACATCATGCTTATTTACATAGAAAATCCAGGCAACTGTATAGAAGAAAAACTAATAGAGTTTAACAAGATTGCTAGATACAAGATCAGTATAACCAATATCAATTGTGTTCCTATTCACCAGCAAACAAAATATTTAATTAAAAAAATTTTTGTATAATGACACTACAAAGTATAAATAACATTGGAATAAAGTTAACAAAGTATTCAAAGTCATTATAGGAAACTTTAATAAAAGATGTAAAATTACTTTAACTGCACATATATGCTAGGTTGATAGGAGTATAAAATATCATGAAGATATCAATTATCCATATATTAATCTATAAATCTCATGCTATACTAATTCCAACAAGGTTTTTTTTGTTTTGTTTTGTTTTAACGGAACTTGAAAAGCCAAGTGTAATACACATTGAACAGCTAGAGACAAGACAAGTTTGAGAAGGGTAATATAGCAGGACTCAATAAACCTGTAGCAATTACAACAATGTAAAATACTGGCACAAATATAAACCAACAGAGTAATGAACTAAATAGAGAAATATACTCTGATTTTTGACAGAGGTAGCATTACAAATTTACATGGATAAGAAGATGGGAAAGTTGGTAATTCACATTAGAAAAGATAAAATTAAATCTCTATATCAAATTATTCATGAAATAAATACTAGATTAATTGAACTTCTAAATGTAAAAATCACTACTTTAAAGTTTTGGAAGAAAATAAAGGAGCATATCTTTAAGAACCAAAATAGAGAAAGGTTTTAAACAAGACAGAAAAGCACAAATCATAATGGAAAAGATTGACAAACTGAATCCATTAACATTAAAAACATCTGTATAGCCAAATTCTACAAAGACAAAAATAAAAAATAAGCCATAGCTTACAAGAAGATACCTTCATATACGGACAAATGATTAGTGTCCAGAATATAGAGAGTGCATGCAAATCAGTAAGATAAAGACAATCAACCTAATAAAAAAAAACAAGCGAAAGATTCAATGTGCAATCAACAACAAAAAAAACCCAGAAATGGTCAATAAACATATATGATTCCAACATCATTTTTAATCAAAGAGGGTCTTTATAGCTGTACTTTTTATTTCATGTCATTCTGTAACATTTGAACTTTTTTTAAAAATTGAAGGAATGATTAATTTTATCATAAAGATTAACGAGTAGTCAATATATTTGTGACAGAAAAAGCTTTACGTTAAATTAGCAGCCAAATAGTATGGATTTAATATCCCAAATTAACTTAAATGAAGTGCCTTTTTCAGTGGTGACACCAGAAAAAATCATGTATGTGATCATAAAAGGGTACTGATATTTGGTAGGACTTGTATTTTCTGTAGAGCTGGACATGTCAGAAAAAATGAGAGCAAATATCTAGTATAAGATTTGTATCTTCAGCCTATGATTCAGTTTATGATCATGACTAATTGTAAGACAGCTGTAGCTGGGGGGATTTTTAAAAAGCATTTGTTTTCCACTTATACTAAGCAAGCATTTTGAAAATGTCAGGAAAGAGTCAAGTTAAACTTTTTAATTTTTCATCTCTCTTTAAAATAGATTCCTTCTCCCACTTTGATATTAACAGTTCATTATGATTTAACTTGTTGGTTGCTAAAAAGAACTTCAAATTCGAGCCATTAGCAATTATGCCCCCCTGAAGCTGAAGGTCTCCACATGCTTCTCAACATTGCATGTACTTAGGGTACAGGGGAAGAAAACTTCCCTGAGTCTAAATCAAAAGGAAGTCTTTTGTGGTGAAGAATTCAGCCATCAGCCATTTTCTGGAAAACCTCACTTTTCTGGTGAAGCTGGCATCCAGCCTGGCTAAGATCAAGAAGCACAATGACCAAAGGGTCAGGTACACATGGCCCTTGGAAATAACACAAGAGATGATTTGTCAAGAGAGAAAGAGTTGAATGCATATGAACCCAAACTACATTTTAGATGTCATGAGTCATGTCCACGATGATCCACCCAACTCCTCAGAGATATGTGATGTTAAGAAATAAGGAGATGAGATCAACTGACTAGGTCTTTGGAAAGAAGAAAGCCATAGGATCCTCCACTGGTTCCAGAAAGCAGGAAAGAAAATACAAGATCCCAAGATTTGTGAAGTGAGAGGCAGGCAGGGAGGAGAGTGAGGGTAGTGCTACTTCCCTAGAGCTTCAGGAAGCATTTGCATGAGAGCGCACAGGATGAGAAACCACGGTGATCTTAGAAACAACACATGAGCAAAACAGAACTTCTCTGAGCCTCAGTTTCCTCATCAAAACTTCACAGGGTTGTTATGAAAAATAAATGGTATAAAGACACATGTGAAAGCACTAATTTTTGTAATTGAAAAAACAGACGTGACAAAAATGCCTCTCAGGATGGTAATAACTGGCCGCTTCTTTCTTCCTTTAAGGCTGATTAAGTGACATTTCCCTGGAGAGTCTTCTCTGATCACCTACCTAGAGTAAGTGTCTTGTTATTCTCTACCTGGACTTTTAGTCATTGTTTTCCTCATAGCCCTATCTCAGTGCTCAACAATCTAATGAGGTGGTGCTATCAATACTCCTCTTTTACAGATGAGAAAGCTGAGTCCAAGAAAAGTTTAGGCCACGCAGCAAGTACGGAATAAAGTCAGGATTTGAACCCAGCCAGTGTGGCTCCAGTGTCCTTGCTTCTAACTCCCACGCTATATTCCCTGATCTAGAATTTGAATAAAAAATGGAAATTGACAAAACAAAAATATTATCTGCCTTCACCAAGAGGATGGGTTTTAAACAAGAAGGGAGTTTAAAACCCAAGAAGGGAGTAGAAAAAGACTAAAGGAAAAAGGAAAGGAATTATGAAATGGTTGTCTTCTTGGAATAAAACCAAAAAAAATTTTTAAAGGAGGGCATGCAGGATTATCATCTGAGGGTGTAAGTAAGTAGGTGTCGTTGCTGCATGCCCAAATCAGCCTGGGGAAGTGCTGGCTTGTCCTGGCTTCCCTGTTTTGGCTCAGGGACTTACCTGTCAAAGTGAGTATGATGTCGCCGCCAACCTTCCAAATGCCCTGGTGTTTGCTTCCCTCGTGCTTATGCTAAATTCTTCCCCTGCTAATACTCTTATATGTTTTTCTTTTGGAGACATTCGTGCAAGTGTAAAAGAATTAGTTGTGATGAAAGCCATCCGATCAACAGCTTTAACAACGTGGCAGAGTTTTTACTTCCAGCCCTATCTGCAAATTACTTAAAATGAAATACTATATGACTACACTTCATGCTGTGTTCCAATCTCAGATTAAAGCCAACCTTTTCCTCCAAAACAGGACATGCCTGAGGGTGTGTAATGAGTCCTAAAAAGGAACAACAGAAGTTGGATCTCATTTTCTCACTTAGCACAACCCTAGTATTTTTTTTTTTTTTGATGTAGCTGCATTGAGGATCCTTTTATTAGAGACACACCTTGATTCAAGTAATCAACGGAACAAGTATAAATTAAGATGTTTTACCAGGAACTGTGGTGTCCTAAGAGGCACTATCACAGGACTTTACCACTGTTCTCATGATAGAGTCTCTCTCTTAATCAGGAAGAAGGGAATTCACAACCCTGAACTTCCGGTGAACTGACAAAACTTGCCTGTGGTGTCTGTCTTGCTCTTGTGGCCACTGTTTTATCTGTGAATCAGAATGCTCTGTGGGAACAGCAGGCATGGGTGGCCCTGCCTTGGGGTCATGCTCAGAAGCTCCCTCTGCAGGTCAGCTCTAGCATTTACAACAGCAGGACCAAGGGAACACATGGGGGCTCTCACACCATGAACCTAACTGGTTCAAAGGTTCTAAGTCAAGCTGATAAACCAGTAAAATATTCTACCTCCCCACCGTGATAAATAAACCTCCATGACAACATAATTGAACAAGTGTAAAACTACGTGTGTTTTTTTTTTAATGAACGCTAGTCAGTGAGACATCAAAGATGACTAATGTTCATTAGTACTGTGTATGTCTTAGGGTTCTGTTGATGGGCCAACAATGTTTAGATGAGTCATAAACACATACATAACTCAGAGATATTTTTTATTCCATAAAATTTCATTTTCCTGGCTTCCATTTTTGTAAAATAAATATGTTATCATAGTTAAGATTTTCACATAGATTTTCTTATATTGACAGTAACGTTAAATTATATCATCTTTCTTGAGTCATGGTAGCTCTTATATTTGTTTTGTTAATTTTAATTTAGATAAATTTCTTTCTGCTGAGACGATAACTTGGAATTGTCAATAAAATTCTTAACGTAAATCAAATTTTTAAATGCCCCATTAGTTTTATACATTGCTTTAATGTTCAAACACTGTAATAAAATCACATATGATAATTTTTGTGGAAAATATAATAATATTTTAATCTCATCATTCAAACCACCATCGCATTTTCAACCTCCATTATCTCTTAAAGCAATATCTAGATCCATAAAGCATTTAGGTTCTCTTCTTTCAAATTTTTCAGTGCTATTATAAAGAAAACCAAAGCCAGCAGTAGGTTTATCAATTTGTTAAAATCTTCTTGCAGTTAAGACTATCCTTTTTGATCCATGGTAGCCAGAAAATAACTGGGATACAAATTAGTTTCAGGACTACTCATACATAAATCCTTCCCTTTACAGTGTTCATCACATTTATTGGAGTGCCACTTTTGTTAAGCTGCTTCCCAGTTTATTTTTATTCAGTAAAACCATTTCCTAAATAAAATATTTTTAAGTCTTTTACAAATGGAGTAAACAAACCTTTATATTTCTGGGTTTTTACAAAATAAAACTTCTGCAAATGTTATGAATAGCAAGCAAGAGTTCACACTAAATAATCATGGGTACCAAAAATTCAAAATTAGTTTCTGCAAAAGGCCGTGATTAACTCTTCATTTATGTATCTTTTGTGATGTCCCATAACTGTTCGGTGTATCTTTTAAAAATTTAATCTAAATATTTTAAAAACATTGAGTTGGCATTATCCGGCACAGTGGTTATAAGGTCAGTTTTGGTATTTGTTTCATCAAGATGCTTCATATTTGAACAGATCCAAAAAACATGGTGTGTAATCTCTGTATTGTTCCAAAGGGTGTCATTGCTATGAGCGCATTAGAAGCTACACTTTCTAATAACAAATACCCTAAATAATTTCATACAAGCTACTTGGAAATAAATCGTATTTGACTTTGGAGCATCTTTTATGATAACTCATAGTATAATTACACTCCTCGTTATTTTTTTATATAAAAAAGAAAAATGAAAATCTACTCTGTGAATATGATTCTGGGTAGAATGATGTACATAATAGAGAAATACGGTTGTTAGAAAGAGAAGGAAATGTGAGGTGATAATTTGACCATGAAAAACTAGCTTACAGTCACATTAAGAGCTAACCATGTATCTTGTAATATTACCTACAAACAGTAAATAAATGTAAAATTTTAAATTAAAATTCTTGGGAAACAGATTCTATTTTTTAGGTATCCCAGGTACAACATCCTCTAACCTTGGTGTCCCCATATGTAAATACTACCCTGAAAACCTTTAAGTTCCTGCAGACACATAAGACTGTTTTACTCATTAGAATTTTTTTAAAGTGGGCAGAGAATACCCTAATTTCCTAGTTACAGCTACGGAGTAGCAGAAAATAAAAAAGACCCTTATGCTTTATTGTCAAATCACTGGATCCAAGAGTTCCAACCTCAATCTCCTTTTCAGCGTCTTTTCACTAGAGTAAAAGCTTCAGCTCTTGCGGAACTCTGAGGGAAAGTAACACTAGAGGGCGGTAGGAGCTTGCAACTTAAAGGCTGCTCTGCCAGCGTTGTACCTGACAGACGTCAATTCTAATTCAGTCCCTGAAAAAGACCCTTAACCATCAGGGCTCCAACGAAACAAGATTACGAACCTATAAATGTGTTTTGCTTGAACTCGAAGAGAGAACAAGAATCTCGTTGGCTCTAGCAGATAGTCTACAGTCTATCATGCAAGCAGGTGAAAAAGATATTAAACAGATTCCAAAGAGAGCAAAGGGGCAAGAGCAGAGCTAGTAACTTACAGTTTCTTTCGGTCAAGTCGTGCAGATTAGTAAATTTTTGACGCGTGTAAAAGTGTGTATGAGTGTGTATGAGAATTTCTGCCAAAATATCAGTCATTTACCTTTAAAAACATGTACAAATGGTCATGTACTGCATTATTTTAATTCAGACTGAGTTGAACTTTCATAATACTGTTAACATAAATATAGAAGATTCCATTATAATAACATCCCTAAGGGCAAGTAATCTGCATTTAGGACCATGAGCTGCAGATTTTATTTAAAAAAAAAAAGGCAAAATGGAAATATGACTTTCAGATATTCTGTCCCAAATCTTTTTAGTGTTATGACTGATGTAAAAACCTTCTTTTTAAGTTGAAAAATGTCTCACCTGGTGTCATTCATTGCCTGACTGCCTAAGGGCCATTGTTCACACCACAAAGGTAAAACTTGCTTTAGAGCCAGAAGTTGTCTTGCCTTTGGATGGAAGACAAACTACATATTAGAGGAAATGTATAATTTAGTAGCTTCTTATACTTTTGATATGTACACGTTTTTTAAAAGGACTAATGTTAATTTACATAGTTATTTGCAATCGCATATAAAACTACAAAGGGAAGATTGTACCGGGTGATTACGATAACAACTTTTTAAATTATACTTGAGCCTGATCAATCCAGTCTCCTTCAGGACCAGCAGATTGAACCTGGTGTTCGACCAAACTGATGGGTAAAATATTTCTATGAAGTTTTTTTTGTTTGGTCGGTCAACACAAGCTAGTTACAAATACCTTTGCCAAACATGACCTATACAAAGTTTAAAATCTTGGGCACACTTGGAATTTAGTCACATCACATAAGGAACACTGGTTCAGAAGTTCAAAAAACATCATGGTCTCAATATACACAGAAATGCTGTCCTAAAGGTAAAGGGTGAAAATTATTATTAATAATGTTTCCTTATTCTTGCCCTGAACCTTACTTCCTGCCAAACATCAGACTGATATGATTTTTGAATCATTCATTCATTCACCAACAGTATTTGCAGTTACCCTGTTAAGAGGTGGACAGTGGCTCAGTTCACTTCTATATTTTTAAGCTCCCACACCTATTTTCAAAAATGAAAAAATGGAAAACGAATAATGCCAAAACTGTGGTACACTTTAAGTCTTTACATCTCATAAATTAAAACCATAAAGTCACAGTACAACTGTGCTATTTGTAGGATAATTACAGAATAGTATATGAAACAGTTAGCTTACAGTACCCTACCAGCTATATGATGTAGTAAAAGGACACAGATCTACAGTTATATAATGAATATCTTTCAGTTCTCTTAGTGTATCTCTGTGTATAGAAGTTCATAGTTGATGATGATATTATTTGAAGCCTTTTGAGCATGTGAGGGCTGGACCAAAGGGTCTTCATCCCACCCCACTCTCCCATGATAGTGGGAAATAGCTTTGATTCTTGTCCTCACAAATCTTGAAATCTTAGCAGGGAGACAACTTTCCCAAAGGCATTTAGGGTACAGGACTGAGGAGGCTCTGAGGGCCATAATTATTACAATAGGGCAGAACAAGCATCAGAGAGGGAGCCCCAGTCTTGCTGGGAGAGTCTTCTGAACTGATACTTGAAGGATGGGATATGAGTTATCCAGTGGAATGATAATGACACGTAGAGAGGGTCCAGGAGGCTGCAAGGGCATTCCCAAACGCACAGGCATTTGAATAAACATGGAATACTTGGGAACTGAAGTTAAAGTTAAAGGAGGGTCCTGAAAAAGGAAAGTATATCTATATATATACATACACACACACACACACACACACACGTGTATATGTATAACTTTGCTGTACACCTGAAACTAACACAGCATTGTAAATTAACTATACTTCAATTTTTTAAATGGCTAAAAAACATAAAAGAAGATATAAATAAATGAAGGAAAAACCATGTACTTTATAGATTTGAATACTTGATATAAATAAAGATGTTAATGTTTCCCCCTGCAAAAACGTTAAAGGAAGGTCTTTTCAGCATCAAGGTTAGATTTTTGGTCTCAAGTCCAGAATTGTTGATATGTGCCTGAATGTTCAGTTTGGAAATCCAGGCTGGACATTCACAAAAAAATGATCAGGAGATTCTCAGTCCCGAAACCAGAGGGGTTTTTTTTGTTTTGTTTGCTGTGTTTTTAATAAGACATCCTATGACAGAGATAATGAAGCTAAATAAATAAAACATTTGTTTGAGAACAGTGGTTTTCACATTTGAAATGGCTACCCATTTGGCTTATGAAATGCATTTTGTGGGTCTTGAGACTAGCATTTTTAGAATAAAATGTAATAGGAAAAAACCAAAACAGAAAGAAAATATCTGAGAATATCCCACATATTGAGAATGTTATTTCGTGAAATATCTATTTCATTTTGTGTATGTGGGAAGCAGGGGAGCAACGTTACTTCTTACTATTTGGGTGGTCATGGTCACAAAATTTTTGAAAAAAATGCTGACATAGAATAGAAGTTCACCAAAAAAGCTACTGAATTAGAAAGCTGAAGACATTTTACGAATGCAGAGATACTGGTGACATGAAAATTTCAGTGCTTTGGAGAAAAAGAGATAGAAGATGAACTAAAAAGGATTTAAAGATTTGGGACCATCAAATAGTATTCCAGGGTTTCAGCCTATAGTATTGATTCAACTAGCATCCATTTGTGAAACTGGGATGTCTTCCTCTGTCTGCCCAGCTAACTCTGGCACATCCTACAAATGGCTTAAACATCGCTCCCTCAGATCTGCCTTGCTGCTCCTCTTGTTACGATCTCTCATTCTGCTTCTCACCTTTCCTTTATAGCACTTATCACAATTATATACTCATTTGTGTTTATCTAATGTTTCTCTCTTGGTTTCTAAATGAACTTTAAACTCAGAGGTCAGGTTTTACTTCTGGTGTTGATTGCTGCTACAGAATGCCTGCAAGGCATTCAATTCTCATTTAAGGATCAGAGAGGCAGGAGAAATTGTGGAAGATTTTAGATGGGCAAAAACACACACTATGGGGTGTCCTGTCTAGCTCACCCTTCTGTGTTTTCTGAGAAGTTCACTGCCTGTATTATTTTTTATTCTGTATTTGGTGGAAAACTGATAATAATGCAAATGATTCTCATCCATGGAAACGCAGGGGGTTTTGGTGAATAGGCAATTGATTAATACCCATGGATACTGACTAGTTTTGCATTAGTAACAAGTTCATCTCAGCATTCCTAATTGCCTATATAGGTGTATTCTTTAAGTTTTCTTTTCAAACCAGTTGTAAAATGTTCACATTCCTCTCATTAACTAATAAGTTATATAAAATCTTTGCTATGTGTTCATTTTATTTGTATGAGAGCCATGATTTTATCTTTAAAAAATTATATCCTAATAGGAGGGGGAAAAGGAAGAAAGAAAGAAAATGGAGCCTTGGCTAGCAGGAAAGAACATGTGGCCATGGCTGAGGACTGGTGTGACCCAGTTGTGGTTATATTAAGAGAAAGAGTCTGATGAAACAAAGAGAAGGAAGGCATCAGAAAGAAGGCTCATTTGATATGCTTAACCAGAGACAGCAATGTAGCACTCTTAGAAAGGAGAGTTTATTTTATTTAAACAGAGACATAAACCTAAATATAACACGTGAAAACCAATACCTGTTCCTTCCATATATTCTATACTGGCAAGGCTTTCCATTTTTAGAATCTACAGCCTAGAGGACCTGACAGAGCTTCAGAGATGATTCAGAAGAAAGTTCTATTTTTTTCCATTGTCCACCTGCAAGCTGGCATACGTCCTATGTAGTTCTCATCAAAGTCACCTACTAACAAAATGAACTAATTAACCATTATGATATGTCACTTAAATAGAGCACAGAGGAAGTCCTACAGCGAAAAGTCAGTATTATCTAGCAAAAAGCAATTGGAAACGTATTTAAATGAGCAAGGGTATCTTTCACTAAGAAAAAAATGGCATCAGTAAAGCTAAAACTTGCTTATCTTCAACATCACCAACCTATTAATTAGAATGGCTAAGATCCTTAAATTGAATTCAGGTGGTTTATTTCAATTCAAAAATTAAGTTAATCAGAGCTTCCCTATAGCTTTATAAAATTAAATTCCATTTACTAAATCTGGACACAGAGTCTGAGCAGAATTTTGTTTTGGTTCCATGGTCTAAATATTTATAATAGGTCTCAAATGAGTGTTCACATAACTCTGAGTAATAGGTATTGATTCTACAACAAAAAGGCATTATGCTACACATTCCAGCAGTAACATAAAATGCATAAATGTGCCATATTCAGCAGAACAATTGTGAAGGTTCTACCCATGATATAATGCATCATAATAAACCCAAGTGGTTTCTTGCAGTCATCACAATCGACTGTCTGGCACGAATTTTATATGCATTTTCATTGCATATAGGTTTTTTTCAACTGTAAGCAAACATAACAATGTTTCAAAAGGCAAAAAAAAGCAACTTGTACAATGTTCCTACAAGTTCATACAACACAGACTTGAATCTGCAACAGGCACAGACACACATGCATACATCCTGGCATAATATAAACCTAAATTATAAGCAATGCTTTCCTTTAGATAGCATTTCACTATTCACAAAACATCTCTGAGTACATCATCTTCCTCACACTTTTGTAAGGTCATTCACTGTTATCATCCCCGTTTTATAGATGAAGAAATCAAGGTTAGAAGTCTGGTGTGTGGCCACAGAACTGAAAAGAGGCAAGGTCAGATACTAATCAAGGTCTTCTGTTTCCAATTTTCATGTCTCATCCTCTAAACATAACTCATCCAGGTAAAACAAAAATCATTATGACATGCTGTTCATTGCTCATTGAAAACAATTCATACTGCCTGGATTAAAGTCCCAGCTCCACCACTTATTAGCTATGTGTTTCTAGCCAAGTTACTTAACCTCTCTGTGCCTATTTCACCAGCTCTAAACATGGGATAACAGTATCGCCTGTCTTAAGCACTGTGACAAGAATTAAAATATTTACGAAGCACTTAAAACAGTGTCTGGCACCTAGAAAATAAAATACAGCTCTTCATATTTCAGCAAATCAAAGTTAACACATGGACCCTGAGTGCCTGGTTCACTGCCTGGACACCTGCTGACTGTCATGTACCTGATGATCCATGGGCTGAAGGTGCAGTAAGATGGAGCTTCCAGCATTGATGCCCACATTCTCCCCAGGAATCCTTCCCTGAGGGGTTGGGGAGCTCCCTTCTCCACACTTACTGAGCAATTTCATAGTGTCCTATCCAAAGACATGGAGGAACTCTGCCACTTGGGACTCAGAGCCTCTTTCTAGCCTTGGGTAATAAGTATACAGTATATTTCGAGCAGTTATGCTCTTTTCTATTTTAATTTGTTGCAGACAATAACCACTGCCTCTTATTGAGCAACTACTAGATGTAAAACACTGTGTTAGGTGCTTTCAGCCATTTTGTACTCCTTACAAAGTATGCACCATTACCTCCATTCAAAAAGTGAGACTCGGGCTTCCCTGGTGGCGCAGTGGTTAAGAATCCACCTGCCAATGCAGGAGACATGGGTTCGAGCCCTGGTCTGGGAAGATCCCACATGCCACAGAGCAACTAAGCCCACGCGCCACAACTACTGAGCCTGCACTCCAGAGCCCACGAGCCACAACTACTGAAGCCTGTGCATCTAGAGCCCGTGCTCCACAACAAGAGAAGCCACTGCAATAAGAAGCCTGTGCACCACAAACGAAGAGTAGCCCCTGCTCGCCGCAACTAGAGAAAGCCCATGCGCAGCAATGAAGACCCAACACAGCCAAAAAATAAAATAAATTTAAAAAATAAATATAAATAAATAAAAAGTGAGACTCTAAGGAGTTAGTTTACCCAAAGACCCAGCAAGTTGTAAAACCCACATTTAGCTGGCTCACAGGTGCTGTCTGACTGCAAAAGCTCTGCCCTTGACACCATACAGTGTTTCCTCCAAGGGCCAAATCATGCAATATTCATGTGTCCTATCTTATTTTATATTAGAATAAACCCAAATTGATCCTATTTTGTTTTATGCTCTGCATTGTTTCACAAGGACCTGAAATTCCTTACATAAACATATGAACAAAATAACAATTTTCTGAGAGGATGAAAAACAGAAAAGAGAAAACAGAGTGGAAACCGGATAAAAAGTTAGCCTATGAAACTCATGAGATAAAGGCGGGTGAAAATGGCTAGTAATGGACCGTGATTCAACTTCCCATCAGCACTGAAGCGTTAACTCCTTTCCCTCTACTGAGGGAGGAGCATGAAACATTAAGATTAGGTAGGGCCCCAGCGGAGGGCGTGTCTAAGCACACATTAGGCACTGTTGAATAAAGTGGTGTTGAACCATTCGAAAACCATCATTAATTAGCCAAGCAAACCTGACTTCTAATTTCAATTTGACCATTAACTATCTGTGTGATTTTAAGCTAGTTTTTCACCTGTAAAATAGTATTTATCTCACAAGGTGATTCTGAGCACTGAATGAGTGACTGTACTGTAAGGGATACTGTCTGACAAATAATATAAAAAGACCTCAGTAATTTATAGGTAGCTATTAGGACAACATTCTTGTAATCTTTTCCTCCTTTTCTCCTCTTCTCCTTTTTTCTCTCTCTCTCCCTCCCACCTTCTTCCTTCCCCTTCCTTTTACTTCCTTTCCTTTTCTGGCTGGTCACCTAGAGAATTTATTTCAATTCCATCCAGGTCTAGAGATTTCTAAGTACTTTGGGGATCAGCTCTAAAGCGCTATCTAAGATAGCCAAGTACTAGCTAAGGAAAAGCGAGGATGTGAAATAAGTAAATATGGCTTCTGGTATAAGGAATTCATATTCTTCACAAAGAATGGACAAATATATATATTTTTTACTGCCTACCAGCTGAGGATATGAGACAAAGAAGGGAAGGTAGGAGGAAAGGGCAATCCAGGATCGTGTGCAGCAAACACACTCCAGGACCCCCAACTCCCTGGACTCCATATCAAGCAGCTACAGTGCACTGAGAAAGTAAATCAAATACATACTATACACTTTACACTGGCAAATGCCTCATATCAAAGAAGATGGCAGGGGTCAAGGAGTAAAAGTATATCAGCTTCTAATGGACCCTTTCCTGGCCAGAGGTTCCAACTTTTGGCTTCTGCAATGAAAAGATGATCCTTACTGAACAAGATATCACAACTAATGCTGGGACGTTTCCATGTAAAAATTTGAGAAGTTGGCTTTTGTGAAGAACCCTCTTGATTCCAAATGTCACAAGACTAAGATTTCAGAAGAGAATTCTAGTATTTGTTTGCTCCAGAGTATGTGAATGAATTCACGGGGATGAAGAGCATGGATTATGGGGGAAGCACAGGCTTTGGAACCAGAGAGACCTGGGTCAGCTTTTCCCCTGTGGGACTGTGACCGTGGTTCCTGGCCTCTTTGCGCCTCAGATTTCTCAAGGTTGACATGAGAATTAAGCCCAGTAACTGTAAGTCATCTAAAAGAGATGAAATATAAGAGACACTAGAACATTTTTTTGTAGCTAACTCAAACAGAAAGGGAGATCATAAATCCATTATTGAAAATAATAAAAATAAAAGATGTTTGTTTTAGAAATACAACTTCTGAGAACTGTAAAATCATATCCTAAGAAGTTACTGTGTACTTTCATTTTTACCTTTCTTAGTTCGGAGATCAATTAAACTGCTAAGTCGTATTTCTAAGAGCATTATACTATATATACATATAATTATTACAGATGCTTAAAATCTTTTGATGGCTTTTTAATTGTTTTAAAAGGGTAAAGTCAGTGTTTACATGCCACCCCAAGCAATAATTCTGTCAGATCCCCTTAAAACAGGGCTAAGCTTGATCCTTCCATGGAAGCGAACCCTGCAACAAGATGCAAGGTGTGCCCACAACTCCTAACTCATGTCGGTGGCTCCACTGTGGATTGGGTTCCACCCTCTGCAGTCTGTGGGAACCTTACAAAAGATGCGTTTGGTAAAACTGTGCCTTGTGGCACTGTGCCTGTTGGAATGCCCAATTCTAACATCAACCCAATCATACTCATTCCTCCTCACCAGGGCCACAATAGACAGTGCATTAAAATGGACATAGATGCTCTTGCAAGCTTATTCTAGGACACACCAACAAGACTGAACAGAGAGAGCCTCTCAAATCTTACCCTGAAGTTATCATCCAGGGCAATCGGATTGCTGGCTTTGGAAACGATTTGCTGTACCACAGCCAGCAGAGTTTCCTCCCTTGTAAATTTCTGGTTGAACCCAAATACATCATTCTGAACAATAGAAGGTTTCTGGCAAATCAATCTTCAGAGGTTCAGAGGGGTCTATCTGGAAGCATTACGGTATGATGGTGGGTTAGGAGTCTGTGTACATCTACTTGTTCAGCATGGAAGTCACTAGATTTCTCAGCTTTCTCAAGTGCATATTGTATCTGTGGCACAGGGTTATTTAATGAGTGCCTGAGAAAATTCCAAAGAGAAGTTAACCTACAGTGGACACTAAAGAGTGTTATTAATATTGTTACAGGTTCTTATGAGAAGAATCAGAGATAATACTTAGTGCCCAGCTCAAGATGACAGAATCTCAGATGCTCCTGCTAACATCTATGAAATAATTCAGTAAGTTACACTGCTGCTTCCTCTCTCTCTCTCTCTGGCCTTCGCTCCTCCCTGAACCCCCTCAAAAAAATCAGTTCTCACTGTTTTTTTCTTCCACATCTTTATTGGAGTATTACAGCTTTACAATGGTATGTTAGTTTCTGCTTTATAACAAAGTGAATCAGCTATACATATACATACATCCCCATATATCCTCCCTCTTGCATCTCCCTCCCACCCTCCCTATCCCACCCCTCTAGGTGGTCACAAAGCACTGACCTGATCTCCCTGTGCTATGCAGCTGCTTCCCACTAGCTATCTATTTTACATTTGGTAGTGTATATATGTCCATGCCACTCTTTCACTTCATCCCAGCTTACCCTTCCCCCTCCCCGTGTCCTCAATTCAATTCTCTATGTCTGCATCTTTATTCCTGTCCTGCACCTAGGTTCTACAGAACCATTATTGGTTTTTCTTTTTTTTAGATTCCATATATATGCGTTAGCATACGGTATTAGTTTTTCTCTTTCTGACTTATTTCACTCTGTATGACAGTCTCTAGGTCCATCCACCTCGCTACAAATAACTCAATTTCGTTTCTTTTTATGGCTGAGTAATATTCTATTGTAGATATGTGCCACATCTTCTCTATCAACTCACCTGTCATATTTCTCTTTCAGTTTCTTCATCATTAGTGTTTAGGAATGCAAGAGATTTCTGTGCATTAATTTTGTAGCCTGCTACTCTACCAAATTCATTGATTAGCTCTATTAGTCTTCTGGTAGCATCTTTAGGATTCTCTACATATAGCATCATGTCATCTGCAAACAGTGACAGTTTTACGTCCACTTTTACAATTTGGATTCCTTTTATTTCATTTTCTTCTCTGACTGCTGCACCTAAATCTTTCAAAACTATGTTGAATAATAGTGGTGAGAGTGGGCAACCTTGTCTCGTTCCTGATCTTAGTGGAAATAGTTTCAGTTTTTCACCATTGAGAACGATGTTGGCTGTGGGTTTGTCATATATGGCCTTTATTATGTTGAGGTAAGTTCCCTCTATGCCTACTTTCTAGAGGGTTTTTTATCATAAATGGGTGTTGAATTTTGTCAAAAGCTTTTTCGGCAGCTATTGAGATGATCACATGGTTTTTCTCCTTCAATTTGTTAATATGGTTTATCACATTGATTGAGTATTGAGGAATCCTTGCATTTCTGTGATTAAACCCCACTTGATCATGGTGTATGATCCTTTTAATGTGCTGTTGGATTCTGTTTGCTAGCATATTGTTGAGGATTTTTGCCTCTATGTTCATCAGTAATGTTGGCCTGTAGTTTTCTTTTTTGGGGCATCTTTGTCTGGTTTTGGTATCAGGGTGATGGTGGCCTCATAGAATGAGTTTGGGAGTGTTCCTCCCTCTGCTACAGTTTGGAAGAGTTTGAGAAGGATAGGTGTTAGCTCTTCTCTAAATGTTTGATAGAATTCACCTGTGAGGCCATCTCTTCTGGGCTTTCATTTGTTGGAAGATTTTTAATCACAGTTTCAATTTCAGTGCTTGTGATTGGTCTATATATTTCCTATTTCTTCCTGGCTCAGTAACGGAAGGTTGTGCTTTTCTAAGAATTTGTCCATTTCTTCCAGGTTGTCCAATTTATTGGCATATAGTTGCTTCTAGTAATCTCTCATGATCCTTTGTATTTCTGCAGTGTCAGTTGTTACTTCCCCTTTTTCATTTCTAATTCTGTTGAATTGAGTCTTCTCCCTTTTTTTCTTGATGAGTCTGGCTAATGGTTTATCAATGTTCTATATCTTCTCAAAGAACCAGCTTTTAGTTTTATTGATCTTTGCTATTATTTCCTTCATTTCTTTTTCATTTATTTCTGATCTGAGCTTTATGATTTCTTTCCTTCTGCTAACATTGGGATTTTTTTGTTCTTCTTTCTCTAATTGCTTTAGGTGTAAGGTTAGGTTGTTTATTTGAGATGTTTCTTGTTCCTTGAGGTAGGACTGTATTGCTATAAACTTCCATCTTAGAACTGCTTTTGCTGCATCCCATAGGTATTAGGTCATCGTGTTTTCATTGTCCTTTGTTACTAGGTATTTTTTGATTTCCTCTTTGATTTCTTCAGTGATCTCTTGGTTATTTACTACTATGCTGTTTAGCCTCCATGTGTTTGTATTTTTTGCAGATTTTTTCGTGTAATTGAAATCTAATCTCATGGTGTTGTGGTTGGAAAAGATACTTGATACGACTTCAATTTTCTCAAATTTACCAAGGTTTGTTTTGTTAACCAAGATATGATCTATCCTGGAAAATGTTCCATTAGCACTTGAGAAGAAACTGTATTCTGTTGTTTTTGGATGGAGTGTCCTATAAATATTAATTAAGTCCATCTTGTTTAATGTATCATTTAAAGCTTGTGTTTCCTTATTTATTTTCATTTTGGTTGACCTGTCCATTGGTGAAAGTGTGGTGTCAAAGTCCCCTCCTATGATTGTGTTACTGTTGATTTCCCCTTTTATGGCTGTTAGCATTTGCCTTATGTATTGAGATGCTCTTATATTGGGTGCATACATATTTACAATTGTTATATCTTCTTCTTGGAGTGATCCCTTGATCATTATGTAGTGTCCTTCTTTATCTCTTGTAATAGCCTTTATTTTAAAAGCTACTTTGTCAGATATGAGAATTGCTATGCCAGCTTTCTTTTGATTTCCATTTGCATGGAGTATCTTTTTCCATCCCTTCACTTTCAGTCTGGATGTGTCCCTAGGTCTGAAGTGGGTCTCTTGTAGACAGCATATGTATAGGTCTTGTTTGTGTATCCATTCAGAGAGTCTATGTCTTTTGGTTGGAGCATTTAATCCATTTACATTTAAGGTAGTTATCGATATGTATTTTCCTATTACCATTTTCTTAATCGTTTTGGGTTTGTTATTGCAGGTCTTCTCCTCCTCTTGTGTTTCCTGCCTAGAGAATTTTCTTTAGCATTTGTCATAAAGCTGGTTTGGTGGTGCTGAATTCTCTTAGCTTTTGCTTCTCTGTAAAGGTTTTAATTTCTCTGTCGAATCTGAATGAGATCCTTGCTGGGTAGAGTATTCCTGATTGTAGGTTTTTCCCTCTCATTACTTTAAGTATGTCCTGCCACTCCCTTCTGGCTTGCAGAGTTTCTGCAGAAAGATCAGCTGTTAACCTTATGGGATTCCCTTGTATGTTAATTGTTGCTTTTCTGTTGCTGCTATTAATATTTTATCTTTGTATTTAACTTTTGATAGTGATTAACATGTGGCTTGGCGTGCTTCTCCTTGGATTTATCCTCTATGGGACTCTCTGTACTTCCTGGACTTGATTAACTATTTCCTTTCTGATATTAGGGCAGTTTTCAACTATAATCTCTTCAAATATTTTCTCAGTCCCTTTCTTTTTCTCTTCTACTTCTGGGACCCCTATAATTCGAATGTTGGTGCATTCGATGTTGTTTCAGAGGTCTCTGAGATAGTTCTCAATTCTTTTCATTCCTTTTTCTTTATTCTGCTCTGTGGTATTTATTTCCACTATTTTATCCTCCAGGTCACTTATCTGTTCTTCTGCCTCAGTTATTCTGCTATTGATTCCTTCTAGAGAATTTTTAATTTCATTTATTGTGTTGTTCAACATTGTTTGTTTGCTCTTTAGTTCTTCTAGGTCCTTGTTAAACGTTTCTTGTATCTTCTCCATTCTATTTCTAAGATTTTGGATCATCTTTACTATCATTACTCTGAATTCTTTTTCAGGTAGACTGACTATTTCCTCTTCATTTGTTTAGTCTGGTTGGGTTTTGCCTTGCTCCTTCATCTGCTGTGTGTTTCTCTGTCTTCTCATTTGGCTTAACTTACTGTGTTTGGGGTCTCCGTTTCACAGGCTGCTGGCTCGTAGCTCCTGTTGTTTTTGGTGTCTGCTCCCAGTGGGTAAGGTTGGTTTAGTGGGTTGTGTAGGATTCCTGTTGGAGGGGACTGGTGCCTGTGTTCTGGTGGATAAGGCTGGATCTTGTCTTTCTGGTGGGCAGGACCACAACCAGTGGTGTGTTTTGGGGTGTCTTTGAACTCATTATGATTTTAGGCAGCCTCTCTGCTAATGGGTGGGGTTGTGTTCCTGTCTTGCTAGTTGTTTGTCATAGGGTGTCCAGCACTGTAGCTCGCTGGTCCTTGAGTGGAGCTGGGTCTTAGCCTTGAGAAGGAGATCTCTGTGAGAGCTTTCACCGTTTGATATTACATGGGGCCGGGAGGTCTCTGGTGGACCAATGTCCTGAACTTGGCTCTCCCACCTCAGAGGCTCAGGCGTGACACCCAGCCAGAGCACCAAGACCCTGTCAACCACATGGCTCAGAAGAAAAGTGAGATAAAAGAGAAAGAAAGGAAAAATAAATAAATAAAACAAAGCTATTAAATTAAAAAAATTATTAAAAATAATAAAGTTAAAAAGTAATTTAAAAAAGAAAAAAAAAAGAAAGGAAGAAGAGAACAACCAAACCAAAAATCATATCCTCCAATGATAACAAGCGCTAAAAACTATACTAAAAAGCAAACAAACAAAAACAACAAAACAGAACCCTAGGACAAATGGCAAAAGCAAAGCTATACAGACAAAGTCACACAAAGAAGCATATACATACACACTCACAAAAAGAGAAATAGGAAAATATATATATATATATATATAAAAATTTAAAAATTAAGAGAGTACCTAAATCAATAAACAACTCTACCAATGATAATAAGCTCTAAATACTAAACTAAGATAAACATAAAACCAGAAACAAATTAGATGCAGGAAGCAAACCCCAAGTACACAGTTCCTCCCAAAGTCCACCACCTCAATTTTGGGATGATTCGTTGTCTATTCACGTATTCCAGAGATACAGCATACATCAAGTTGATTGTGGATATTTAAACCGCTGCTCCTGAGGCTGCTGGGAGAGATTTCCCTTTCTCTTCTTTGTTTGCACAGATCCTGGGGTTCAGCTTTGGATTTGGACCCGTCTCTGCATGTAGGTCGCCTGAGGCGTCTGCTCCCCACCCAGACAGGACAGAGTAAAAGGAGCAGCTGATTCGGGGGCTCTGGCTCACTCAGGCCAGAGGGAAGGAGGGGTACAGAGTGTGGGGTGAGCCTGCGGCAGCGGAGGCCGGCATGATGTTGCACCAGCCTGAGGCGCGCCGTGTGTTCCCCCGGGGTAGTTATCCCTGGACCACGGGACCCTGGCAGTGGCGGGCTGCACAGGCTCCCCAGAAGTGGGGTGTGGATAGTGATCTGTGCTCACACACAGGCGTCTTGGTGGCAGCAGCAGCAGCCTTAGCACCTCATGCCTGTCTGTGGTGTCTGCACTGATAGCCGTGGCTCACGCCCATCCATGGAGCTCATTTAGGCAGTGTCCTGGATCCCCTCTCCTTGCACACCCTGTAACAATGGTCTCTTGCCTCTTAGGCAGGTCCTGAGTTTTTCCTGGACTCCCTCCCAGCTAGCTGTCGCCCCCTTCAGGCTGTGTTCATGCAGCCAACCCCAGTCCTCTCCCAGCGCTCCGACCGAAGCCCAAGCCTCACCTCCCAGCCCCGCCCACCCCGGCAGGTGAGCAGACAAGCCTCTCGGGCTGGTGAGTGCTGGTCGGCACCGATCCTCTGTGCAGGAATCTCTCCCCTTTTCCCTCCGCACCCCTGTTGCTGTGCTCTCCTCCGTGGCTCTGAAGCTTCCCCCCACCCATCCCCAATCTATGCCAGTGAAGGGGCTTCCTAGTGTGTGGAAACCTTTCCTCCTTCACAGCTCCCTCCCAGAGGTGCAGGTCCCATCCCTATTCTTTTGTCTCTGTTTTTCCTTTTTTCTTTTGCCCTACCCAGGTACGTGGGGAGTTTATTGCCTTTTGGGAAGTCTGAGGTCTTCTGCCAGCATTCAGTAGGTGTTCTGTAGGAGTTGTTCCACGTGTAGATGTATTTCTGATGTATCTGTGGGGAGGACAGTGATCTCCACGTCTTACCCCTCCACCATCTTGAAGGCACCCCCTAACTTTTCCCCAGTGTTTCTTTTGCTAATGTGCCAATCACGGAGGACATGGAGGAGGTGTTATTTCCTTTTCAACTCTGTTTCTAACACATAAATATAGGGCAAAGACTCCTTTTGACCAGATTCTTTCACTGACAGTGTTTGTTTGTGAAGTTTGGACTGAATCTGAGACACACTTGCATTAACCACTTTGGATCCTGTGGCCTACATAACTTCATTCTTATTTCCTCCAAACTTACCTTTCCGGACAGTCTGTATTTTCCCCTGTCTTTGATTTTCTATTATTTTATTTTTTTCTATCTTATTATATGTGAACTTGTAATCTACCTCAAATCCTTTTTGAGTAAATATGTATATGCACAGATAAATGAGCAAATATGTTTTATTCTCTTGAGGGTTTAGCTCTTACATTTTGGGAATTTTGGTGATCAAATTTCACTCCCAATCCAGTATCCATCCTGAGCCTAGGCTTTTTGGTACAGTTATCGACTTGCCTTTCTCTATCACCCAAACTCCTTCATTACATAGACCCTGCATTCTTTCATTATCATTTAATAGATTTAATATGTATGCCTTTGTGTAGGCACCTTGTCTATCCTTAAAGGAACTTGGTGAAAGCACCAACAGCATCTCTTTGTGCAACCTGGAACCCATGTCTACACAGAAGTGTCAGTGGGTGCATGTAGCCCCTCACCCATTCTCTCAGCATCCCACTGGAGGTATCCTAGGGCTGAGATGCAGCTGTATGCACTGTGGTGCTGGATTTCAGCAGGGGGCCTCCAGAAGCGTTCACCATCCTCTTTTTATAAAGCGAGCATGGTATGGCCTTGTGGGATTCATGGACAGCTTTGGAACCAAAGTCTAAGCTTGGATATAACCTGATCAGGGGAGAGCTGGGAAAGGTGGCCACCTGACACCTACAGACCCTGGCAGCCCCAGAATCTTGTGTCCCATAATAACTGAGTTTGCATATAACCACTCCTGTTGGGAGGAAGCATCCCTAGTTCCATTTGGCTAATTTCTAGGCATTCTAGAAAGAGCTCTTGGGAACATTTTTCTGCCAATCTGCTTATTTCTCTCATCCATCCATCCACCAACCCACTCAGCAAAAGACTGAGTATCTACTCTGTGACAGCATTGGAGACAAAAAACAGACAAGACATGATCCTGGCCTCCAAGGAGTGGATTGAGTCTTAAAGAGGGAAGTGTATACACAAATGAATAAGGGGACAAAAGTGTTCCCAGTGCAAAGGTAGGGGTGTGTTCAGGGTGTGGTGGAGGCATAGAAGAAGAGTCATCCATTCTACCAGGAGTCAGGAAAGCCTTCGTCTGGCTCTTGACAGATGAGGGTGTACCTGCAGGTTGGGCATGAAGGGAGGTTTGGGAGACAGAGTAACATTCCAGTGGGCAGATGGGCTTAGAGCAAAAGATGAAGTCCAATGATGGGACCAACTTGAAAGATAATTAGGATATATCAGGGATCACCATTTGTAGGACTGTATACCAGCTCAGCTGAAGACTGAGTGGATTCATTGAAAGGACATTAGCTGAGTTTTATATTAAGTCCCAAACACTAATTTAAGTATTAACATATATTATCTTCAAAACAATTCTTTATATAGCTTTATCTTTTTTGTTCTTTCAAATTAAAGACCAAATAAACCTGTTTACTTAAATTTCTCTTGGTCACACAGCTTATGTTAGAAACAGAATCTTAAACTAACTCTATCTGGGCTTCCCTGGTGGCGCAGTGGTTAGGAATCTGCCTGCCAATGCAGGGGACATGGGTTCGAGCCATGGTTCAGGAAGATCCCATGTGCCACAGAGCAGCTAAGCCTGTGCACAACAACTGCTGAACCTGCGCTCTAGAGCCTGCGAGCCACAACTACTGAGCCCACGTGCTGCGACTACAGAAAGCCCGTGTGCAGCAACGAAGACCCAACGCAGCCAAAACTAAATAAATAAGTTTATTAAAAAAAACCTAACTCTATATGAATCTACATTCATGTTTTCCCTCTATAACTTCATGTTTGTCTGGGAAACACATGGATTTTATCTATTTATTTATAACCCACTTTATTTCATCTATCATAACAATCACTGTAAATTACCCAACGACCACAATCACAATCCTGAGTAAGATGGTAACAGCAAATCATGAGTGATTTTCTTACAAAATACTCTGTTTAGGAAGTATATTAATTTAATATATAAGATTTTTACAAAAGGCAAAAATCTCCTTTTGTTAAATATATACATGTCATGTATTACTGAGTACCTCATCTATATTTTTCACAATAAATTCTCAAAGCAAAAGCAAGATATGGATATTCTTATTCTGCAGATAGAAAAACTAAAGGTTAATAAGTTTGATAATATATCCAAAGGCATAAAGGCAATAAGTTACAAATCCAGGATCCAAATTTAGGTCATTAAGATTTCAAACCCCATGCTCTTATATATTACAAGAACAAGACTAGAGGTAACGGAACTTTTTCTACTATTTAATTCGTTTTTACATATTCAAATTCCTGACCTGTTCCCTTAAATTCCTGCTCTGATCTCAACAAAACAAGATGAAAAGTTTTTGAGTCCACTGCTCCTTCTAAGGACAGGATATTGTATAGTCTACAGTAGGGATGATGGGGTCAGAGAAAAAGTGAAAGAGGAATATTCTTAGGAACCTTTCAAAATGTTTGGCAAAATCCAAGTTGACTTTGAATATTAATGAGAAAATATCAAGAGAATACATGAAAGTGGCTAAAAAATGAATAATTGATGAAAGCAACTTAGCATAACGAACCATGCTCCCCCTAATCAGAGATAACATCATCTGACACAGTAGACATATTGGAAGGTTCATGCCTAAGTCATCAAATTTATTGCTCAAGGAGATTCCCAAATAGATACAGCCAAGCATTTCCTTAATAAAGCCAATGTGCTGAATTCATTTCTGGACCAAATTTCACTCTCTGTGGGAAACCAACTCCTTTCCTCAAACTCTGAAACACTGTTTGATAAACTGTCTATGCTTTCAGTTTTTTTTTTTTTTAAAAAAACATCATCTTAAGTTATAGGACATCAAGCAACACAAATTAATTTTCAGAGGGATACAATCAGGAATTTTTCCAGATTGAATATTTCATAGCTTGATGACATTTCTCAGTGTTGAAAAAGATCAGCAGAGATGAAGACTAGAGCTCCAGCATCAGAGGTAGCATAACTGTGTCTTTAATTCATGTAAATTATGTGGGTCTGAGGGCCACTGTGTTTATCTCTGGAGAATAAGAAAAGTACATTTAAAGAAGACATCATAACTGTTCATCCTTATTAGTATTCTATTTTATTTACCTTCTTATTCAATTGCTAGGATCACATAAATAAGAGGAAAAAGAGATATGAACTTTTTTATATGCATTAGACTAAGTTTTCAACATAAAGATAATTCATTTAGAAAGTATGCCCTGAAGCAGTACTCTATTAATTTACATTCATGTATATGTTGCATTGTTTCCCTGAAAATCAAAATCAAGAGAGGTATGCTATCTGAGTGAACAATTACTGTAGCGTAGCAGCCAAAGTCAGGTGATGTGTGCAAAACCCATGTTTGCTGCTGCTAACTTCAATGATAGTACAGAGCAACAAAGGTATTATATATGGGCTTATTATCCTTGGTATAACTTTTAGGGGTTTCCGATCATTATTGCTCAGGATACTTTCCCAGGATAAAATTAATAGTTATTATAACATATGTAAATACTAACCAATATTTCAAGGACATCCATAGACTCTTTAGGGGGAGGAATTAAAGAGATTTTGACCATTGAAGAAACTGAGGCTAAACATACGCTAATGTTTTTGCAGTTAGATTTAGTAAAACCATCTCTGAATCACTCATGCAGATTATTTTCCATACTCTCAGATTTCTGCGTCCCTGTCCTGCTAGGTTGCTTTCCTAAAATTTTATCAAGGAATCTCCAAGGAGGCCCATCTACTCAGCTTGGTTGGCCTCAGTGGCCAGGTTTCTAAAACTGAGCTTAAATTCATCTATTCCATTGATATCTCTGAGCTTAGTTCCCCAGACTCCAATTTAAAGGAACTCTTCTTCTACGACGAGGCAAAGAGTAAAATAACACACGTGCACATACATAGACACACCTTCAAATGCAAGTAAACTCACGTTATTTCTTAAATTATTCACATCAGTAGCTCATCTACTTCCCAGCCAACTGGATTTAGTTTAGAGAAACTGGCTTGAGAGGGGGTGTGTGGAAAAGGAATGTAAATCTAGAGAACTCTAACTTCATGCACGATGTGCCTGAACTAAAGCTCTATGCTGTAGATGAGTGGAAAGAGTCCCTGGGATTTGAGTTTTATTACAAAACTTCCACCGAGAGCATGTTACATTCAATGTCCTCAAATACACAAATGCATTTAACTGGTCCTAAACAGAAAATGGAAACTGATATATGAATTGTTTTTTCCTCTAAGGTTTAAAAACATGGTTTTAACTTTTCATGGGGCAATGTCAATCAGCTAAAATAGTTTCCAAGAATAAAAAGAGAAAGGTATGGAGAAAATCACTTTATCTGGACATCTAATTAACAGTTTATTAAACATCTTAACCAAATGAACACATGACTTCCATTTTAGCAAAGGAAATAGAAATAACTTAAAATGGCATTGAAATAAACAAGTTTTCAAGTGTGAAGCTAATGCCTGATGCCCATTACAAATACGGCTTATGGCTCATGGCACTTGCTTGTACATAAATTGTCTTACAGTGATGGATTCAACTATCAAACAAAGATTAACAAGTACCAGTTCTTTTGATATTATAAGGCCAAAGAAAACACCAATAAGAGCAATGTCTCCATGCGAATTCATCATTACTTCTTCAGAACCGTTTATTAAACTTTCAGCCATGTCCTTACAAGTAGCATGAGACTTGGAATCAGATAACTTATGTTTGTTTCCAGTCCTGCCACTTACTAGCATGTCACTCAGCCCCTTGGCCCTAGTTCCTCATCCATAAAAAGAGGCTATGCAGACCCGATTTTAAGGTTGCCAGGAGGATGAAATGAAATCATGAAAGCACCTAGCACACAGCATGGCACATAGAAGGTCTTCCCAAAGGCAGTTTTGATCCTTACCACCAAAGACAAGGCTATACAGAAGGACAGAGCTGGAGACGTCACCCCGTGGACACTCGAATGCTGGAACAGACAGAACGCTGTCTGTTCTAACAGAAAGGACTAGACACAGCCTACTGGAGGGTAGAACCACTTCACTGGTTAAGAACTGGTAAATTCAAGTGTGCTGGCTATATATTTTACTCCTGCTGGACATTGGTGGCTAAATCTCCCATACCTCCAAAAATAAATAATATAAAATAATATAAATAATAACAGGCACATAATATATGGCAGGCACAGTATTAAGTATTTGTATGTATTATTTAATTTAACCCTCATAATTTATAGGTACTATTATTTTAAAAGGACTAACTGGTTACTAGTCTTCTGTGCATTCTTAACTTGGACATTATGAAGAGGCAGCAATGTCATTTTTTGCTAAGCCAATAATTCCTGAGAAGATTAAGCTCATGGTTCCCTCATTCCTTAGTATTAAGTACTTGAATCATCTGACTCCCCTATTAAGTGAATCATAAGAAATGAGGACTTGGCGGGAAGTAAATGGAGTCCAAACTGGAGAACTTGGGGGTAAGGGAAGTATGAGTGGGCAGCATGGAATGGGGGGTAGAGGAGGGAAGAGGGAAGCGGCAGCAGATGGAAAAGCATGGAGAAGAAAGAAGATGGGGACAGTGGCCTCTGCAGCAGGAGAAGTGGGATGATTCCTCCTCAGGACTCTCTGATCCCCTTGAACTGATGCTGTCCATTCCTTCGCCAGGTGCCATCCACTCATGGTACAGGGATAGGTGGGGTGAGAAAGCAAGACATCTCAACATTATTATCAGGCCAAGTAGGGGGACCGGTGGAAGGGACCATAAGATGCGTGGGGTCAGAGGGAGAGAAAAGTGCCTTTGAGGCGGCACTTGTGACTTTTGTTAATTTTCTATTCTGTTCACCTCCTTCTATGATAACCACTTGTTCCCCAGCCAACATTGGGAATCTCTTCTCTAGTGGAACTTCTTTTCTACCTTTAAATATGTTCATATTTCTTATTTAATGAAAAATCATCTGACTCTGCCACTCCTTTTCTAGCACGGTTTATTCTGCTTTTTTCCCCAGACTAAGAAGAAATCTGAGGTCACTACTTCAGTACCTAAGTTCAAAAGAATGGTCTTTTTTCTTCCCACATCCCTCACCCCTTAGCACCTTATTTTTTTCCCAACTACAATTAAACTCTTGCTCCAATTGTCCTCTTTACTAGGTTTATCGATGAAAACTTTCTAGCCAAACCCAACAGCTCTTCTCTGCTGTAAGTCTGGCAGCTGTTATGGTCCATAGTAATGAGTAGCCACTGAATACAAGTAAATGCAGTGTACTGAGTGAGAAGGACAACATGAGGAATTATTAAGCAGATACTTCATCCTCATGGAAAAAATGTGATAAAAGTTAAGTGAGTGCAAACAATTTTAATACAGGCATTGAAACAGTACTGGGCTGGGAGGAAAAGGAAAGGTACATTTAGTCCTCCGCCAAGAAATCCCATAATGGGGGGCTGAGTCAATTGTAGGAAAATTGTGTGAGTTGCCACGCAAGAGGGCTGGCCAAAGAGACAGGCCTGTTCCTTCTCTCTTGATATGCGTGGCAAACTGGGATTTTCTTTCTCCTTCCATTTCTCCATTAACTCTTCTATTTTGTTGGCCCCTCTTCCTTTTAGTTCCTCACATTTACATTTGGACATTATAGCAATACCTGAAACCTAACAGGTGAAAAAAAAAAAGGAAAAGGAGTGGGCATAGGAGAGGCGAGAAGGCCTTTATCCAAGGCAAAGAAGGCTTTCCTTGCTTGCAGTGACATCACTGGTGAAGGCACCATCAACTCCCTTGTTTCTCAGCAAACTGGAACCCTTCATAATACTCCTTTCATCCTGCATATTCTGTGTCACTGGGTCCCCTTGCTTTGTCTGCCATAACATTGTTTCTATATGATGCTTTCCCAGTTTCCTAAACCACTTGAGATTAGGTTGCTACAAATTCCTAGTTATCTTTCTTAATCTCACAACTGATCAGATCATCCTTTAAAAGCCATCCTTTTAAACCATTTAAAATCATTCTCATCTTACAGTGACTTAACAAATATACAGTGACTCTTGAGGTTCAAATACGACCTGGAAAATAGTTTGAATCTGTTGGGAATATGTTCTGAAAGGAATAGAAAACCTGAACAATAGTAGCTTTATTGATTTTGCCCAACAAAAAAACCTTGGAGGATTTCCCTGGTGGTGCAGTGGTTAAGAATCTGCCTGCCAATGCAGGGGACACAGGTTCGAGCCCTGGTCTGGGAAGATCTCACATGCCGCGGAGCAACTAAGCCCGTGTGCCACAACTACTGAGCCTGCGCTCTAGAGCCTGCGAGATACAATTACTGAGCCCACGTGCCACAACTACTGAAGCCTGCGAGCCACAACTACTGAGCCTGCGTGCCACAACTAGTGAAGCCTGCGCACCTAGAGCCCGTACTCTGCAACAAGAGAAGCCACTACAAGGAGAAGCCCGCACACCTCAGCGAAGACCCAATGCAATGAAAAATAAATAAATAAATAAATAAAATTTATTTTTAAAATCATTAAAAAAGAAACCTTGGAGAAGGCAATACAGATATGGTACAATGACTCAGTGGTCTCTGGTCCCTTTAATTTCTTCAGCACTTTTTATCTAAATATTCATTATACCCTTCATGTCTGTGGTTAGATAATGCTTGTGTATATTACACATAAAATTAACATAGGAAGTATATAAAGCAGGAATAATCTACTTTTAAAGTTTGTGTTTAGTGCAGTACTCGAGGTAAGAGGTATGCAATAAATACATGTTGAATAATAAAACCTTCTAGGAATAGGGTTATATAAATGTTCTAAGCTGGTCAAGCGTTTCCTCCTTTCTTTGAAGCCATGCGTTGAGTGTTTCTATGTTTTTACATTTTCTTCTGTATCAATTCTTCCTCAGAACATACTCTAAATATTTCCTCAGTCTGGTAAAAATGTAGCACTGGACATCTGAGAAGGGGTTCATTAATTATAGTGAGAGGAATCTAGAAGCGTCTTCTCCAAGAACCAAAGGTCACTCTCGTTTACCACTGGAGAATATTATAGCTTCCAAAATCTTACTTCTTTTCTCCAAAAATCATTGTGAAAATTAAATCACAAGAGGGTTCTGCAAGTTTAATGTTCTCCTCAACACTGGACACACATGGCAGGATGAATTTCTGGGCACCACCTCCCATGAAATGTTTACTTTATATTACATTTGATCTGTTAATAATCACAATTCACACAGTTAACTTGATAACATTTCTTCAGTACATTTGAAGAAACTGAAATATAAAGTTTTTGCCCAGATCAGAGAACAGCTTAATTTAAAATTGTGCCTTCTTGAGATGTTCCAATTAACACCATTTTCAATAACAAAGTTCGAGGAAACAGGTCTTTCAGGAACACCATTATTGATTTATTAAAATATAGAAGAAAGAAGCAGAATAAGTCGTAAGAATAGAGAGGGCAGCAACCAAGAATCCATGTATTCCTGTTAGAAAAGTTAAACAATTACTTTTAAGCACAAAGACAGTAAGATGAGAAAATAAAATGACCATTAAAAATATACCACTTTCAGGAACGACTAAACCATCAATATCAAATATCATGTTTCCAGTACAGTTTCCTTCACCACAAATAGATATTAACTGCATTTACCATGGGGCCAGTTATACAATTATGACTAAAATAACAATAAAGTTTCCACTGCAAGATCCTACGATTTCCTTTGATAACTCTCTCCTTTCGAATGTTGTATTGTAACTTCAAGAAATGTAGAGAGGCAATAGGAGCTGAATAAAATATTTCAAGAAATAAAGACAAGTCTCTGGAATAATAAGCTTCACAAGACCCTCTAAGAATTGATGCCAGTTGCCACAATTATTTGCAGTCCTTAAGTGACATCTTAATAAGCAGGCCTGTACATTCATAGAAGCTGGGTCTCAGTGCTGGGAACTGCATTTTAAGCTGATAATTAGATTCAGGGAAGAAGGCTTCCTGCCAAGGCTGGAGCCCTTAAGTATTTTTTTGAATTCAGGGTTCTGATGCTCAGCTAAGAGGCCTCTCTCTGGTCCCAGGTAACAGGCCACTTCCTCCAGACTGTGGGCTCAATCTGCTAGGCTCCCTGACTGAGGTTTGTGCCTCCAGGGACTGAGGAAAACCAAGGCCTAGTATGGGTGTGTTCTCTGTTGCCAGAGAAACCACCAATCTCCAAGTCATGGTGTCTGGGCCTCCTAGCAAAAGCAGGCCTGTCCTCCTCAGCCCCTTGGGCGGGGAGGCCTGATAAGAGCAGGGCCTCTGGAGACCTGAGGCCTACTCAACGCAAGCTCCTACGAGTAATTTTCTGAGAGTGCATGGGAGGGAGGGACAAGCACACAAGCTAACTTCTTTTTCCCCTCACCCCCATCTGTCAGGCCAGATGACTGTCTGGCAGGCAGCCACCGAGGCAAAATATCAAGGCCTGTTCATAAGCATTCCTCACGGAACCCACTCCCCAACTGGCATCTTCCAGCAGAAATATATGACCAAAATATTTCTTTTGGAGTCCTCTCCTGTTCCCTTTACCACTGTAAAAACGATTATAAGAGGATAATTTTCATCTGCTTATTTGTAACATCATCCCAGATTTCATGTGGAAATTTGGATTGTTTTGACACCTGCAGGCAGGTTAATAAGAAAAATGAGTAGGCTCATTTGCCCTAGGGGTGTGTCAGAGCAAAACCCACCAGTACTCTGGAACGGCAAAGACATAGCGCCACCTGGTGGTGGGTGGTCAGAACTGTTCTTTGCGGTCTTGCCATGAACACTGATGAGAAGTCACAGTGTGTTCAACCAAAGAGATGGGTTTTAAACCGAATAAAATAAATTTATTTTAAAAAATTAATACGCAATAAAAATTCTTTTGGTCAAATTTCAAAGAACAATTGTAATTCTTCAGCAGGACCCCCATGAATTATTTAATGGGTTCAAATCCAGAGAAGGCTGTCGCTTAGACTCAGGGCCAGAAATTAATTCTTATGTAAATAGCTGAATTCTCTCCTTGTTCAAGGACAATCAATAAAAGCCTGGCTTGAAATCTGGTTGAAATAGTCACTCTAATTAACAAGATAAAGGATAAAATTCAGACAAGCATAATAACAGCCCTCTGTTTAAAGTACTAGAGTGTGCTGGTCACAATGACAGCTCCTAATCTCCCCCACTGAAAAGTGACTTCCATGGAATAAAGTCAGCTTAGATGGATTTTCCATTTAAATGGTCAAGGATTAAAAGGAGTTGGTTAGACAAGCGTAACTCATTCACATAACATCGCACTTAAAATACACACACACATCATGATATCCTTACAAAAATAAGCCGTCTTCTTATTCACTGGAATTTAAAAGCAAGAGCAGACACTAAACCTTTGATTAATATATGACATAGTTCGAAGTCTATTCATTCCCGTAAATTTCTGAGCTTCTGTGACTATTGTATCGCACTATGCAATTTGCAGGGCTGGATCCCCTCAGAGGTTTTACTTCTACAAAAACATACACTTCATTGGAAACCTGACCCAGCGCATTCCTGTTCTAGATAGATTCATTATGACAACCTTTAATTGGGCACCCTGCCAAAATGCAGCCAGTTTAACAGGGCTGTTTAAATGCAACACATAGACTAATATGCTTATTTGACTTACTTGTTGAAAATGATTTATTGAATAATAGTTGATAGAGAGTACAAAACTTTTCAAAGGGCAGTTCTCCCAGAGTTGAAAAGTCCACAAAACTGGGCTGCATAAAAGAAGGAATTTGAGAAGTATAAAAAAAATTCCATACCTTCCAAACAGTTCTGTAATAGAGTAGAAGCCATGTATAATTCTGGGAACTTAAAGAGTTAATTCCTAAGAGAAAATATTTCCTATGAGGCTTTTACTCTGTACAGTTGAGGAACCTATGGGCACAGAAAATGAGAAGGGCATACATATTTCAAACTATATCATATCCCTAACTTTTAAATTAATTTTTTAAAATAAAATGGGGGGGGGAAAGGCATTCAGTCTTGCCCTCTGGAGTAGTATAAAGACTCCTTAGGTTCACAGGATCTGGCTCAATATAAAGATTTATATTTTGTTGGCAGTTATCTTGAGAAAAATCTTATATAGACATCTCCTAGCCTCCTATAGAGCAAGCTTAGATCAACTGGGAACTTTGCTGCTTTGCAAATTACAATGGCAAAATTTACCTACTAAACATGCTTTGAAAGCTAATGAAATTATAGCACATAAAATTTCAATGTAGCTATTCACAGCCATTTGAAGAGCAATTTCCTCTATGATCTCCCTCAGAGCAATGCTCTTCTGCCTCCCACTCTCCCACCTCTGGTGGAGGTAATACACAGTTGAGCCTGGCAAGTCCGAAGTGGAACTAATTCCTTCCTCTTAACGCCTGTCTTCAATTAGCTGGTGAGAAATAGAAATGATTTACTTAAGATACGGCTTTTCCCACTTACTCAAGCCTATTATCATTCTCATCCAAGCATCACTCAGCCACTAATTGCCTTGGGAAGTTGTACTGTGCAGTGGTAAAGAGCCCAAACTTGCTAACATAGTGAGCTAAGCAAGTTACTTAATCTTCCTACACCTCAGTTTCCTCACCTGTCAAACAATGTTCATTTCTGCTTCAAATTCTTAGCGTAAATATTGAAAGAAAAAAAACACGCTAACAAGATTTAGGGCTGCCTGGCTCGTAACAGTGTCCAATGAATTAATCATCGTCATGTAAACAGGTGAGTAAACATATAAACAAATAACTACAAAACAATGAAATAAAGAAATCATAAAAGGTATGTATAAGACACAGTGAAAGCACCAAGGAGGGTTAACCCATGAATCACCTCTACAATATCCCTGAATCCGTCAGAATAGCTTTGGCAACAAAGTATTCACTACCTCATGGGACAGCTCTAATTCCTGCACTATTTTCCTTTAAAAATAAGGCTTAAAAGTCTCCATGATAAGGCTTCCCTGGTGGCGCAGTGGTTGAGAGTCCGCCTGCCGATGCAGGGGACGTGGGTTCGTGCCCTGGTCCGGGAAGATCCCGCATGCCGCGGAGCGGCTAGGCCCGTGAACCACAACTACTGAGCCTGCGCGTCTGGAGCCTGTGCTCTGCAACGGGAGAGGCCACAACGGTGAGAGGCCCGCGTACTGCAGGAAAAAAAAAAGTCTCTATGATAAAAAATAAAATAAAAGCACACAGCATTGTAAACCAACTATACTTCAATTTAAAATTAATAAATAAAAGCAAAAACAAAATCTCTAAAAGTTGTCTTCCATTGATTTTTACCCATTTGTCCCCTTTCTTATCCAGTAAAAGTCAAATTCATCTTCCACATGACAGCTATTTGGAAGATAGTTACCATGTTCCCAGACAACAACTTCTCATCTAAGGTCACTAGTGTAGTTCATATTTTCATGGACCAATGAGAAAACAAAACTGGCAAGCCAAATGGAAAGACTCCATAGGCTTCAATTTCCTAAGAAGTGTTAAGTACCAATGCCAACCAATTCCTAATGATGCTGGCACCTACGGTTAAGAGGACACCTGAAGGATGCTCTGACTTCAGTAGCCAAGTTAACATATTAGAGACTTTACATGGGATGGAGGTAGGGGAGCCAGAGAAGGTAGTAGGAATGCCAACTATTTATCATCACTATTAAACAGGCTGTGAGCTCTCCTAGGTCTTTTTTATTTTTCAAGTTCGGGATCACAGTTTGTTCATCCTGTGCTCCCCTGCACCTAGCTGCCACGATGAATGGTTTTTTTTATCATATATTTTATACATTCTACAGTATCCACCATAATCTCAAATTCTTAAATTTCTGTAACATAAGCAATAGATATCACAGAAAATGTGTAAATGACATTTTAAAATATTTATTGAAGCATAGGATAAATACACTGCCTAATTATACACCATATATTCTTCTTTCTTTCAGAATGACAAACAAGATAAATTATATCTATGAGTTAGCAAATGAGGTCCCTCTCAGCTGTGAGCATGACTGTTCATTTTCCTTCCTTCCTTCTTTCCTATTGCTATACTTACTGGATAATTGTAAATTACAAAATTATTACTTGATCCTTGCTACAAGTGAAAAAACCCCAGATATATTTTTTAAAGTTAATGAATTCTAACTTTCCTCATACACTTGAGAAACCAAATAATCGAGCTGCTCCTTTCATGTTTCTCTATGCTCCTATAAATGAATACATATATTTAAATTTCTTTTTCTTTTCCTTTACTTTTGATCCAAAACAGAGACCATGTTATATACATTTTGGGGCAAGCTTATTCTTTTATTTATTATTATTATATTTAGCTATTTAAACCCTTTACATCACTAAATAAATAACTTAAAGAATAAATAATCCCCAACATGAATGCATGGGCAGGCTGTAGTTAAACTTTAGTTCTTTGATTAGATCTAATATAGTTTTTCACAGAGCATCAATATTTTAAATGTATTTCAAGTATTTAAAGTATAAATACTTTAATTAACTTCAGGGTTCCAGGGATGAGGAGAAAAGCCATGTTTTTACCATCTTCTCTGAGGAATGGACTCCACTAAGAGGAGTTACTAGAAACAGGCCGATGACAAGGGCTTCCTGTTTACCTAGAACTCTGCAAGGACAGAAAGCAGTTAGGCCTGAGGTTGAGTTGCTCATCACTCCAACGTGAGTCAGTAACTCGGAACATGACATAACAGTTGCTGATGAAAAGGCAGCATGGTGGCTCAGAGGCATCCTTGCTCTCAAGAGATGACTACTGCTGCTTATAATTAAGTGATTTCCATCGAAATATTCCAGAGTTAGATGTGGGATCTAGTCAAAAGCCTTTGCTCTCAGTCCTCATTTCACCATTCATCAGTTATGGGACACTGGGCAACTCCATCCTTCACTAATCAATAATTGTGTGTGTGTGTGTGTGTGTGTGTGTGTGTGTGTGTGTGTGTGTGGTGTCTTTGTATGTGTGTACTATATAGCAATAGGAGACACTGCTGACATGATGTGAGGATAATACCTATTTCCCAGGATGACCAAGAAGATCAAAGGACTGGCTGCAATGAAAAGTGCTTTGTAAACTGAAATGGGATCCCACATCCAAACTATATAAAGGGATCCTTCTCAAAATCCTCATCTTATGGACTTTGTAAACATGTTTGCAGCTGGTTTTTTTTTTAACAGCACCATTCACAAAAAATATTGCAACAAAATTGTCCTACAGTCTGTCAAAGGGGTTGATGGTATATAGTCTACTTCTATGGCAGAGAATATTATCCCCATTCTACAACTGCTAAAACTAAATCTCAGGTGACATGACTAGTAGGTGTTTGAGCTGGATCTAGATTACAGGGCTTCAGTATCTACAGAATCCAGAGCATTTCCAATAATTACTCACATGACCCCTTCCCACTCCAAATCTCATGGGATGCAGAGAAGACTATGAAAAAATCACCTCAAGCAGATTTATGGCATGGTTATAAAAATATGCTTGAACTTTGGGTCTTTTTAATAAGAAACAGATGGTGGTTGTTTTTTCTCTTACTAGCTCTTCCATAGACCAAGACAACTCTCTCCCTCCTGTACCCTGTAAGCCAAAGGAAAAAACAACCTACAGTCCACCACCATATCAGCCATTCTTCATTGCTTCCAATTCCAGGTACTTTTCCTTCCCAGAAACAGAGGCCAAACTGTCCACAGGTTACATGGACAAGTGATACTTGAATTTTTAGCTCAAGTATTTATTCATAACTTAAAATTCTCACTTCAGATTCTATAAGCATTCTGACATATCACATTGTGAGAAAGGCATATGTAACTCTGATAATAAACACTTATTTTATGATCTCTTTGAATTAATCCTAGAATAAATATCAAATTCTCAAATAATTCCAAGATCTGTGGTCAAACATATCCAACGCTACATCAATGATTATGAGATTTTTTTCATGACTGTTATTACATAGACCGCTATCTTCTTGCACAGAATATATTTTACATGATATACCCTCTTCTTGTGGATTCAGAGTGATAACTATGAATACCATTTACTGTTCAGTTATGCCTTCAGGGATTATTCTGTGTATAAGCCTACTGATTTCTGAGATAACTTGTTTCTGACAGTTATGTGATATTTTTGAGCTCATATCTTTTGTTCTTGTATCTCGTATCTTTTATGTTTCCATATCTTTTGTTTTCTTACCTGTCAGTTGTCTCTTCTCTTGTTGCAATCAAAACCTGTTTCATGTAGCAATACCTCTCTTTTATAGCTTAAGAAACAAATTGTGTTAGCTTGCTATGCTGTGTAACAACTACCACAAACTTAAAGGCTGAAAACAATACACATTCATTATCTCACAGTTTCTGTGGGTCAGAGGTCTGGGTATGGCTTAGCTGGGTCCTCTGCAAGGCTGCAAAGTACCAGTCAGGGTTGGCTTCTCATCTGGTGGCTCATCTGGGGAAGGGTCCACTTCTGGGCTTATAGGTTGTTAGCAGAATTCATTTCCTCTGTCTATAGGACTCATGATGGCTTGTTTCTTCAAAGCCAGCAAGAAGGAGAGCAAGACTCTCAAGTAAGTCTTCTAGCAAGGTGGAATCTTATGTAACATAATCACAGGAATAACATCCTATCGCTTTTGCCATGTTCTACTAGCTAGAAGCAAGTCACTGGTCCTGCCCAAATTCAAGGGAAAGGAATTATAAAAGGCCATAAACACCAGGAGTTAGGGAACATGGAGGTTACTTTAAAATCTGACAACCACACCAATTAATCCACTTAAGATCAAGCACAAAGTTAGAATAATACACTCAAAATAAGAGACCAAGGGGCCTTTGTGAGTCAACCATAACTATTTTTAGGACGTCATTTTACTTATCTTCTGATTTTTGACCATGTTCTGGATAGTCCAGGCTATTCAGTATGTGATTCTCACATATATGGACACTTTTTCAAGGAATAACTTTCAAAGAATAACAGTGTTGCCTCCTATTTTCTTTCTTCTCTAGATAGGTTGTGGAAATGCTGGCCAATTCACTGGCATTCCTACATTAAAACAGCTTGTTATTACGTAGGTTGAGTCTCCCTCTGGTGACTGCTCAGTTACTAAAGACTGTCTAAGCACCATACTTGGTCAGGACCAGGCGTTTGCTGTTATGAAATTCCCGAGATACTAGGCAAAGTAAAGGTAGGAATCTTCCTTCTCTGACTCCTGAAAAACAGGAAGATTATGCTCTTAGGCTCTGTGCTGTTTGACTACCAATGAAATATTTTGATATTGGTAGGTAAGGATTAAAAAGTCCTTGTAAAGGTTCTGTGTAGGAAATCCTTGCAAAATCCTACATAAATGAACAAAATTGACATCTCGTTCACCATACCCACCAGTCTGTAACTTGTTTAAATTAGTTTCTTCTTCCAGGAATTAAAAGGTCAGATCCCTGTGCCTTCTTTGGTACCATGGGTAGAGCTCACAGGCATCAAATTTAATGTGCATAACTCTTAGTCCAAAGTTGCTATCAGACTTTACTTTTTTTTTCCTGAGCAGTTATTTGGAGAACAAGAAATGTATGCAGTGGAATGAACTTTGGATTTCATTCAAAGAAAATCAAATGCTTGTCACTTCTGTCAGCATTTTTTACATTTAGGAGTTATTTGTTGGATGATGAAATAATCTCTCCCTCTTTTAGACAACACTGGGGAACAAGGCAACAGGGCAAGTTTATTCTAATTCCAAATCCTATCTGTAAAACAATATCTCTTATTTTAAATCACAGTTAAAATGGTTTTTTCCCTAGTCGTGGTATTTAATTACTTTGTGCTCATTAGAACTATAAAATTTAATTCCACAGCGCAAATTCAAAATAGTAGAGACTTTAGCAGTACAAGAATCTTCAAAACTCAACTGGAACACTGAAATTATGTCCAAAGTCACCCAATCTGTAAATAAAACCTGGCTAATTCATTTTTATATGATTTATGGAATTTCGCACATAAGTTAGTACAGTGGAATAATCATTTGAGATATTAACTGATTTTTTTCATTCGCTCCACAAGATACGGGGGTCGCCATTAAACCCATGTAAAAGAGTATCAGACCACGACAGAACAAAGATGTTGAATTCCTGAGTTCTAAATTCAAATGCTGAAGTTCAGGTTAAAAATCCAATATTTGATAGTAGATGTGATCTAGTATACCATGTTTTCCCCATGCATCCTTCTCCTAACTACCTCCACGTGATGAGACCCTTCTATGGAAGCTGAGGAGGTAGAGTATGGAGAGAATTCAAGACAGTGAGACAAGTCTGGAAATTGGATGCCCTTCTCACCCACCAGAAAGAGTCTTGCTTGGGAAAAAGGGCAGCAAGTACCCCTACTTTAAGTGTGGGGATCTTACAGAAGAAAAGACGTTGCCCACTTTGTCTCAGAGGAAGGGGATGTCAGGCATCCGAGAAAAGTCCTCATGTCACCCTGGTGGCCAGAGTAGAAATGGTGGTATGACGTACAAATCGAGGAATGAAAGAGGCAACTCACACGTCCACACCCTCAACTCTGGTTTCATTTGGCTCTAGAGTAGCATCTAAAATATCCTATGGATTCCAGAGGGACTCAGGGATTATCAGAGAAAGGAAGTGGTGGCCTGTCTGCCAGAATGTTTAGCGTTGATAATGCTTAGTCAGATGGACAAGACCTGGACAGTTCCCACCAGGAATGTGATGGGTGAGGCTGCTCCTGGGCAGGGAGGTAGTAGCAAGGATCCAGAGCTCAGTCAGCACTGGCAGGAGGTCCAGGCTGCCTTTCCCTCCACCACAAGTTTTCTTTTGAGCGGCCATAAACCTCATCTATGCCAAGAACCTGAGTAACATCTTGAGTGAGAGGCCAGGTTAGAATCATATACCATGCACCTTTCGCCCCTTCTCTGTGGTGTTATTTATACCTGCTTCTCAGATAATGGGGATGGGTGCGCATACAACAGACAAACAACTGTGCACCCAAATTACTAACTCAGACTACATTTACCTGCAAGGGACTGAATTAACTTCCTGCATCAGACCAAACAGAGTGGTGTGAGAAAAACTAAATCTGATTACAAAAAGAGCCGAAGTTACTCTTTTGCACACCTGAGTGTGGGACTCACATTCATACCCACCACATCTGTATTTGAGTGGACACAATTATAAATTCTGAAATACTTTCAAAAATGTGCCAGAACCACTCTATTTCTTTGGAGATAATGGATATCCCTTAAAGAAGCCAGGTAAAGAGTCTTACTGTCTTTCCATTAAAACCATCCTTTTATTATATCTCTGTTGAGATCATGTGTCCCTATATGAAATTAAGATATCTGAACAATTTTTGTCCTAATGTTTGCCCTAAGACACTCACAGAATAAGTCAAATGATGGTATGGAATCAGATATGCCATAAATACAAAAACATCCACTTTTCATGGTATAAGGCAGCACCCATCTAAAGAAAACACTCAGTCAAAGTTATACTTCTATGAATATGTAAATTTCCCCAAGTTTTGATGTGCTCAGCCCATCCATGTACCCTGATTACATACAAAAGAGCTCCATGTACACACATTTTGAAAGAGAATATTTCTGCTCCAAGGTAGGACTGCCCAAGCTTTAAACTGCCTTAAAAAATAAATGTGAAAAAATAAATCTTCAGATTCACATGTATTGTTTAATTATAGCAATAAGAGCGCAATAAACATCTGTACCCTAAATGGTCAGAAAACTGCAAACAACTTCAATTTTAAAAGAAGATGCTATGCCTGTCAAAAAGCAAACCATGCACTTACCAGGACCATAACGGATCATCTGGAAGAAAAAAGTGAAAGAAATTTGTCTTATTGTATCAGGTGAGGTTTGATAAAGGAAGTATGTGCTTTAAATATCTAATTAAAAGCAAGGCTGGCATAGCAGGTCACCTTCCTCAGCTGTGTGTGTGTGTGTGTGTGTGTGTGTGTGTGTGTGCACGCACATGTGCATGTGGCTTGATAATTGATCTCATGTTCCTAATTACTCCAGGAGAGCATTTTAGTATGAAAATGAATAAGGCAATCCTGAGACAGATGCCGTCCAGTCCTGCTTCATAAAATCACTTGAATAACTATCATCACATATAATTTTTATATTAAAAAAATCACAAAATCCGTAAAAGATGATGACTCCTTCCTCCAAACCAGAGAGCTCACTTTTGACAGCAAGAGAAAGCCTTTCAATGTAGTGTAGCAGTTAAGAGGATGGAGCATGGACCCAGATGACTGGATGTGAAACAAGGCTCTACTCCATACAAAGGGTGTGACCTTGGCAAGTTAGTTAACCAACAGGGGCCTCAGTTTTCTCATAAGATTATCTTGGTATTATCTAAAATGTTTGCTATTATGATTCTCATATACATAACAAACAGAGCCAGTATCTGAGAGATGATAAATGTTTGCTGTCGCTATACTCATAGCCATCACCATCAGCACCAAATGCTCCACAGTTCAGCCAGTTATCCTGCATTTTCCTTCCACTACAGCACCAGGCAGAGAGTCCTGGTGTGGGGGGCAGCTGTCCTTACAGAAAAGAGAACCACTGAGAGAGACATGCTGTGATAGCCTTTGCTGTCTCTTTTGAGCTACCCTCCTTACATTCTGGGAAATACAGGTTTTTACCTCTGTGTCCTCTCCTCTTAGATTGAAACTTATAGACTACAAATTTTTGTAATTGAGTTGTAACGCATGTACTATAAAATTCACCATTTTAAAGTATACAGTTCAGTGGTTCTTAGTATTTTGTGCAACCATCACCACTAATGCCAAAACAATTTAATCACTGTCCAAAATACAAAAGCCACTGGGAAATGAATTTCGCATTCAGTATGCAAACTGTGGTAATTTATTACAAGTATTGTTTCACCTAGTATCTCACTGTGGGTGAAAATCTTAGCTGCTCACTTCAGAATTTATTGTCCCTTCTTCCTTAAACTTCCTTAAAACATGGCTGCACCGTGTAAAGACGGCATGGCTCAGATTCCCCTGCACCTAGGCATGGCTCGGTAACTAAGCCCTTACCAGTGAGCTATTAAAGGAAATACTAAGTGGCAGCTTCTGGGAAAGCCCTTGTGAGCCCGCTGGTTTATGCCTTTTTCTTCATTAGCACCTTATTGTTTGTCCCTTCCTCCCTCTCGTTGCCTAGAATGAGCATAATGGCAAGAGCTCTGGTAGCCATTTAGCATCACAACGTACCCAACACAAGGGGAGTCAGAGGCTAGAAGGATTTAGGAGAAAAATAGAATGAGCCTGGGTCCCTAGTACCTTTGATCATAATGGATCTGAAATTTCTCTCTCTAGAAAACCTCTCTTATATAAGAGAGAAGCAAATATCTCTATTTGGGGAGCTTCCAGTCACATACAGTAAATTTGCTACTAAATGACACAACCTTTTAGCCATATTCCCATCAGGGTCATACATTTTGAGGTGCCAAGAAGGTAGAGTACTTAAAAAGCTAAAGCCAAGCTTTTTTGCTCTTCATAAGAATTATACCAAATTGGAGTTCAGCACAGGACACCATAGTTTTCAGCAACTTATTTAGCTTAGCCTCCTGTATATATTCTCCATACACTCACTAATTCATACTTTGGGGCCTGTGTAATACATGAAGATCAATAGTCCCCATAGAAACTTGGAATACTAACCAACAATGGTTAAGTAGTCTACTAAATTGTACTTTCAAACTGGAGGCAAGCAGACGTTTGAACATACACAATCCACACTTGAACCCATTGAAGGGCAATGGAGAATGCAAAGCCACAACTCTATGTGGGAATCTAACTGAAAACTACAGTAAAATAAGGTCCACCTGAAATGCTGTATTTTCAGCAGCTCCTTTGAATCTGCTTCATATATGTATAATCAGGTTCAACGTTTAAAAAAATAAATCAAGTGCTATTTTGAAGACTTTCTTATTAAAAGGATGAGGTATCCTAAAGTGATACCTATAATCTAAGCATTCTGCCATTACTCTGGTGAGCTTACCTAAAAACAAAACATTTCAACAGAATTAAAATGTCACTGTTCCAAACTCCTAGAGAGTCAGGACATTTCAACTTATCTTTATATTCCCTGGTAGCACCTAGACTAGTGTGTTGAATGTAGTAGGTGCTGAGATGAATCAGTATTCTTCATGTGTACATTGTTTTATGATCATTTAAGTAACAGATCGGTTTTGAGACCTTGGCTAAATTCCTTTTCTTTTTCATTTCTTCATCTGTTGGGGGTGGGTAGGGATCACCCTCTTCCTAGGATTAATGAGATATGTATGCAAAGTGCCTTAGGCAGCACCTGGTACAGAAGAGGTAGACAATAAATGATAGCTGGTATTCCCATTACTGCAGTTATTGATATTTTCATTGTTATTATATCATTATTACTCTGCTTAAAATTCTATTCTGTGTGCTGGACAAAGTAATGTAAAACATAGTCCTTGCTTGAAAGATTTCCAGGGCAGATGGTCTGTATGCACGAAAAGATAAATGAGGACGTAAAGTAGGAGAGATGCTACAACAAATGGACAACGTTCCTGGAACAGGATCCCAGAATTCATTCCTAGTCTGATTTTTTGACTCCCTTGTGCCCCACTGCACTTCTGGCCAAACCCTCACTTCCCTTTTTCCCCTCGTCCCTTCTTAGTTCCTCCACCATAAGCTAATCTCTGAGATCTCACGATTTCCTGCTTCTTTTCCCAGACTTGCACTCAGACTCCCCTCTTGGCAGATCATCCCTTCAGATTAAGAGTCTAGTAATGGACTGCCCTGAAGCTTGAGCCAAGGACTCTCCACATCTTTATAGAGTCCTTTGGGCAGCCTGAGAAGGCAGGGCACTGGCTGGTTTCATGAGCTAGGACAGTGAGTGCTATAGGAGAGTTCAGAGGGAATGCTTCCTGGAGAAGGGGAGAGTAGGGTTGGGTTAATAAAGGAAGGTCTAGTGAAAAGGGGAGGAGGACATTCTAGGTAAAAGATGTCCTGTGAGCAAAACACTGAACTGATCATTTGATACAGGAACAAAGTGTGGTCTGAACAAGCTGGAGTGAAGAAAATCTAAGTGGATGTCATCAGAAACAAGGTTAGAGTTAAGCAGGGGCCACACGGAAGAGTTTTGACATTAAACTGTGTTTGAGGACCTTGACTTTCCCCAAAGAGATAATTAGCTTTGACATACAAGTACACATTGTGTGAAGGGCAAAGTGGAGCTTTAGGAATATTATGTTGTTAAAGGTACATGGAGAATGAATGGCAGCCAGTTGTTTGTAAAGAATTGGAAGGAAAGCGAGTCTACTGTAGGTGGGAAGACCGGACTCCAGAAACACATAATTGGTTTTGGCATAAAAAATGACTTGAGTAGAGATCAAAAGAGGTTCATCAAACAGCAACTGTAAGGAATTTGAAGTTTCCATTAAATATCTAATTTGAAACACAGTATCCAAGGCTGCAGAATCATTCAGAACATGTTTATTTTAAAGGTCACGAAGAACTAAATAATGCCATTTGCAGCAACATGAATACAACCAGAGATTATCATACCGAGTGAAGTAAGTCAGAAAGAGAAAGACAAACACCATATGATATCACTTATATGTGGAATCTAAAATATGACACAAATGAATCTATCTATGAAACAGAAACATAATCATGGACATAGAGAACAGACTGGTGATTGCCAAGGGGGAGGGAATTAAGGGAGGGATGGAGTGGGAGGTTGGGGTTAGCAGATGTAAGCTTCTATATACAGAATGGATAAACAACAAGATTCTACTGTATGGCACAGAGAACTATATTCAATATCCTCTGATAAACCATAATGGAAAAGAATATAAAAAAAGAATATGTATAATAGCTGAATCAGTTTGCCATACAGCAGTAATTAACACAACATTGTAATCGACTATACTTCAGTAAAAAATAAGTAAATAAAATAAATGTCAGGAAAACAAGGTTCAGAAAGTACATGACTTGCCTGAAGTCTCACAGCCAGTTGGAAATAAAACCTCAACCCAACAAAACAACCACTCCTCAAGTTTTGTCTCTATAAGCGACACTTATACATCAAATTCCACATTTTTAGTTTTGGTAAAACAATTTAATTGTAGATAATGATATTTTCTTTTAGCAAAAGTTACATATATATACTTAAGTAATACAGACCTTTATTCTTTCTTTTAGTAGTCATTCTCCTGTTTGTAAACATAAAGTTAAAATCAAATAAGACAACACAAAGGAAAACTAAAATGTGCTCCTTTTCAAAACTTTTCACTGAGTAATTACGCTGCTTTTTAATTGAAGTATAGCTGCTGTACAATATTATATAAGCCATAGTTGTACAATATAGGGCTTCACAATTTTTAAAAGTTTTACTCCATTTATAGTTATTGTAAAATATTGGCTATATCCCACATGTTGTACAATCTATCCTTATAGCTTATTTTATACCTAATAGTTTGTACCTCTTAATTCCCTACCCCTATATTGTCCCCCCTCCTTCCCTCTCCCCATTGGTAACCACTACTTTGTTCTTTATATCTGTGAGTCTGCTTCTTTTTTATGTTCAGTAGTTTGTTGTATTTTTTAGATTCCACATATTAGTGATATCACACAGTATTTGTCTTTCTCTGTCTGACTTATTTCACTTAGCATAATGCCCTTCAAGTCTGTCCACATTGCTGCCAATGGCAAAATTTCATTCTTTTTTATGGCTGAGTATTATGCCATTGTATATATATATACCACATCTTCTTTATCCATTCATCTGTTGATGGACATTTAGGTTGCTTCCATGTCCTGGCTATTGTAAATAGTGCTGCAATGAACATTGGGGTGCATGTATCTTTTCAAATTAGTGTTTTTGTTTTTTCGAATATATACCCAGGAGTGGAATTGCGGGGTCATATAGTAGTTCTATATGGTTCTCTTTTCAGCTTTTTAAACAAAAATATGACGTTATTCTTCTTACCTAAAAATTACTATTAACAAAGGCAAAATGGTATATGGAATTTTAAAATCAACATTTAGAGATTACATCTAATCAATAATATCATGCTAGTAAATAATGTTGTTTTAATGATTTGCTTCAATTGTCCAACTAATTAAAATCTGTTTAAAAGCCTACATTTCTACCTACCCTGAAACAGAATCTACTCTAAAAAAATCCCACATCTCTCCATATTAGAAAAATTTAAAAATAACCTCTAAGAGGGTGTGCTACATCAAAGGGACATCTTGCCCCTACCCACAACCCACAGTATCCGCTCATATTTTCTTAAAGTCGGGTGAAAGAATTTGGACTCTTAGTCATATGATTCCATTAGGCTGTCCTCTAACCTCTCAGAAAGTTCTCAGCACCTCTCTATGCAGATATCTGGCCAAATGACCTTGTCCAGCTGCCAGAGGAGTCAGTAACCATTCCTCTCTAGTTGCCTTCAACTACTGATGGACCTCCATGCAAAACTAAGTCATAAATGGCATGTTAAAGATAGGCATTTAAACTCATCACATGGGCTGATAGTTTGAGCACTACCTTATAAACAACTAAGGAACTCCTTCGAAAGTGATTTGTCTTTCCATGAGATAAATTAGCTCTTTATATTAAGGAAGCAATAAATTATTCTTTGGTGCCCCAAGTGATATTCTGAGGTGTAATTTAAATCACAGCCCATAGAGTTAGTTTAAGCTTATTAGGAAAGTTCCAAAGTTGAGCAGCAAATAGTCAGCGCCTCACATTTTTAACTTTTACTAGAGGTATTTATTTCAAAGTGTGCTAGTTTACTTTAGGATAACTATAAGTGGAGACTACCTCAGGAATTTGAATACTAGCTTAGAGGAATAAAGTTGAATTCATGCCTAGAATAGTTTATTAAATATTGAAATTTCACCATTCTGGCAAAGTTTTTTGGAGAAGGGCCTTACAGTATGAAACCTGAAAATGTGCTCAAAAAGAGTCCTAAAATTCACATGTGTTATTTATGTATTTCTAAGTGATGTTAAAGTTTTTAAAGAGAATTATGTTTTTTATTTGAGAGGTTGTTTGATCTTAAAAATCTGCTGGCATGGGAGTTAGGATTTTTAGTGTTTCACATTTTATTACTTTCGGTGCCTTTTAGATAATTAATCTTGTTATCTATTTGTTGTTTGGAGTTAACGACAGAATCCTAGCAAATGGAGGACATCTCAGCAGCTAGGAACTGTGTAAGCTGTACGTAAATTAGAACTGGATATAGAAAAAAATTTTTTTTCTTAAGTGATAATGGTTTTTTCAGTTAATTCCAAAGGTCAAGTGTGAAAAAGTAGTCCCTCTCCTTAAATACTGAGATTCATCATCTTGACATTATTTACCAGAGTTGCAGTTCATGAACTGATAGGAGGTCCCATGATCTTATGGTCTGTTGTCCTACATTTGACTACTCCTTAATTATATTGTGAGGCAAAAATGTGAATAGTGTATATATTAAATCTTGGGCACTGAGGTTTGTCATTTTATGCCTCAAAGATTTGTCAGTTCAACCACTGCTAATAAAAACAGCATTTCTTTTGTGCTGATTACTTGCCAAATATTATCCTGAAAGTTTTATTATGCATGTATTTAAAGACACTCGAACCATAAAAACTGCAATGAATAATAAAGTAAACTGTTCTGTAAACCAATAGCCATTTAAACATATATTACCATTTACCATATATTTTTAAATAAAATATTATAGACATTATAAACTTAAAGTGAACAATGCACACCGTCCCGATCCAATTCCCCTTCTTTTCTCTCTGTCCAGAGGGCAACCAACGTTACAGGGTTGCAGCATATTCTTCCCACCTCTGCTTTTATATATAAACATTTTCTCTAAATAATATCTAATAAATAGTCATGTGATATTAAAATTGATATGAATGGTATCATATTACACAGTGGTATCATCTTCCCCCTCAACATTTTATTTTTGATATTTATACTAATGCATGTCAATCTAGTTATCCATTTGAATTGCTTTGATAGCATTTTATTATAAGAATAAATCACAAGTTATTTATCCATTTACCTTCAGATGGATATTTAAGATTTTCTATCAACTTTAGGCTATAACATTCAATACCGCATTAAACATATATGTAAGTGTTTCTCCAGAGTAGATTCCTAAAGGGAAATTGGTGAGATGGAGCACATGCTCATATTCAACTTTAGAGACATTGGAAAGTTATTCTTTGAAGCAGTAAGACCAATTTACACCCCAACAGCAAAATAGGAGTATTTCTAATTACTTATTCCTCACTGACACTGCCTTTGTCAGTTCTTTTAATTTTTTGCCAATCTGATGGGCATCAAATGCCATGTCCTTGTTATTTTACATTGTAAATCCCTGAATATTAGTAAGATTGAACATATCTTTAATGAGTATTAGCTATCCATGTCTCTTTCTGATGACTTCCCCCCCACCCACTGGACTGTTTGTCTTTTTAAACATAATTTCTAGGAGTTCTTTATATATTATAGATATTATTTTTTGCCAGTTATATACATTGCAAAAAATGTCTTCCAGCTTGTATCTTATCTTTTTACTTTTTGAAGTTTTTAGACATTAAATATTTAATGATATATTAAATTTTAATGTAAGTTAAAGCGTCAATATTTTCCTTTACAGGTTGGGCTCTTTACATCTTAAGAGAATCTTCCCAACTGTGAGGTCATAAACAAATTCTTCTCTTTTTTTTTTAATTTTATTTTATTTATTTTTTTATAGAACAGATTCTTATTGGTTATCCATTTTATGCATATTAGTGTATATACGTCAATCCTAATCTCCCAATTCATCACACACACACACACACACACACCATTTTCCCCCCTTGGGGTCCATACTTTTGTTCTCTAAATCTGTGTCTCTATTTCTGCCCTGCAGAAAAGCTGAAAACTAAAAAGTTTTTCAAATGCAATGTCAAAGTCAATTCATGCCAGAAAACTCTAGCTGAGGAGGAGTTGAGGAAGTGACATTTAAAGTTCAAAAATGACCCCCCAAAATTAAGCTTTTAGGTGAAACAGTTCCACAAACAAGTTGTAAGTAAGGCTGTTCTGGTTTTCAAAAGTTATTTGAAAGGATAAAGAAAGAATATAAGCAAAGAAAAATTAAACACCTAAAAAGAGGAAGGCAATAATTTTACCCAGAAGTATGACAAGGTGTTTCCCACAGTCAATGCTACCTCTGTCCAAAATGTTAGACATATTGGGGATAAATTTGTTACTTCCACAGCTATAAATTTCTAGTAGGCAAACATCCCCAAATTCACATACCCTGGCTTGAAAGGACCATATGTAAAATAATCCCAAACAGTTTAACACCTCATTAAAAACTGAAGTCTTTCATACCATTTTAGCAATAATCACTTTGTATTTAGGATTTTCATTTATAAGACTCTTTTCACGCATAGTCTGTGACGGAATCCTGTAAATGTTTTCAATATAAAAATGTTAACCATAGGGCAATAGAGAATAGTCATGGTGGGCTTTTTCCATCAACAGACACTTAACACAACTAAGCATTTATCATATGCAAGAGCAGGGGAAGATGCTAAGGAGGTGAGAATCTACATGGATCCTGGCCTCAAGGAACAGAGCTGCTAATCTGGTAAGGGAGGTAAAATATGTGCATAAATGTCATCGGGCTACTAGGGAGGATCTACGTGAAAGCAGGTACAAGTGTACAGACAATGTTGCACAACCATTTTTCCTCTCTCACCCACCTGCCTTTGAGAAGTGGTTTTTGTGACCCATACCAGGAAATTTTCTTGTTCATGACTCTACCATTCTGCTTCCTCCCAATGTAGCAGAAACATACAAAAGAGGCACAAAAGGAATTTCACTTTTCTGGCTATGAATACAAGTAACAACTCACGTTTGAACTCTTTCCTTTAGACAAACACAGAGATTATGGTGATTCATCTTTTCATGTCTATTTGGAAAATAAAGTGACACTTTAAAAGTTTTATAGCCTGTAGGCCAAATGAAGTTCTCAGATAGAGAGACACACCCTCCAAAGAAACTGTTAGAATGTCATAAACTTATTAGAAGGCTGAACTACCTCTGGTATTGAAGCTTTGCTCTTTCCTTTTCCCTCACATTTTCTTGTACAGCTCCAGGTCTGACTCTCTGTGTTGGTGGTAATTTCTCTTTTGGCTTAAATGCTTCCACCCACTCAATTACTTGCAACCTCAGTAGGTTTGAGAAAATTCTGCAGCATGAAAGATTTTTGTTTTCTTTTTAAATACGTTTATTTATTTATTATTTTTGGCTGCATTGGGTCTTTGTTGCTGCGCACAGGCTTTCTCTAGTTGCGGCGAGCGGGGGCTACCCTTCGTTGCGCAGACTCCTCATTGTGGTGGCTTCTCTTGTTGCGGAGCATGGGCTCTAGGTGTGTGGGCTTCAGTAGTTGCAGCACGCAGGCTCAGTAGTTGCGGCTCGCGGGCTCTAGAGCCAGGCTCAGTAGTTGTGGTGCATGGGCTTAGTTGCTCCGCAACATGTGGGATCTCCCCAGACCAGGGCTTGAACCCATGTCCCCTGCATTGGCAGGCGGATGCTTAACCACTGCACTGACCAGGGAAGCCCAGCATGCAATTTTTATTATGATGTAAATCAACGTAATACTTTGTAATAATAATGTTCGGAACACCCTTCAATGCTTGCCAAGTGACAAAAATTATTTTTAGTGACACCACTTTGATAATTCTATTATGCTCATAATCAGTTCATATTATTCAATTTTCTTTATGGTATAAATTACGTAATAATTAGACTTGCTCATGAAGTTTGCATATAGTATCTCATAGCAGCACTTTCCAGGACTTTGCATAAACCAAATCCAAAATGAGCTAACCTACTTCAGATACTGAATAACATCAAATGGGAGAAAATTAAAATATAATTACAAGATACCGTTCATTTAAGAAGTAATAAAACTTCAGTGGCAATGCATGTGTCCCACAGTAGATCACCAAAACTGCCTTGAGCAAATAATGAAAGTTTAAAAGGCAGTCTCTGCATTTTCAGAGCTTAAAAAATATATATTTTATATATATATATAATATATATAATATGTATATTATATATTATTTAAATATATATATATATAATATATATCATAAGAAGCATTTGAAAATTAATTATAGTACCCTTGGGAAACTTCAGTACCACTCCTACCCACGGACACTGTCAGACAGGCTGCGACCTGGGACCCTTTGCTGCAGTGCTTGCACCTGGACAAAAGCCTCCTCAAGCAACAAAATACAAAGAAACTATAAGGGACTGAAAATAACTGCGTACTTGTGCAGTTGGGGCAAATTCTGGACAATGAGATACAAAGAGACAAAAAATCTCAGCTGCCACTTCTGAAGAGCCTCGAGCAAAAGCAGGGGGTTGGGAACAAAAGTAAGGTACTGCACACGCCCCCTGCACTCAACAACACCTAAGGGGTGGGGAAACCACCTAAGCCACGCCTGTGGCCCAACCCCCTGGCCACACCCCCACCCCACCCCCTATGCCATATTAGGAACCAGCTCGCCCCACCCTCAGCGAGCAAGCTAGCAAGGGAACCTGTTGCTTGTTCTCACTTCCCTCTGCTGCAGCAGGGGCCCCAGTATAGCCTTGCCTAAATTTCTTATCTGACCTCTGATCAATTTCTATTGATTAAGGAGGCCAAGAACCCTGGCTGGTAACGGCTGGAGCACAAGCTCTGAAAAGGATGTGAATGTCCATCATAGAGGAAGGTGGAAATGACAAAAACAGTAAGAAGTAGCCTGTGAGTGGCTACTGAGAGAGCTAATTTACTCAGTGTCTGGAAGAGAAGTTTATGAGATAAAGATGCCAAAACACCTTCTTGAGAGAGGGCTGTAAGAAGGCAGGGTAGAGGAAGTGTATTTGCTTTGGAGGTATTCTAAGGCATTATTTTCTGGGATCCTACCATTTTACGATTGTACAAGTAATCCACTGGTTTGTCATACAGCATCCTCTAATTTCAATGTACTTCTGAGTACAAGGTCATCACCACAAAGAGCCACATTTAGAACTTTTAGAAATTATCCATCCAATTCTCACACCAAGTACAAATTACAAATCACAGCTTGATTTGCAAGTAGAGCGGGATCTATATCTTGACATCTCCAACTCGTTTTCATTTGAGAGCTCATTTTCTAGACTTTCATTTTTCTTCTAAAACCACAACCAGAGAAACAAACTTTCATAAAATAAATACGACTAATACTTTGAAGTAAAAATATCCACAAAGAAGCCAGGATTGGAAGATGGTGGCATTTCCACTGACCCATACAACAATTTGGGCTTTACATATAAACCTCCTTTTTTCTTCACTCATTTAAATCATTACCATTGCACATTCAGACTCGCTGGCAAAACATCAGTTATTTTAATGTGAATTCTCCACATGCTGCCCCAAACAAACTTTACCACTCAAGTAGAATGTCTGAAGGTCGCCAGACAGAGGAAAAGTTAGAAAGTTGCCCCATACAGTCTGTCCACTGCCCTATCACTCTGCTTCCCTCCCCTGCTAATAGATATGAGAAAATACCATCCAAACCTCTTCAGATTTGCTAAAACCAACCACCACCACAAGCAGAATTAGCAACTGAACTTCTGTGTTTCTAAGAATAAATAGAAGAGGCACTGTACCGGGTCTTCAGTTTTGTGACTATTCAAGAGGTCAGACAGGAAATCTTCATGAAGGCTCTCTCTTCGAATTAGTGTAAATTCCCGCAGGAAAACAGCCCCTTGGCTTTGGTCTCCACATACCTAGAGAGATAAGAGAGCCGAATTAAGCCTTCAGACTGAGCCTGGAGGGAGGGGGCACTGAGGAATTAATGTCTCAGAGTTGTAGAAACCTCTTGGATTCATTTCAAGTCTGATTAGAGCAATCAAAAATGACACACAGAAATACATATTAATGTGAGAGCCACTAGAACATTCTGGCATGTGGCTCATTGGATGGATGCCAGGAAAGTCTCCTGCTAAGTTGGCACATCTTAATTGACTGGTGTACAATGTCAAAATTCAGTGATTATAAGTTGTCTTCGAGGCCACGTCCAGCGTAGTCAGGCTCCTAGACTTATTCCATTGGAATATCCATGTGTATGCGTCACATAGGGGTCTTGGACCCACAGGGATCCGCCTCTGGTCCTATGGATCTGAGCCTCTAGGTGGATCCTGTCATCCTGTTACACATCTACCAGATAAGGAGGAGCTGGCCTGCACCCGCATCTGACTTCCTGAGTTATTCCGGGGCTTTAGAACCAGATGCACTTGAGCTACTCTAGAGGGAGGCACTGGAGAATTTTTATCTAGAGCTTATCACGTACCAGGTTCTTTCCACGTGTTATCTTGCACCAGCCCCAGGAGGTGTCTGTTATTAGCCACGCTTTACAAATGAGGAACTGGAGGTGAAAGGGTTTCAGGAATTAGTAAGTGTTGAAATCAGCACTCAAATACAGGTCTGAATCTAAAACCCTTTTCTGTTCACTGTCTCATTTTGCCACTGAGCTACTCAAACCTCCTCTGGTGAAGAACAAATTGTTAAGTAAATCCTAGAAATGCAAAGAATAATCTCTTCACCCAGGCCTCCTACCACCTCCCTCTCTGAGCCTCAGTTTACTCACCATAAAACAGGAAAGATAACAGTATTATTGGATCGCTGAGAAGATAGGAGATATCTTAAGTACTTCGTATAGTGACTTGCATATAATAAGCATTCAATAAATAACATCCATTATTGCCATTTGCAGCAGCATGGATGGACTAGAGATTATCATACGAAGGGAAGTAAGTCAGACAGAGAAAGACAAATATCATATCACTTATATGTAGAATCTAAATGTGACACAAATGAACATATCTACAAAACAGAAACAGACTCACAGATATAGAGAATAGACACGTGGTTGCCAAGGGGGAGTGGGGGTCGTGGAGGGAAGGACTGGGAGTTTGGGATTAGCAGATGCAAACTATTATATATAGGACGGATAAACAACAAGGTCCTACTGTATAGCACAGGGAACTGGATTCAATATCTTGTGATAAACCATAATGGTAAAGAATATAAAAAAGAATATATGTGCAACTGTGTCCCTGTTCTGTACAGCAGAAATTAAGCACAGCAATGTAAATTTAAAAAATAACAGCCATTACTATATCATAAGCACATTCTGCTCAAGGAACAAATAAAAACCTAAGCTTTTAACACACATGAAGTTCTCTGACCATATTTATACTATCTATAATGAATACTACAATAGGTATTATATTATCTCCATATTATCTTCATATTAGTTTAACTTTTCAACTTTTATACATTTTGAATTTTATACCTTTTTATGGTATTGGTAATATTGGTAAGGAATATATGGGTGTTCATCATGTTAACTTCATCATATCTTTCCTGAATGTCTGCAATAGTTCATAATAAATTAAAATAATTTTAAACCCGTAGTCTTTTGGATAGTATAATTTTCTATAATTTATATATAAATGGCCTCTATTTTTGTTTTTGTTTTTTTTTTACATCTTTATTGGAGTATAATTGCTTTACAATGGTGTGTTAGTTTCTGCTGTATAACAAAATGAATCAGCTATATGTATACATATATCCCCATATCTCCTCCCTCTTGCATCTCCCTCCCACCCTCCCTATCCCACCCCTCCAGGCAGTCACAAGCACCGAGCTGATCTCCCTGTGCTATGCGGCTGCTTCCCACTAGCTATCTGCCTTACGTTTGGTAGTGTATATATGTCCATGCCTCTCTCTCGCTTTGTCACAGCTTACCCTTCCCCCTCCCCATATCCTCAAGTCCGTGCTCTAGTAGGTCTGTGTCTTTATTCCTGCCTCTGTTTTTATACAGTACAGTCAGTATCATTGTGGGGGACAGAATCTTGGGCCCTTCACTCCCTACTGTCATCTCTGTGAATATGTTGCTTAACATGGCAAAGGGACTTCACAGATATAATTAAGTTTATTTGTTAACTTCAAAAAAGGGTTAGTATCCTGGATTTTCCAGACAGGCCCAATGTAATCATAGGAAGCCTTAAAAACAGAGTTTTGTCTGGACTGAGGGCAGAAGAGGAAGTCAGGGAGATTCAAAGGGTGATAAGGACTTGACCCGCCATTACTGGCTTGAAGATGGAGGGGGCCATGTGGGAAGCATGAGAAGAAAATGGGTTCTATAACCATGAAGGAGCTTGGAAGATGACCCTTGCCCTAGAGAAATACATCTTTGGCCAACACCTTGATTTTAGCCCAGTGAGACTACGAGCAGAGAATCCAGCCATGCCTTGCCAGACTTCTGACCCACAGAAATTGTGAGGTAATACTGTATTGTCTTCAGTCATCAAATCTGTGGTAATTCATTATGGCAGTAAGAGAAATCTGATAGAATCATCAAGAGGCAGGGTACAATGAAAGGTTATCTTATTTCCTCTCGCACATTGCTTTGTAAGAATTAACCAGTATGATACAAGTAGAGGTAGAATTGCAAGATTATTTCTTGGAAATGTATCCTTCCAGCTAACCTAATGCCTGTTACATTTAAAATTAATTTCTCTTAGTTCTTTTCTCATCAGGGTCAACCATTCCTTGAGTCTACAGTTAAATATACATCACAACCCATCTTGTCTATGTAACTTCCCTGCTCAGAAGCTTGCAGGATTCCCCACCTCCTGCTGGGTACATTCCAAATTCATGAACTTGGTATTCAGGACCACTCACAGCTCTTCAAGTTCTAGATATGGACTAGCTGCACTCGTGCAACTCTCCTTCTGGAAAAGATCAAGACCCAAATTTAAAGTAACCTAGAATTGATGTGTTTTTACTTTCTTGTTTTCAAAAAGACTAATGTATGCTGATCACTACTGAACTCATATTTTACAAATTATTTCTCCAAAAATTATAGGCTATTTTTAATCTAACTCTATTATTCAAAATGGTGGCCATCTTTAGTCATGCAATGCCATAGTTTTTAAAAGCTACAATCAGAAGAGAAGACTAATAAACTTCAGTGCACTTTCTTTGTGAGAACTTTTGTGCCCGTGGAAAACACGTTTCTTTTTGTTAAACTGATTAAAGAAATAGACAAAAATGACTCAAGTATCCTCTAAAAGAGACAGTGAGCTGTCAGATAAAAAGACAGAATACTTACTAACACTACAAAAATGAAGGGCAATCAGCAAACACCTTGTGCATTCGATTTATATTTTAATTCTCAATCATAACTGTGTATTTGTTTTAGAAAGTTTCTGCCTATTTATTGTTCCCAAGAATGCTGACATTTTATAAGTCACACAATTCTCACCAAGGTGCTCAACTTATCAAATACTTTTATGTATTTGATTTTATTTATGTACCGAGGCAGAAGGTCTTCATTAAACTAAAATTCAATTTAATCCTGGAAACAGATAATAATATATAAGTTAGATGAATGCAATTACAACCACTTTACACCTATAGATATCATGTGCATATCTGTTTTTAATTTAATTTCTAGCCATGACTGCTATTACTAATTAGACAAATTAAACTACCCAAATTAATTTGGTCAATTTTAAGCTAGTTTTGAATATCTGTATCTATCAACCATGGACAATAATAATTATATTTTGTGTGTTTTACAAACACTATTACAATGAAGGAGATACATAAATATATAAAGGTATATAAACATATAAATCTTATACTTCTATTTAAAGCTGACTTTAGAATTATTATTTAAATCCAGAGTAGTCCTTTATTTTACTGATTCTTTCATTCATTCATGTGTACACACACTTACTCAAGTATTATCATGTGTCAGGAACTCCATGACTATAGCACATATTTGACTATAGCACATATTTCTTCCTTTCAGAGCATAGCCATTCGAATGAGTACATGGATGTGGCAGAGATGACTAGATGTTCCCAAAAGCCACCATCTTCTCATCATCTCTGGCACACACCTAGAGTACATTTCCAAGCCTCCTTTGCAGATAAGGTGGTTGAGACTGAGTTTTAGCTGGTGGAAGTGATGGGTGATAGATACCACCAGGCCTGGCCCATAAAAATCTCCCCCTTTCCCTCCTCCAGGCTCCTTTGCCTCAAGTCTGTTTGGAATGGAGAGAGCCTCAGGAAAACCTTGGAGTCCGTTGTTAAAGGTCACAGAGGCTCCGTTAGCTGGTTCCCTGAATGACTGCATGCAAGAAGCCCACCCCATGACCTGTTCACTTACCTAACACTGTAACACGAGAGGGAAGAGGAGGGGGAAAAACAGGGATAGGAGACTAAGAGATACAAACCACTACATGTAAAATAAACAAACAATAAGGATGTCTTGTTACTATTTTATAGTAACTTTAAATGGAGTATAGTCTATGGAAGTACTGAATTGCCATGTAGTACACCCAAAACTAATACAGTATTTTAAATAAACTATAATTCAATAAAAAATGGAAAGTGTAAAACAAAGAAAAAGAAATTAACGATTTTCCATGTTTGAACCGCTATCCATTTTAGAGACTATTTCTTACTGCAGTTAAGCTACCTTACTTAATAAAATGAAAAATCTAGGTGAGCAAAGGATGCCATGAGAATATAGAGCAAGGGCAGTTACCTCTCCCAGGAAGGAATCTGAAAGATTTTAAAGTGAGGCTAAAGGAAGAGTGAGAATTTACTAGCTGAACAAGGGGAATGGGGGTGGGGAAGGGAAGATTCTTGTTCCAGGGAGCGGGAACAGTCTGGGAAAAGGCATGGAGGCTTGAGATATCTAATTCTGTTTGGTATGTTTTAAGTCATCTAGCATGACAGGAGCATGAGGTACATGAGAGCAAGTGATGGGAACAGAACGTGTACAGTGGGCAGGGGCCAGATCATGAATCATGGTCACTGACAGACTTAAGCAGCCAGTGTCTTGCTTGGACTTAGGAGTTTGGAAGTGTGTGCAGGTGGCCCTGAGGAGGTAAGACTAGAGATGAGGTGACCAGTATCAGATTGTTGCAGTTATTCAGATGAGAATTTATGAAGAGCCAAGGAGCTGGTGGGGAAGGAAATGATCGTGAGATTTGGCCAACTGAATGCAGGGGATAAGTCTCAGGTTCTGCCTATATTTTCAGTCTGGATTTGAGCAGAAGAGCAGAGTAGATAGTAGCACCTTCAAGAAAATAGAAAACAGAGGAGGAGAAGCAAGTATATGGGTTAGATTAGGAATCTGATTCCAGAGAAGCGGAGAATGAGGTGCCTTGGGGAAAGAAAGCAGAGTTCTGTGCCTAGGAAAGAAACTTGTCTGGAGATGATATGGAAGTGTTGGCATCATGTGGGGAGAAGATGATGGTTGGCATGGATGAGCGTGCCAAGAGAAAGTATGGAGAATGAGAAGATACGAGAGCTAAGAACCCTGGGAGCACTGATATTTAACATGGAACATGGTTCCACCTCCAATGGTCCATTTATGCCAACAGAAAATATCAACAAGGAGAACTCAAACTCTAACAGATTTTCATCATTTTTAGACTTCCTTTTATTGGTTTTCTATGAAAATACACTGATGACAGCACTACATCCAACTTATTACAAATATTTAGTTCCTTGAGAACAGAGAACATGGCTCATTGATCTATCAATCCCAGCCCCTGAATTCAACTAAACGTTGAATGAAATTTGAAAATTTCCAGGAGAACTAAGACTTTAAAAATTCTATTTCTGGGCTTCCCTGGTGGCGCAGTGGTTGAGAGTCTGCCTGCCGATGCAGGGGACATGGGTTCGTGCCCCGGTCCAGGAAGATCCCACATGCCATGGAGCGGCTGGGCCCGTGAGCCATGGCCGCTGAGCCTGCGCATCCAGAGCCTGTGCTCTGCAACAGGAGAGGCCACAACAGTGAGAGGCCCGCATACCGCAAAAAA